>NC_044382.1:155509660-155869228 GCF_006542625.1 Nomascus leucogenys
CTGGCCGGTCAGGCTCCCAGGACACTGCCCCAAGTACCCAACTTCAGTGGGTGTGCCGCCCCGAGACGCACCCTCACTGTGCCAGGGGGTGCGACCTCTGCAGCCCAGCACGTTCACTCAGGGTCCATGTGCTGCCGTGAGCGCCACACTGTGTCCTCCAGCATGTGGGTCTCTGTTAGCCCCTCCCCTACCAAGCCAGGACAGCTACCTGCTTACAGGGGTGTTGACAGATACTGACTACCTGCAAAATTAAAACATGGGTTTGAAAAGGGCCTGAGTAGAAATCCTGTACTTAACATATACTCTGTTTAAAAAAAAAAAAAAAAAAAGGGCCAGGCGCTGTGGCTCACACCTGTGTAATCCCAGCACTTTGGGAGGCCGAGGTGGGCGATCACCTGTGGTCAGGAGTTTGAGACCAGCCTGGCCAACATGGTGACTGTCTCTACTAAAAATACAAAAATTAGCTGGGCGTGGTGGTGCGCGCCTATAATCCCAGCTACTTGGGAAGCTGAGACAGGAGAATTGCTTGAACCTGGGAAGCGGAGGTTGCAGTGAGCCAAGATCACACCACTACCCTCCAGCCTGGGCAGCAAGGAGCAACACTCCATCTCAAAAAAAAAAAAAAAAAAGAGCGAGCTTTTGCAAAAACAGGTTTAAAGAAAAAATCATCTCTGCTCTTTTCAGCATTTAGAAAATCAGCCAGGCAAAACAATAATTTCCCTTTCTTAACTAAAAGGTTTGCCAAGTGAATACTTGGAGCAAAATAAGCCTAATTAGTAACAACCAAATCACCCAGATATAGACGCATAATGAAAACCCGTAATGAAAGCACATGAGGACCTCCTTTCCCTCAAAGTCACCACCCAGGGCCTCAATGGACTTAGGACCCAGGAAGGAATGATGAGTCCATCTGCTCGTGACCTGAGTCTCTAAACCAGGAGGACAGATGTCCTGGGTGTAACCGCTGATGGGTGAGCGTTGCACCCCCAGGATCCCTGTAACTATAGGTTCTCAAGAACACCAAGACCAGAACCCACATCCCATCTAGAAACTTCTTCCTGTGACGCCTGCCAAAAGGTCCATTTTCCAGTCCATTATCACAATGAAGGTGAATTTTTGCTATTTAGGTCAAAATCATGCATTAGGCAATAAAAGGACCTAGAGATGTCTGAATTCCCCCTCAGTACAAACAAAGGAGTAAGAGGGGCCCAGGTTTGCTTGAAGGCTACACTAGCAAACAAACGAACAAACAAAAACCGAGAACTGGGGAAAGCTGGTCGGTAGCACCACACAGGTCAGATCTGAAAGCCCCATGGTCCGAGGAGCCCATCCTGCCCTGAGCACACGCAGCGTCTGTGAAGAGTCAAATATAAAGGTGGTTCTTTCACAAACCATTTCAGAAATTTAGACGAACCCTCAATTTATTTTGAATGGGTTATTATATTTTATAATTTCTACATAGAAAATATTTTCTAACCATATCATTTTATAACAAATTAGCAACAGCTAATGTTTCCTTTAAAATTTTTCAAGCACACAGAAAAGTATGAAGGAGAATACAAACACACATCCACCATCTGTTCATTCTGCCGTATTTGCTTTAGAATTTTAACATTTAAAAATTACATAATGGTTGAAGCCCCTTATATAAGCCCCACCCTGCTCTGGTTCCTCCTCAGCGTCGATCTGATTTTGAGGCTAATCATTCCTCTCGGTGCTTTGATACTCACGCTACACATAAGCCTACACCAAGGCCGGCTGCTGTCTTTGCAGGTAACGCATTGGATGGTTCCTGCCGTCCCTATTCCCTTCAAATTGTGCTTTGGGGTTTATCTGTGTGGATACAGGCAGTTCTACTGTTCTTATGACAACTGCAGTGTGTGCTCCTTGTTGTCTGAAAAATCCATCCTCCTGTTGACTGACATTTGTTTTTTCCAACTTTTTGCGAATACAAACAACACTAAAATGAGTATTTGTCTGTTTCTTTGCATATCTAAGGTTTACAACTAGAAATGGAATTTCTAGCAAGAAACTGTAAAATGCTTTGTAAAATATCTGATGAAGTGTCACACTGTATACTCATTCACAAACATGTCGTCTTTCACTTTTGATTAGGGCAGATGTCTTCTGTTGTAATTTTTGGTGTTGTTGTTTTTGAGACGGAGTCTCACTCTGTTGCCCAGGCTGAAGTGCAGTGGCACCATCTCGGCTCAGTGCAACCTCCACCTCCCGGGTTCAAGCGGTTCTCCTGCAGCCCCCTGAGTAGCTGAGATTACAGGCATGCGCCACCACGCCCGGCTAGTTTTTGTATTTTTAGTAGAGATGGGGTTTCACAATGTTGTCCAGGCTGGTCTTGAACTCCTGACCTCAGGCAATCCACCCGCCTCGGCCTCCCAAAGTGCTGGGATTACAGGCATGAGCCACGGCACCCAGCCCTGTTGTAAATTTTTTATCAAGAAATCTTGGTTAGAAAAGGGGAAACAGTACTTTGCACTCATCTTTTTTTCTAACACGATTACATTCTACAAAAAGAGACAATATAATTAACAAATTTCATTTAAATAAAAACTACAAACTCTAGTGCTAACAGGAGGCTGTTCATTGGCAAAACAAAATCTTGGAAGAGGCACAAGGGCCCAGAGAGCTCTGAAACCTCAGAAATCAGACAGAAAATGTACAGGTATGGGGACAGTCCCGGGAAGAGGATGCACAGCTTTTGCCCAATTCTCAGAGAGTCCAGACCTGAAAAACGTTTAGGAAGGCACCTTTTCAATGTCCAAACGTGGGCAGTGATGTGGGAGTGAACATCAGCCAACAGAGTCCAGGACGGACATTCTACCTTCCAAAGCAGACTAGACTCACCAACACATCCGGAAAGGACATTTTTAAAATGTAAATGGCTTCAGAATCCTTTAAACATATGCCCAGGAAAAAATTAATAAGTCATAACCCAAATCATGTGGACTGTTTATATGCAATATTAGAAAAGAAATCAAGGTTTCCACTGCAAAAAGCCTGAAGCCCACAGCTCTGCTGCTAAGGAGAACGAGATGGGTGGACCCGCGGAGGAGACTAGAGTTCTGCTGCCATCACAGCAAGGAGACCCGGTTTGGAAACATGCTGTGGGGCCATTTCTATCTGTATTAAATACATCACAGGGTTTTTCGTTTTAAATTATTAATCAGGCAATCAAACCAAAAGGAAGCAGACAATTTAAGTTGGAACAGGGCAATCTGCAGATTCCCACAGGTTGGAGGGATAAGGCCCCAACGTGAACAGACCCCACCACGCAGCTTCCCTGCCTTCCAGAAGGTTCCAGAAGGCCTGTGTGGGCTGCTGGGCTCGTCACCTTAGCAACGGCTCTAAACATATGTGCAGTGACACCAGCTGATTTCTGAAAGCTGTAAATAGAGGATAATGGCATAAAAAAAATTCCAGATTAAAGTAAGGACCACCCACTGCCTCCTCTCCCACCCCATCCAGCCCATAAATCCCACCGTTAACACTGGGAGCAATGCCACATACGCAAACGTGGCTTTAATCCCCTCACACACCTATTCATCTGCATAATCATATAACTACAAAAGCAAAATAAGGTCCTTGTGTTAACTATCTCTGCACAAACGTGCACAAACAAAAAGTGGCCAAAACATGGCAGAGTCTGGCACGGACGGACCAGCCCACAGCGGCCACGGCCCACGGCGGGAGTGCTGCACCTCCGCCGCCCACAGCTCTGCTTCCCACCCTCCACCTCACACCACCATGGGCGCTTGGTCCCTTCTCTCAGGGCCCTTCTAGATCTTGGCGTCTGGGCATCAAAGCACAACACAGCTACTGACAGGTAGGTCTCCACCATGAGACAGAAAAAGATGAGGTCAACTTCCTGGGCAAACGTTCCAGGTGGAACATCAAGAGCTACTGGTGAAGGAGATCGACAACCCAGGCTCAGACCTCAGAACCAGCTTCTATCTTTGAAGAACGCAGTCCATTTCACCTGAGAGTCGGAAAACATGGAACTCTCCAGAGATGTTGAAGCCTTGGGAAGACAGCATTTAGTCCAGGATAAACCAGCAATACTCTGGACCAGGTTTGCAGAGAGCTGGCCCAACAGGAATGAGGCAAAGGGTGAGGGGGAATGGGCAGGGAGAGGCCAGGGTGAACTTGCTGCAGCCTGCATGGCCCTCCTAGCACACCACGTGCCTGAGCAGGATATGCCTTTTCCTTATTTGCCTCTATCATCTTTCCGAGGCATTATATGGAAAACTGGGTGAATAAATCCCCAAGTATGGGCTGACATTCTTAAGAGAAAAAACAAACTTGAACTTCATGGTGTAAAAATCTATTTATGGGCCCTACAGAATTACTTCTCATTATAGTTCTCATTAAAATTAAATACTAAATACTTTAAGGAAACACATAATTGCATGTTAAAACATGAAAAACATTATTACAGAATAACCAAACTTTTGTTACCTCAGAGTGCCTTTCTGTGATCATTTATGCCCAACTGGCAAAGGAGCAGGGAAGGGATGGAGGTGAATGAAAAGAAGGCTCATATCCCAGAGCCCCAAACAGGCATCATTTACATGCTTCCTAATTCCGAATTCGGGATGCACAAACCAATGAAGACTATGTAACTCATGTCTGTTTGCAAATAGAAGCGCTTTTTAAACTTTTATTTGAGACGGAGTCTTGCTCTTGTCACCCAGGCTGGAGTGCAGTGGCGCGATCTCGGCTCACTGCAGCCTCAGCCTCCCGAGTAGCTGGGATTATAGGTGTATGCCACCACACCTGGCTCATTTTTTTGTATTTTTAGTGGGGACGGGGTTTCACCATGTTGGCCAGGCTGGTCTCGAACTTCTGACCTCAAGTGTGATCCACCCACCTTGGCCTCCTAAAGTGCTGGGATTACAGGTATGAGCCACCGCGCTGGGCCTGAGCGCATTTTTAAAAAAGCAATACCTATGTTCCCAAAAAGAGAAAAATTAACATTTACTTATAAGCTCCAACACTTTAATTGCTTAAACTGAATTGTGGCAAATTATTTCCAAGTAAAAATCAGCTCAGATTTGTGTTTTTATGTGTAATCTCTTAAAAGCCAGGGTACACAGGTACTCCTAACACATAATGTATGTGTGAGTGAGTGAGCAAATGAGACAGAGCTCGAGGTGGGCTGGAGGGATGGTGAGGGTGCACGCGAAACACAGTGCCTCCTCTTGGATTTGCCAGAGAATTCACCTCGTTCAGAACCTCACCCCAGTCAGAAAACACAAGGCAGCAACTGGCCAGAACTTGGTCAGTCACATCCATAAACCAGCAATTACCCTCACAGACCACGACTAACAGGTTTATTACAGATGAGTCACAGCTCATGTTTTCAAGGAAGGGCCTCCAACTGAGCAGTCAACAGTGCAGCCTGTGTCAGGGCGCGCCTCCCTCCAGCCGTCCCTGCGTCGCCGAGGTCTGACACAGTTTATGCTTCGCAGGCTGTGAGGCTCCGCTCCTCGCTCCCATGGACCAACAGAGTAGGGAAAACAAAGGCACCTTGGAAACTACGGATCACGGGCTGTTGTGGGTGTGGGGAATCCACCCACCCACACTCATGGCCAGCTCTGACCGTCTGAACCCAGGGGCACGTTACAGACATGAACGTCGGGGCAGGTGGCCAGCCACTCCTCAAGCCCGGCCCCGCAGCTGCTGCTCCCAGCGGAGGCTTTCGGTGCAGGACTTCCTGGGCCTCAATCTCCTCATCTACAGGCTGGGAACGAACCCTGGAGTCTGTGCTCTGGGAAGAGCACATGGGCAACCCCGGCTCAGGACAGCTTCCCAGCCCCTAAGTCATGACTAGGGCTTAACGATCCATTTCAAATTACATCTGCACCGTGCTTTACGTTCATATGTTATTTTATTTGGAGCCTCTAACGAGCCTCAGCTAACAGATGGTATTATTTCCACATGGCAAACAAAGAGACGGGAGCTGCAACCATCCAAAGACACCCCCTTGCTGTGAATGCCTGGCCAGGCCTCCAGGCAGGACCAGCAACTCCAGACCCTGTCAGAGCCAACACGGGCCACTGCTGTCCGCACTGAACAGCTATCTCCTGGAAAATATCCGTCTGTCTGAACTGAGTGACACAGATTTTACCCTCTCGAGGATAAAATAATCCCATCTGCCAAAGTGACCCACAAATAAAGGCTCCTCCTTGTCTGAACGCTGCCTCAGCGTCTGAGGGATAAGCCCACAATGCAAGTGTCCGGGAGGACGCTCCAGGCCGAGGGGCCCAGGAAGAAAGAGGGCCAGAAATGAGGGCGCCCTCACGCATGCTGGGAGCTGCCGACACCTTCAGACTGGGAAGAACAAAGAGCTCCCAAGCACGAGGGCACGGGAGCACAGCGGAGGGCACGGGAGCACAGCGGAGGGCACGGGAGCACAGCGGAGGGCACGGGAGCACAGTGGAGGGCACGGGAGCACAGCGGAGGGCACGGGAGCACAGCAGAGGGCCAGACGTGAGGCCAGAGGCGGCTGGAGCAGCAGCTTCCACCCAACAGCAGACGAGGTGTGAGACTCTCAACCACCTTCCAAGTTTTCTCTTCATCTTCAAGAGAACCTCATATATATTTTCCTTAGTTTCATTACCAGGCTCCTTGTAGAAAATACCAGTGAAAAAGAATGGTTGGCAGAACTGAAAAATCACAGGAAAAAGTACAAACACACCACACAACAGAAGCAGGTGCAGATGAGGCAGGAGGAACGGCAAGGCCAAGAGGTGCTCCAGGGAAGCCCAGCTCGGATGGTTTCTCAACCACTCCCTGCTTAAAAGCTGCTTCACGGCCTAAAAGGGCACTAAAATCTGGGAGCATCCACCAGGAAATGGAAAAGGCAAACTCCCAACATAACCACAAAAAGACACTGTACAATCTCCAAACTGTAAAGATGAAAAAAAAAAATGGAGCAGGAAAAAAACATATATATATCAGCGCCCCCGCCCCGCCCCCCGGCAAAAGGAGGGAGAGAAGACACATCACCACAAATGGATGGAAAGCACTCGACACCATAGAACTCGGTGCCAACACCCCCCCGGCACCTGGTGCCCCGTCCGGGGAGGCTCTGCCCTCTGGGTGGACGAACGCTGGCTGCTATTAAGGACTAGCACTGGGAGGCAGTCCTGTCCACTCCTCTGTCCCTGCAGCCACGGAAGGAGGCAGCACCAAGCACGGAGGCAGAGACCAGGCCCTCCAGTGGCCCCAGGCTCTCCGACTTCCAGCTCCTAGAACTGTGAGAAATAAATTTCTGTTCTTTATAAATGAAGCAGTCTCAGGCATTTTGTTACAGCAGCATAAACAGGCTAAGGGAAAAAAGTAAATGGACTAAGAAATACAAGAACAAGTGTGTCAGATTGGAATGGAAAAAGTAATCCAGCTGGCTCAGCACAAGCTGAGTGAAGTTTAATCCATGAACAAACACTTCAGAAAAGACACACCAGGTACATGCTGTGCACACCAGGTACATACTGTGCACACCAGGCTGGGCTTCCTCTATCAATGCTGGGTACAGACTTGAGGCCAGAATGCATTCCAGGAGATAAGGTGAGCCACTATAACATGGCAAAAAGTTCCTTTCACAAGAGAGCTAAGACGCTCCAACATTTATGCAAGTAAAAGCCTCCGAGTAAAGAACAAGAATCAACAGAACAGGCCAGACACAGGCTCTTGCCTGCAATCCCAGCACTTTGGGAGGCCAAAGCAGGCGGATCACTTGAGGTCAAGAGTTCAAGACCAGGCTGGCCAACATGGTATGACCCTGTCTCTACTAACAATACAAAAAAAAATTAGCCGGGCGTGGGGCCGGGTGCTTGTAATCCCAGCTACTCGGGAGGCTGAGGCAACGAAAACCCCTTGAACCCAGGAGGTGAGGTTGTAATGAGCCAAGATCACACGACAGCACTCCAGCCCGGACGACAGAGGGAAACCCCATCTCAGAAAAAAAAAAAAAAAAGAACACGACAGAGAAAATGCGCCTCAGCCACAGAGCAGATATTAAAGTGCTTTCAGTAAAGAACAGACAAGGAGACAACCCTAACCCAGACTGCAAGACAGAAGATCTGAAAGCAAGACCAAGCTTGAGCTAACAAGCACACAGAAAATAACCCAATAATCACAGAAAAATAACACAATCATCACGCAATCCCCATTTTTCAAGCTCCCAGGAAATAACAGTCATCCAAACTTGATCATACAGACAACTACACCTAAGCCTAAAAACTGTGAAAGAGTCACCTTCTGAAGTGACAGTGCAGTTCAGATGGGAGGACGGTGGCCAGAAAACACGGCCTTCAATCTAGGAATTAAGAAATGCATTTCTAAGGATGAGGGAAGAGGGAAACCAGAGTAGGAATTTAGAATATTCAAAACTGGAAATGACAGAGATGCTACACAGCAAATTGGGAGAGCCAGGTAAAGCGGCTGTTAGAGGGAAATGTATTTATATTTATTGCTAGAAGGCATCCCAATAAAGAGACTCTAAAAATTAGAATACAACCAAAAGAATAGAAGAAAAACGAGAAATGTACGAACATAAACAAAACAAAAAGCACACATGTAACAGAGAGTAAACAAAGTCAAAGGTGAGTTTTATTTTAAATGACCTATAAAATAGAGAACAAGCTAAACGACACAACAGGAAAGCAACAAGACAAAACAGGAAGGCGCCAACTGTCTGCGAAGCAAATGGCCCAATCCCCATGGTTGGTCAGTAGCAGGAAGAGAAGGCTCTGCTGGGTGAAAGGCCAGCTACAGGGGGTGACTGAGCACACGGGCTGGGCTCCTAGGCCCGTGGAGGTGTCTCTCAGTGGTCCGGGCGTCAGAGGAAGCAGCAAGAAGCTTGCTGAAATGGAAATGTGAATGAAAACACTGCCACAGCAGCACCTGGGTGAGGGATTCTTTCAATCTCTGGCAGTGTAGCCCCGACAAGCTGACACATAAGCCTGTCGCACATGTGTGTACATGTATGTGTGTATGTGAACATGTACACATAAAAAGAGTTCTGTTCAGCCGGGCACGCTGGCTCATGCCTGTAATCTCAGCACTTTGAGAAGCCAAGATACACGGATCACGAGGTCAGGCAATCAAGACCATCCTGGCTAACACGGTGAAACCCCGTCTCTACCCAAAAAATGCAAAAAAATTAGCCGGGTGTGGTGGCGGGTGCTGGTAGTCCCAGCTACTAGGAAGGCTGAGGCAGGAGAATGCCCTGAACCCAGGAGATGGAGGTTGCAGCAAGCCAAGATCGCACCACTGAATTCCGGCCCAGGCGACACAGAGAGACTCCGTCAAAAAAAAAAAAAAAAAAAGTTCTGTTCTCCAGGCTGAGAAAATGTGATTATTTTACATTCTATTTCTCCTTATTGGTTTTTCCTAATTTTCTAAATGTTGAGTATTGCTTCAGTAATAAAGGTTACTTTTTAAAAAAGAGAATACAAAGAGGTGACCGCAAACATCTCCAACATTAGGAAAAACGTATTCAGTTTTTCAGCAGTAAGAATGGTGTCAGTCAGCTGTAGGTGTTTCTCAGAACGTCCTCCATCAGACTGAGGAAACTCCCTTCTGTTCCTACTTTGCAGAGCACTTTCCTTATGAACGGGTATGGAATTTTGCCCTTTTTTTTTTTTTTTTTTTTTTTTTTGACAGCATCTCACTCCGTCACCCAGGCTGGAGTGAAATGGCATGATCTCGGCTCACTGCAGCCTCTACCTCCTGGGCTCAATGGATTCTCCCACCTCAGCCTCCAGAGTAGCTGGGACTACAGGCGCGCCACCATGCGCAGCTCATTTTTGTATTTTTTGTAGAGAGAGGGTTTCACCATGTTGCCCAAGCTGCTCTGCAACTCCTGGACTCAAACATTCCTCCCATCTCAGCCTCCCAAAATGTTGGGATTACAGGCGTGAGCCACCATATCTGGCCTCAAATACCATTTTTTAAAAAAATCTTCTTAGATGATCTTATGGCATTTCGTTTTCCTTATGTCAATATGGTATACTACATTGATTTTTAAATGCTAAACCAAATTTGATATTCTGAGATAAACCCCACTTGCTCATGAGGTATCGCTACCCTTTCTATCTCCTATAACTTAATTTACGTCTGTATTAAAGTGGGTGCTTCTCTAATTTTAGTATCAACGTGTCCCTGACTCACAGAAAGACTGGGATGTGTACCCTCCTCTGTTGTGGAAGGGCTTCTATATAACTGACTTTACTTATTCTTTAAACGTATAGTACAAATGACCAAGTAAGTCATCTGGGACTGAAGGTTTGTTTGTGGGACGGGTGTTAACTAAAATTTCCATTTCTTTAACAGATATAGGACTATTTAAGCTATTATTTCTTCTTCAGTAAGCTGAAGTAGTTTGAGTCTTTTGAATAATTTGTCTGTTTCATCTAAGCTGTCTAATTTATTGGCATAAAGTTAACAAAATTCCCTTACTACACTTTGAATGGCTATAGGATCACAGCAATGTCTCTTTTCTCAAGTCCATACTAAAAATTTGTTGCTTCTTTTGCTCCTGATCCATTTGTCTTAAAAAAAAAAAAAAAAAAAAAAAAACCCCAGCTGGGCATATCACCTGAAATCACGGGTTCAAGACCAGCCTGGTCAACATGGTGAAGCCTCATTTCTACTAAAAATACAAAAAGTAGCCAGGCGTAGCGGAGCGCACCTGTAATCCCAGCTACTCAGGAGGCTGAGGCAGGATAATCGCTTGAACCCGGGAGGCAGAGGTTACAGTGAGTCTAGATGGCACCACTGCACTCTAGCCTGGCGGACAGAGTAAAACACTGTCTCAAAAAGTAAAAATAAAAAAAGAATACTAATCATAGCAATGAAGAGAGTGTGGTGTTAGCAAAAGAATCGATAAATAGAATGATGGAACAGAAAAGACCAAAAACAGGCCCGGCGCAGTGGCTCACGCCTGTAATCCTAGCACTTTGGGAGGCCGAAGCAGGCAGATCACAAGGTCAGGAGATCGAGAACACGGTGAAACCCCATCTCTACTCAAAATACCAAAAATTAGCCGGGTTTGGTGGCGGGCACCTGTAGTCCCAGCTACTCGGGAGACTGAGGCAGGAGAATGGCGTGAACCCGGGAGGCGTGAGCCAAGATCACGCCACTGCACTCCAGCCTGGGCAACAGAGCGAGACTCGTCTCAAAAAAGACCCACACAAATATATAGTCAACTAATTTCTTAATAAATGTAAAGAAATTGAATGGGAAAATAATCTTTTCAACAAATGATGCGGGAAATAATTGAATATCCTCAAACAAAAAACAAAAACCTCTAACCTTACCTTATGCCACACACAAAAATTACTTCATAATTGAAGTAAATGAGTGAAAACTATGTATCTTCTAGAAGAAAACTTGCTCTACGATACTGGGTTAGAGAGAGTTCTTAAAGACACAAAAAGCACAAAGTACCCAAGACAAAACTATGAAGTTGGACTTCATCAAACTAAAAACTTTAGCTGCTCAAAAGACACTATTAAGAAATAAAAATACAAGCCAAATACTTGTTAAAAAAAAAAAACACACACACACACAAACACACACATTCAAACAACAAACAGCTGGTAAAGGACCTGTGTCTAGAATCCATAAAGAACTCTCAAAAATCAGCAGACAACTCGATTTTGAGAAATGAGCAAATGGCAGACATGAAAGTGAAGACAGATGCTTCACCAAAGCAAATACATGGATAGTCCCTTCCCCCCACCAAAAAAGCCACATGAAAAGACAAGTAACAGCATTTGTCATTAGGGCACTGGAAATTAAAACCGCAGTTCACTAGAATGGCTAAAATGGAAAAGACGGACTACACCACAGAACGGCAAGGACAGAGCAGATGGAATTCCCATTCAACGCTGGTGGGAACACAAAACTGAGTGGTCACTTTGGAAAAGAGTCTGGCAGGTTCTTAACAAGTTAAACATTCATGTAACATGTGACTGAGAAACCCAGGCCCAGCAAAGGTACCACATCCAGACATCTGATGCTTTGCATGCAACTACTCGTATCAGCTTGACTCCCAACAGCTAAAACTAGGAAACGACGGACATGTCTATAACTGCTTACTGGATGAACATGCGACATATTTACCCCCTAAAAAGCTACTCAGTAAACTACTGACATACGCCACAGAACCCAGATCAATCTCAAAAGGAAGATGAAACACACCAGACACAAGACTCCACACTCAATGATTCCATTCATATTAAATTCTAGAAAAGCAAAAGCTACAGTGACCGAAAGCACATCAGCATCCTGGGTCCAGGAAATAGGAGGACGTGCTGCCGCAAAGAGGAAAAGGGGAACTTTTTTGGGGTGATAGAAATACTACTCTGTATCACGACTGTGATGGTGGGAACAAGACAGCTCCAATTGATTCCTTAAAACTCTCGTATCTGTAGTCATGAGCAACATGATGCTTCGGTCAACAGGCCACACTCATGATGGTGGTACGTGGTACCATAAGATGCTAACAGAGCAGAACGGGTCCCATGGCATAAACACCTACCACTGTGTTACGACTTCTTTACACGATTCAGCACGGTGACTCAGCAACAGGCTCTACCATGCAGCTTAGGTGTGTGGGAGGCTCTCCCTTCTGGATCTGGGTACGCACACTGTGATGCTCACAGGACAAGATCACCTAACGACGCATTTCTCAGGATGCATCCCCCCGACCGCTATTAAAATCGATGCATTCCACAGTATTTAAACTGTACCTCAAATAAGCTCTAAGAGAGAATGCACAGGAGTGGACGATGGCGGGCACAGGAGCTCGTCAAGAGCACTGTTGCCAAGAAGAGCAGAGAGGCGGCGGCAGCTGGTGGTGGGCATGGGCGAGGGGTTCCATGGCAAAGAATGAAATCGAATGCCCATCACCCCACGCCCACAGGCCACCAAACACATCTGGAAAAGCAGAATACATTCCTGAAGGGGATGGCATCCATGGCCCTAAGGAAGGAAGACCAGATCCCAACAGGAGCAGGATGAGGCTGTCCTTGACACTGAGCAGGCAGCACTTCCAGGATGGTCTGCAGGGCCTAGGGGGATGGAGATGCGCAGGTGGCTGACTTTACCACACACCCTCCACTACCTCTTCAAATCACTCCAGGCATTCATTATCCACTACACCAAATAACTGATTTTCATTTCATAAATATACGTATTCAAAGAGGATCCTAGTGAACTTTTTCAAGAAAACACTGGATACAGACTCCCTGGCATGTCTGTAAGTTAAGGCATGGAGATGAAGCTTCTCTCGTGTTTGGCATTGAGGCAGCGCTGCTGTGGGCACAGCAGACATAGGCCCTGTGACCTGGGCACAGGTTCCTGTCATGCCACACAGCATGCAATTCAATGGACACAAAACGACCAGAACAGCAGACCCAGAGAGGACGCAGAGGCTGGAGGGGGGACAAGGAGTGACGATTAAAGGCCCAAGTTTCTTTCTGAGGTGACAGAAATGTTCTAGAACTGACAGTCCTGGTGGTTGAACAGACCTGTGAATACACTAACAACCTTTGAACTGTGCGCTTTATCTGGGTAAGTCTACGGTCTATCAATCCTCTCAATCAAACTGATATTATCTCTTTTTTGGAGACAGAGTCTCACTCGGTCGCCCAGGATGGAGTGCAGTGGCGCGATCGTGGCTCACTGCAATCTCTGCCTCCCGGGTTCAAGCAATTCTCACGCCTCAGCTGAAATGACAGGCACAAGCCACCACGCCCAGGTAATCTGTGTAGAGGTGGGGGTTTCAACATGTCAGTCAGACTGGTCTCGACCTCCTGACCTCAAGTGATCCGCCTGCCTCAGCCTCCCAAACGCTGGGATCACAGGCACGAGCCACTGCACCTGGCCGATGATCTTCTTTGAAAAGCATGAGACACGTTTCCCTAGGGATGGAATGCTGGACACGAGACAAGACTTGTCCTAAGGACTGGATCTCACAGTGGCCAGGTATGCATCATGCCACGCGGTGCGGAGCCCTGGGGGAGGGCGAGTCAAGAAGCCGGGGTCTAGGCACCGCAATGTCTCAAGGCAGCCCCCCAAGAAAGCCAAGCAGAAGGCCACAGTGACGCCCTCCTACTCTCAGGTCAGCGGCAGGAGGGCACTCGCTGATGCTGGGCACAGAGGAATGTCAGGGCAGATCTTCAGGGCTCACACCCCTCAGAGCTTCTGGCAAGATGAGCACAGTGAGCGAGCCCTGCCCCCAACAGTGAGGCCCTGGTCAGGGCCACTTCCTCTCGCTCTGGCCCAACCAGATCTCACACATACTGTGGCTGATCTTTGAAGGGTAACAGCTCTGTCCGCTCCACTCATCAGCACGAAAGTGTTCTGTGCCTGGCCCTTGTCCACCCAATTCACCAGTTTATTGAAGCCTCAGCTCGGTGAGTCCCGCTTGCCTCTGAAAACGTGTGTGCTCAGCCAGGCAGATTCCTGAGTGGGTTTCCTATGTGCTGCTGCCCTCCTTCAACATGACCACATGGGCCCCCAAGCCGGGCCCCTACCTGCTTTGTCAGCATCTTGTCCTTTCCCTCTTTTCTCTCACGGCTTGTTCTACTTCACAGCATGTTTAAGCAAAGGGGGTCACTACAACAGAATTATTTTAAAACAAATATATTTCAGGAAAGTTTATGGAAAACATTAAACCTTGAATATTTATATATTAACTTTACAGGATCCATTTACTTCACCCTAACACTGAGTTAAAATTATAACAAGAGAAAGTAGGGCTGGGTGCGGTGGCTCACACCTGTAGTTAATCCCAGCACTCTGGGAGGCCGGGGCAGGCGGATCACGAGATCAGGAGTTCAAGACCAGCCTGGCCAATATGGTGAAACCCCGTCTCTACTAAAAATACAAAAATTAGCCGTGCATGGTGGCGGACGCCTGTAATCCCAGCTACTCAGGAGGCTGAGGCAGGAGAATTGCTGGAACCCAGGAGGCAGAGGTTGCAGTGAGCCGAGATGGTGCCACTGTACCCTAGCCTGGGCAACAGAGTGAGACTCCAACTCCAAAAAAAAGAGAGAGAGAAAGTAAACAAAGTTTCTATTTATTTCTCCAGAGGATCTCAAAAGTAGAGCTGGAAATGCTAGTAGTAAGAGGAACACCAGTCCAAGGCAACTAGAAGGAACTGGTCACTTTTTTATTTTTTTGAGACAGAGTCTCACTGTATCACCCAGGCTGGAGTACAGTGGTGCGATCTCAGCTCACTGCAACCTTCGCCTTCCAGGTTCAAGCAATTCTCCTGCCTCAGCCTCCCTAGTAGCTGGGATTACAGGCATGCACAACCACATTTGCCTAATTTCTCTGTATTTTTAGTAGAGACGGGGTTTCATCATGTTGGCCAGGCTGGTTTCGAACTCCTGACCTCAGGTGATCTGCCTGCCTGGGCCTCCCAAAGTGCTGGGATTACAGGCGTGAGCCACTACGCCCGAAGTGGTCACATATTTTATGTAACATAATGTTTTTCACGATCAATGGCCACTATGGGAACACAACACACAGCCCTGAGACATCCAAAACAAGACACAGCAGCCTCTGCAGCCTCTCACGCAGGGAGCATGGGCCATGTCTACCACAGGGTGACGGGCGGCGGGCAGAACTGGAGACATAAAGGCAGAGCTGGCTTCCAGCCTTGTGAATCAGCCCGGCTGAGTGCCCCAAGTCTGTAAATAATTGATGGGAGCCAGAGTTGCACCCAGCCCTGCAGGGCTCTCGGGAGCTGCCCGCCCAACAGCCCCATGCCTGGCACTCCCTCAGGTGCCGCCCACAAGGTCACTCCACTGCTTCTAAATAATGCATTGCACAGACGGCGGAAAGTATACCTTTACCCACTCAAATCTTCCAAGGCACGCATTTTCACAAATTTTACATATATGTAACTAAACTTTGCATTCAGCCAAAAAAAGAGAAAACTTCATGTTGAAACACAGTATCTCACCCTAGAATTTGAAAAGCCTCCTTTTCCTTCTCACTGTCAATCTTTTTTGAAGTCTCAAAAATGATTTTACCAACATTAGACAAATTTCCAAAAATAAAAAGTGCCTGACACAGTCAACACTGCAGCAGTGAGGTCCACTATGGCAGCGCAGTGCAGAGCCAGCCACCTCCCCGCAACAGCGGAAATGTCAGAGGGCAGAGGGCAGCGTGCCCAGCACCTGCTCTTGACAGGGAGGGCACTTCTAGGCTGGAATACTCAAGAGATTTGATTGTGTGTCATCAAAGCATACTTTAAATTCAAAAGCTGGCCGGGCACGGTGGCTCACTCTTGTAATCCCTGCACTTTGGGAGGCCGAAGCAGGTGAATCACCTGAGGTCAGGAGTTCAAGACCAGCCTGGCCAACACGGTGAAACCACATCTCTACTAAAAATACAGAAATTAGCTGGGCATGGTGGTGAGCACCTGTAATCCCAGCTACTCATAAGGGAGGCTGAGGCAAGAGAAATCACTTGAACCCAGGAGGCGGAGGTTGCAGTGAGCCGAGATCGCGCCTCTGCACTCCAGCCTCGGAGACAGAGTGAGACACTGTCTCAAACAAACAAACAAACAAAGGCTGTGAGTGGCCTGGAAGCTCGTTCTTCTACCTCCTTTCGCAAAGAAAATGCCCTCAAAGGAGTGAGGGCAACAGACTTTCCAAGTCCCAGGAAATGCACAGATTGACATGCTGAAGACCCACCAGATGCAGGAAGGAAACACCAGAACAATATGTTTGCTTTCATCTAAAAACATCAGAAAAAGTCTAAATGTTGCTGACATTTCCTGGGCAGCTGCCCTGTGGTCTCCAGTCTGGCCAAGGAGCCTCAACCCAGTTGCTCCCAACATACTCCCAGCCCAGGCGAACCTATGCTGGTGAGGGAGGGCGGAGGGCTCACACCCTGAGGCTCGGGAGGCGGGCGGAGGGCTCACGGAGGGAGGGCAGAGGGCTCACACCCTGAGGCTCGGGAGGCGGGCAGAGGGCTCACGGAGGGAGGGCAGAGGGCTCACACCCTGAGGCTCGGGAGGCGGGCAGAGGGCTCACACAGACCCACAACGACCAAAGAGGAACGTGCACGACTCCAACACAAACGGAGGACGATGGCAAAATACAAGGGCTGATTAAGTTTCTGCTGCGCGTACCATAAACTTTTCATCAGCCAGACTGTTTGCCTGAAAGCCCTAATCAAGGCTGACAACTCAAAGCCATTTCAAAGTGCTCCTCGGGGGTGAACGTGGCCTCGTGTCTGCCACATGCTCTGCTCTGAACACTCTCTCTTCCAGCAGGGACTGCCCCAGACACCGAGTATCACAACCAACTCAAAAACAGACTGAAATGTCACAGTATCACCAGTATCAAAAGAAGGTCTCTTAAAAATAAAGGGTTTCTTCCATTAATAAGTAAAACAAGAAAAACCCAAAGATGCTCACTTGAACTTCATCTTGTAATGAGCATCCGTCCGTCGAGGGCAGGTCTTGTGTTACTGAGCGCAGCTTGACAATCGCATCTGCATTGAGGCCCTGCTGCGGCAGTTCACGGCAAGGGTCTGTGTGCTCTCTTGTGCGCAGCCAAATGGAAAGGCAGAGTAACCGATGAGATAAACATCACAGGAACAAGGTGCTCCTCCCAGCACAGCTCGGGAGACCAGGGCTCAGGAACGCTAAGTGATTCGCCCAAGACCACAAGAAATGCATTGGGAGGCTGAGGCGGGAGGATCACGTGAGCCCCGCCCTGGAGGTTGAGGCTACAGTGAGCCTAGATAGCTCCACTGCACTCTAGCCTGGGCACTGGAGTGAGACCTGTCTCAAAACAAATAGCCAGTAAATGTTTCCTTTCCAAAGACTGAACCCTCTCACTGCTCGAACAATGGAGGAACTGAGGCACCAGATGCAACTTCTGACCCAAGGACACAGGTCAAGCTGTGACAGTTAACAACCAGGGTTGCTGGAGACACTGCACCCACCCATGTGGCTTTGCTAGAATGCCACCACATGTGGGCAGACACAGGCCACAGCTCCCACACCTCACTCTGGCATCAGCAATGGTCCCGCATGGAGCTGTGCTGGCTTGCAGAAGACGTAGAGCACACAGGCGTGTTCCTTCCCTACTGCTGGCCACATCACAACTGCATGTTCACGGGAGTGAACATCATCTACACAACAGGTTCCATGACTGTAAACATGCACAGCTTAGCCACCACGTTTCAAAGAGCCACGTGGATAACTGCCTATATTACCGGTACCCAATTTTCAGGTTGGGTTAGTAACTGGATTGTTTACAACACAAAGGATAACTAGTTGAGAAGATGGATACCCCGTTTTCCATGATATCATCACTGTGCATTGCATGCCTGTATCAAAACATCTCATGGACCCCATAAATACATTCATCTATGTACTCACAAAAATTTTAATAATTAATAAATAAATAAAATGACTAAGATTTCAACTGTTTACCCAGGATGCTGCCTGCAGCTCATTTCAGTGACAACCCAAAAGCTGCCCCCGCTGGCCCTGTGTGCTGAGGACGGGACATCTGCACCCAGCCCTAGATAACCCCACTTGCAAACCACTTCCCCTGTGCCGCTAAAACCCACGTCTCACTTACATTTTAGTTATAGTTTGTTTTTTGCCTGTAGGTTTTTTTTTGTTTTGTTTTGTTTTGTTTTTTGGAATAGGGTCTCCCTCTGCTGCCCAGGCTGAAGCACAGTGGTGCAATCATGGCTCACTGCAGTCTCGACCTCCTGGGCTCAAGTGATCCTCCCACTTCAGCCTCCAGAGCAGGTGGGACCACAGGCATGCACCACCACACCTGGCTAATTTTCTACTTTTTGTAAAGACAAGGCTATACATTTCTTATATATGTCTAAATTGTCAATATTAAACACTGACAGAGCAAAACCTTTCTCTGCTTCAAATTTTAATATTCCAAAATGTGTAAAACATCATTGTCACTGTCCTCATCTAAAAGACTGATTCTGAAAAAAAAAAAAAAATCTGAAACAAGATCACAGATATGCGATCTATCCCACACACACCATCTTTAACATGAATGGTGCCTCCAAAGAACAAATGCTAGACGCAAACTGCTTGAGTATGCTTCTTTATTTTTAGTAAAGACTCCAGAAAATCCCAGAGCAGCCATTTCCCATACAACTCAATCGCACATACAGCCCTTTAAAAGCAGTCTCCCAGGGAACTGCGGCCAGCTCCTAGAGCCAGCCCCAGCAGAGGAGCAGGAAGACCTTCCAGCCTGCGCCAAGGAGCAGCGCACACATCTGCTGCAGCCCCTCGGCCCCCACTGCTTCGGGACGCAGATGGCAGCACTGTGACCTCACCGTGCCTACCTCCTTGTTCTGGCCCTGCAGTCTTGATTGTTCAGGCTAATCCTACACTCTGAGCCTTGGCTGCTGGCCAAAACTGTTATTAATGGCACAGAGCTTCTCATTTCAGCCTCTTTTACCACGAAGGTAGCCGGCTGTCCAACTCTCTGCCTCTCCACACTGAAGCAGGAACTGGGTAACTGTACAAGAGGCACTTTCAACGGTCTTCATATCCAAGTCTCAACAGCCAGCAGAAGATGTGTGCATTTTAGTCTACACTACATTCTTTGTGATGCAGAAAGATAAGACAGTTTTTATTCAGTTCTTGTGTAAAAGCTACAAAACCCTAAGAACAGAGAGTGCCGTGGATGCCAAAATCAGCATCACATAGTTTATATGTTTTTTAACTTTTAGGTTCGGGGGCACATGTGAGGGTTTGCTACATAAGTAAATACATGTCAAGGGGGGTTGTACGTGTTATTCTATCACCCAGGTACTAAGCCCAGTACCCAATAGTTATCTTTTCTGCTCCTCTCCCTCCTCCCGCCCTCTCCCCTCAAGTAGACCCCCGTGTCTGGTGTTTCCTTCCCTGTGTTTTTAAGTTCTTATCATTAACATCCCACTTGTAAGTCAGAACATGTAGTATTTGGTTTTCTGTTCCTGAGTTAGTTTGCTGAGGCTAATAGCCTCCAGCTCCATCTATGTTCCCACAAAAGACATGATCTCGTTCATTTTTATGGCTATGTTATCTTATTTTTTATTAGGGATGGGGCTTCAATATGTTGCCCAGGCTGGCCTGAAACTCCTGGGTTCAGGCAATCCTCTCATATTGGTCTCCCAAGTAGCTGGGACTACAGGTGAACATCACCATGCCCAACTAATCCATCTTCATCATTTGATAAACATTTGTAATGAATGACATTAAATTACACATAGCAAAATTCTGAGAAACTATATACCATAAATCCTACAAAATTAAAAAGATTAAAAAATCATGGATCTATTATTGTTAAGCGCATTAGCCAATGTCAGTGGTTTCAATATTCAATTTCACCACTAAAATGGCACGAAAGCATGAAGTCGGGAATGACGGCATTCTAAAAGCCGGTGCACCTGACATGAAATTCATGGTATGTTCGGAACCTAGAACGTAGATGGTCAACGCTAGGCAGCTTCATCTGTCATACGGGGACTGCCTTTCAAAACTCCAGGTGTGTGTGTCTGTCATGGGGCTACGGAGAGGAGGAGGAGAAGAAAAGATTTCGATTCACTAAAAACTCCTGTTAAGCCTCCAAGAAAGATCCAAGTAGTAAAATACCTGGTCAGTCACAGCCTCTCTGCATGAAGCCTCTGTGCCTGTGGTTAAGACCTGCAAACCAAAACAGAATCCACGGTCTCTTGCCCCTGCACTGAGCCTGTGTCGGGACTTGGCCGCTGCTCCGGAATCCAGGGTCTCTTGCCCCCACCTGTCGACTTGTCTCTGCCCGCCCGCTCTTGCCCCGCACTGGCCTGTCGGACTGCCGCTGCCCGGAATCCAGGGTCTCTTGCCCCTGCACTGAGCCTGTGTCGGGACTTGGTCTCTGCTCCGGAATCCCACGGTCCTCTTGCCCCCTGCACTGAGCCTGTGTCGGGACTTGGCCGCTGCTCCAGAATCCATGGTCTCTTGCCCCTGCACTGAGCCTGTGTCGGGACTTGGTCTCTGCTCCGGAATCCACGGTCTCTTGCCCTGCACTGAGCCTGTCGGGACTGGCGCTGCATCACGGTCTCTTGCCCCTGCACTGAGCCTGTGTCGGGACTTGGTCTCTGCTCCGGAATCCACGGTCTCTTGCCCCTGCACTGAGCCTGTGTCGGGACTTGGTCTCTGCTCCGGAATCCACGGTCTCTTGCCCCTGCATTGAGCCTGTGTCGGGACTTGGCCGCTGCTCCGCAGCGGGTGAGACGCTCCTTGTCTCTCACATCCAGATGGATCCGATCCAACTCACACAGTGAATGACTCTAAACCTGGGCAGCCCTGGGCTCCAGGATCAGCCCACTCCAGGCCCTGCTGCAATGGCACCTCCTACTCTCATTGCGGAAACCTGTTAACCCAATTACAGACACCCTGGCTAGGCCCCCCACTTCTTCCTGTAAGTTTGAAACCCTGCTCAGTTACCCTAAACCACCACCTCTGTGCTTCCCTTAGGAAACCCCAGCAGCACATCCTCCTTCTTCCTCCTGCAGAGGGCCTGCCCCAAGCAGCAGGAAACGGGGTGATGCAGGCCTTCCTTGACCTCAGCACACACAGAACCATCACAGCGCCAGGACGGGGGGGTGCTGCAGGAAGACATCCCAGCTGCACTTCTCTGGGGGTCAGCACGGACCACTGAGCGTGAGCTGCCTCATTCAGGCCAGGTTCATCATCATCATCATCATTCAACTTTGAAACTTAGGGTTTGTGCCAGTTCATCTGTTTATGTTCCATACTTACATATCCCAAGCCATTAACAAGTGTTTTCTTCTTTGGTTATGATGCTACAGAATCAGCGGAGAAACATCTGCATCACCAGAAGGCTCTGCAGGCAGCACTGACGCCCACTCTGCTGGGAAAATGCCAATCTGAGGGCAGCGGGACTGCCGGCAAAGGACACAGGCTCAGGCAGACCTTCCACTCCTGCTCAAACACCAATCAGTAGAAGATAACCACCCAGAAACATCACTTTCAAGCTCAAGGATCACAAGTTAAGGACTCAGGGAGAAGTACAAAGTAAAAAGATTTAAGCTTGGGAAAATTAACCCTAAGCATTTAAAAACAAAACAAACAAAAAAAATCCTCACTCTAGATAAGACCTTCAAAACGGCATGCCTGTCAGAGGGACAGTAAAGGTCAGACGGGGCAGCAATGGGGTGTGAGCTGGCACAGCCTTGCAACACCCTGGATGGGCGGCCAGGGGCTTGTGAGAGTGGCTCCAAGCAGGAGGACCCTGAATTTATGGGAAGGGGCAAGACTAACCCTCAAGTGCTCCTCAGATGCGTTTCACTAAATGCACTGAAAGTTTTGTAAAAGATGCAAGTTTCAACACGAGATACAACTATTTGCCCAATCTGACATGTGGGTTAACAAATGTGAGTGGATTAGGGAATTTTTGCTTTATTCTTTTGAAATACCAACTCCCTTCTTCTTCCCCTTCTGAAACAACCACTGGACAAACTGAACGGCACATATGCTTTTCGGGATCCCAGCGTAAGCAGCTCCCACTGCCAGGGATGAAGAGTGCTCTTCTGTCTGCCTGAGTGAAACCTCATGACACCTTGCACAGCCAGCAGTCCTTGCTGACTGGAAGCAGAACCAAAATCTGAGCTGGAGAGAGTGTACGAAAGTTCCATTTAGACTCAAACCTAAAGTGCACGGCTACAGAATGAAGTGAACAGCATTGAAGCCAGAAGGGACAATACTCAATCCCACATGACTGAACCCATGTGTCCAGCACCAGAGATACTGGACGGAGCACACATCTCAGCTGTGTAAAAAGTAGAGGTTCCTCTTCAAAGACTTTCCTCCCCGTCTAATTACAAATAAGCAGTAACTTCTCTTAAAAGCAAAATTTATTGAAAGACCTGTACTAACATTCTTAAATATCTGCTAGCCATAATAAAGAAATCAATGTACTTTATGTTCTAAGCTCCCACAATTTAGCCTAAGTATCTGCCCTGGCATGCTTCTACTGGTCCAAGCAAGCATTAGGTCACAGCCTGTTCCTCTTCCTTATTTGAAGGTGTTTTTACCTTTCTCGGCATTCCACAAGTTACTTCCTCCTTCCTTTGTTCTCCTCTGCCTTTGCCTCTTTTAAAAAGTTCTAAGTTGCTAACCAATCGGGACAAATACAGAATGCGAGGTCCCGTTCCAGCCAACGGAAACCGGACACAGCAGCAGGGTGGACGCGTCAGGTTATAAATGACCCTGGTCTCCTTTATTTGGTGCACTCTTATGGCAAAACTGCTGGTGAGTGTACCCTTTCTGCAGTAAGTATAAAAATGGCCTTGCTAAGGAAATTAAATTTATGTTCAAGTGCTATTTCTTTACGGCACTGGGGAACAAGCATTTCAAACAGCTGGGAACACGCCTATTGCTGTTTATAAAAAATATATGTTTCCAGATAAAAGAATTCTGATCAGAAATAGGTAGGTTTTCATTTAAAGTTTTTTCTTTCACTCTACCTTCTGAAGCAGTCTCTAAATTCACCCTGTATTTGACGGTGCATGCGAATTTGTTATTTATGCTTAAATGCCAGCCAAGGATTAAGATTCAGTCTTGCAAAGTTTTGAAATCTCTAAAGGGGGAAAAAAAACTTACATAGTTCACAATTCTGAGTCCAGAATCTAAGAAAAACCACCAAAACTTTCTTTGCATTCTGTCAAATTCAAATGCACTCTGTGTGCCAAGCCTCACTCGCTTTATGTCCACAAAGCACCACACGCTGCTTTCCGTGTATGTGGCCCAGGCCCCTGTGAAACACACACACTCTCTGTGGTGGACAGCAACACGGGCCTGCGGGTTCCAGTCAGGAAGTGGAGCGCTAGCCCTACGCGGTGGCTCATGCCTGGAGCCCAGCACTTCAGGAGGCTGCGGCAAGGAGGACTGACTGAGGCAAAAAGCTCGAGAACAGCCTGGCCATCATGGCAAAACCCCGTCTCTAAAAAAAAAAATACAAAATTACCCAGGTATGATGGCATACATGCCTGTAGTCCCAGCAACTCAGGAGCCTGAGGCAGGAGGACAGCTTGAGCCCAGGAGTTGGAGGGTGTGGTAAGCTATCACTGTGCCACTGCATTCCTGCCCAGCTGACCGAGTGACACACTGATTTAAAACACACACACACACATATTCAGTGGAAGGCTATGCAAAAGAAAAGGAAGAAAAAAAAGACATTGAGCCTCCTTTCTTTCCAGCCCTGAAGCCTGTGTGCCCCAGACTTGCCACATACACAGGAAGGCCCAGGAGGACCCTGCCACTTCCACCTGTGCCCTCAGGCAACACGTGGGAGCCCACACAGACTGAAGTAAGAAATGGATTCAGCCCCCATCAGGCTACTGCAGCCTCATGAGTGATCCCAGGTATGACCAGCAGAAAACCACCAGGCAACACAAGAATTAAGACAACTCATAAATCATTATTTTCTTAAGACACCATGTATTGGGACGGTTGTCTTACACCGCAATAGGTAACTGAAACACATCCTACAGTAAGAACCAGCTGAAATACAGAAAGTTGTATGAGATGCTACTTAAACACAGATTTAACTTCAAACAGAGTGGAGCCTTTCCATGTATTTTTCTTAACCTATTCACCCTCAAAGCAGCACTGAGCACAGCAGTCAGACCCTAAAGTAGGGGTGTCCAATCTTTTGACCTTCCTGGGCCACACTGGAAGAAGAACTGGCTTGGGCCACATATAAAATACACCAATGCTAACAACAGCTGATAAGCTTAGAAAAAATCTAACGTTTACAAATTTGTGTTGGGCCACATTCAAAGCCGCCGTGGGCCACGGGCTAGACAAGCTTGCCCTATCTCACCCTGTTCCCTGTCAGACTGTAAACACTACTCAGAATCACACAATCTCATCTCAGCTCCAAGTGGAAGCTTGCTCAGCACGACGGCCTACCTGATCCCACTGCAGATGTTCCAACAGCCTGGCAGTAGATGGCCCAGGGAAAAGCCTCATCGAATGCTGAATACCTGTGAGATCATTTCTTATGAAGCCAAGGGAACAACACTATGTTAATTTTCAAATTTTGGTGTGGAAATCACATTCTCAGATGCTTCCCAAGCTTTCTGGAGGATGCTATGAATTCTGTTTTATAGGTAACAAGTCTGGAAACCAAAATAATCAAGATTTAATAAAATGGCCTCAAAAGTGACAAGACTCTCCTTCCCTGATGACAGACCATGTTTGCTTTCCTTTTTACTAGATGATTAACTCAATTCTTTCAACAACCCCGTCCAGTGATGACTATTTTGTTGGCTGGTCAGAAAACTGAATTCTTAAAGTGGCTGAAAAGCCTGGAGAAAGGGGAAGTTCCAGAGCTGGTTTTTGTAGAAAATCTCAGATTCTGTTTGACAAGACACATATGTTCAATCCCAGGCCATCTTATCACATAGTCTAAACCCTTGTGTCATCACCTCCTGACGTTTCCATCAGCAGAGGCAGAGCTCTCACGTTAAAGAGCATGAGGCCGAATCACTGGCTGCAAAGCACAGAACACAGACATCCTTGGCCACACAAGAGTGAGAGCTACTGAGCCCAACCAGGGTGCAGGGGAGCCTCCCAGATGAGAGGCCTGTGCTTGGTCCCACAGGGCGTAGCCTTACCGTACTACTGAGACACTCTGCACAAGAAATGGCTCCAGGATTTTCTGAAACTCACTTTCAAAATATTCCAAGCTCTTATGTCTTGTGTATGCCTTAATAATTGAAAAGTAGGTATGTTCACGCAAGAAAGGGAAGAGCAGTGGTAAGCCAAGTAGGAGGGCTTTCACCACAATTCTTCCTGGGCAGTGTCTGTGGAAATAAGAAACAGGCGCAGGTGGTCTCTCCACAGAAACCCAATGTTTTTTTTTTTTTTTTTTTTTTTTTTTTTTTAACTTTGTTTTAGGTTCGGGTTGCAGGTTTGTTACATAGGTAAACTTATATCATGAGGGTTTGTCGAACAGATTATTTCATCACCCAGGTATTAAGCCCAGTACCCAATAGTTATTTTTTCTGTTCCTCTCCCTCCTCCCACCCCCCACCCTCAAGCAGACCCCAGTGTCTGTTGTTCCCTTTCTGTGTCCATGTGTTCTCATCATTTAGTTCCCACTTATAAGTGACAACATGCAGTATTTGGTTTTCTGTCCCTGTATTAGTTTGTTAAGGATAATGGCCTCCAGGCTCTATCCATGTTCCATAAAAGACATGACCTGATCACTTGAACCTGGGAGGTGCAGGTTGCAGTGAGCTAAAATGGCGCCACTGCACGCCAGCCTGTGTGACAAAGTGAGACTCCATCTCAAAAAAAAAGACATGATCTCATTCTTTTTCATGGCTGCATAGTATTCCATGGTGTATATGTACCACATTTTCTTTATCCAATCTGTCAATGATTGGGGATTCCATGTCTTTTTCTGTGAATGGTGCTGCAATGGACATTCGCCCACATGTGTCTTTATGGTAGAATGGTTTCTATTCCTCTGGTATATACCCAGTAACGAGACTGCTGGGTCAAATGGTAGTTCTGGTTTCAGCTCTTTGAGGAATTGCCATACTGCTTTCCACAGGGTTGGACTAATTTACACTCCCGCCAACAGTATATAAGTGCTCCCTTTAATCCACAGACTCGCCAGCATCTGTTATTTTTTAACCTTTTCATAACAGCCATGCTGACTGGTGAGAGGTGGTATCTCGCTGTGAGAAACCCAGTTTTCATGATCAGTTGGTTTCCGCTTGCTGCAATCAGCAGACTCTTGTTGAAAAGGCTGCCATCTTACCTTGGCTAACCCGAGCTGTTTCCTATATCTGTCACGAGGGTGCTGAGACATGTCTAGACAGAGGTGTGGCGCAGTCAACTGGACACCATCCATGACTCGGCCCTAACAAAGCAGCTCTCTTGAATGTGTGCTATGGGTACACCAAGTCCCACTTCCAGGGGCACCCAGGGCAGGGGTCAGCAAAGGCTTTCTGGAAGGGTCCAGATGACACACACTTTAGGCTTTGCAAACCACTTATGGCCTCTGTCACATCATCTTGTTGCTGCTGTGAACAACCCTTTAAGAATGTGAAGACCATCCTTTGCAATCTGGTTGCACAAAGAGAGACCACAGGCTGGATTAGGTCCACTGATTGTGGTTTGCCAGCCAGCCCCTGGCCTGGAGCTTTGCCAGTGTGCAGGCTGGATGCCCAGCCATGGCTCCTTCTGCTAAGACATCCTCTCCTCTATGAGAGACTCCAAGATGCCACCCCGAGACTCACTGGATACTCACTGACTCAACTCTCCACCTGGCACCCATTGGTGACGAAGAGCAGACACCTCATGGGGACAGTCCACACATCCCCCTTCGTGTCTCACATAGAAACACAAGTGTCCGCTCCACGTGGGAGCTCAGCATTCTCTCAGGAGTGGGTGGAGTGCTGCTCCAGATTCCTTCCGCAGGGACCAGCGCTGGCCCAGCAGTACCGGGAGCCCCCTCCTCCTGAGTACAGGGGCGGCGCCCAGAGCGGCAGACCCCACACCACTGCTTCCACTGGGGAAAGGCCGGCGATGCTCAATGCAACCTTAGCCAGCAACTCAGGGGAGCGACACTTTCAAACAACCCAGAGTGTGCAGCTGCCATGGTCACCCATGCTCCCTCTCAGGCCACGGCACACACCAGTCCCTGCTGCCTGCTCCCCTCTACCCTGTTCCTGACTCATCCCTCCTCAGCCTGACAAGTCCACATTGCCTGGGGGCCTCTATAAATCCTCCATGGCACAAAACCTCCCTCAACCAGGAAAGCTCCCAAAGGCTCCAAGCAGCAAGAGTTGCAGGTTTTTTGCAAATTGGTGAGTACAGCTCCACGCATCCCATCCTGACTACCCCCAGCGGCTGCATGTCCACCTGCTGCTGCCTCTTGCAAACTACAACTTGTTCAAAAGCAGGTGGGGAGCCTGGGCAACATGGCAAATCCCTGTCTCTACAAAAAACAAAAATCAGTCAGGCACGGTGGTGTGCTTGTGGTACCGCCTATTCCGGAGGCTGAGGTGGGAGGATCACTTGAGCCCAGGAGGTCAAGTCTGCAGTGAGGCATGATCGTACCACTGCACTCCAGTGTGGGTGACAGAACAAGACTCTCTCAAAACAAAAAACAAAAAAAGAAATTGTCCTTGCAACCAACTGCTGTGCTCCGTTTATCTGAAAACCCTGTGTTTATCTGATTTCTATTCTGTTCACAGTGCTCACTACACTCATTGGTTTAAAAAATAAGTCCTGGCGGGCGGTGGCTCAAGCCTGTAATCCATCACTTTGGGAGGCCGAGGCGGGGGATCACGAGGTCAGGAGATCGAGACATCCTGGCTAACACGGTGAAACCTGTCTCTACTAAAATACAAAAATTAGCCGGGCGTGTTGGCGGGCGCCTGTAGTCCAGCTACTCGGGAGGCTGAGGCAGGAGAATGGCGTGAACCCGGGAGGCGGAGCTTGCAGTGAGCGAGATTGCGCCACTGCACTCCAGCCTGGGGACAGAGCAAGACTCTGTCTCAAAAAAAAAAAAAAAAAAAAAAAAAAATAAGTCCTACATCAAACCAGATTCCAACAATTCCAACATACTCTGTCCACTCTTAACATGTTTTCGAGTTTTGTTTTTTTTTGATACGGGTTCTTGCTCTGTCACCCAGGCCAGAGTGCAGTGGCACGATCTCAGCTCACGGCAACCTCCGCCTCCCAGGTTACATGCGATTCTCCTGCCTCAGCCTCCTCAGAAGCTGGGATTACAGGTGCCCGCCGCTGTGCCTGGCTAATTTTTGTATTTTTTTTTTTTTAGTAGAGATGGGGTTTCACCACCTTGGCCAGGCTGGTCTCAAACTCCTGACCTTGTGATCCACCTGCCTCGGCCTCCAAAGTGCTAGGATTACAAGCATGAGCCACCGCGCCCGGCCCAGAGCTTCTTTTGTGCAGCATTTTCTCTTGCTCTCAATTTAATTTCTTGCTCTAAGGGAAAAGACAGCAATAAAAACACACAGCTCTTTTAAAAAAAAAAAAAAAAAAAAAAGGCTGGATGCCACGGCTCACATCTGTAATCCCAACATTTTGGGAGGCTGAAGTGGTACAATCGCTTCAGCCCAGGAGCTCAAGACCAGCCTAGGCAACACAGTGAGACCTGTTTCTATAAAAAATACAAAAATTAGTCAGGTGTGATGGTGCACGCCTGTGGTTTCAGCTACTCCAGAGGCAGGCGGGATCGCCTGAGCCAGGAGGTTGAGGCCGCAGTGAGACCTGACCAAGCCACTGCACTCAAGTCTGGAGGAGGAGAAAGACCCTGTTTCCAAAAATTAAAAAAAAGGGCATACAGAACAAAGAGGCAGTGGGACTGTAAGAGAAGGTCTTCATGCTCGCCTGGAGGGAATAAGGGTTGCACTGGGAGTCAATCAAGATGTGAGCAGCAGGGGAGACCCTCCACTGGCACCTATTCCTCCCCAGCAAGCCCACAGCTGCCCCCACAATTATCATATCACTACCAAGCTCTGGCCTGACAATCTACCCTAGAAAGGACCAACCACACCAGATCACAGCATAAGCACCCCAACTCCAAGTTTTCCCGGAAGAGAATATGAAACAATAATCTTCAAAGGGCTGGTCTCCAAACAAAAGGCAGTGCAGCGACCTACACCTAGGTATGCCCGAGAAATGCCCACACGTCTCCATGATACTCGCATGTCCGTGTTCACAGCAGCGCTGCAAAGGGCCAAACAGAGACCATTCAGGTGTCCATCAGCTGATGGGTGCACGACCTCCACGACCCTGCCACAGGGAGGGCTGTGCTCTGATGCCTGCTGCAGCAAGGGTGCGCCTCCATGGCACCTAGCTCTGCCGCAGCATGGGTGCGCCTTAACAGCACCAAGCTCTGCCGTATCAGACACAAAGGCCCACAGACTGTCCTTCACATGAACGTCTGGAACAGGCAGATAAATCCACAGACAGAAAACAAGACTACTGGTTGCCAGGGTGGAAAGAGGATCCTGGGAGAGGAGGGAGTGTGGTCACAGAAGGACAACCAGGGGCATCCTTGTGGTGACGCAAGGATTTTAAGGTCCCGACTGTGGGACACAGGAATCTGCATCTGTGTCAACTGTACAGAACTCAATACCCCTTCCAAGTAAGGGTGAAACAGGTGTCTAAGCCCAGAGGGTTTCATCAATGCCGATATACACCCTAGGGGTGATACTGTTCAGTGTGCAAAATGCCACCACTGGGGAAGCTCGGCAATGTGTACAAGAGACTGCTCCCTGTTCTTTCTTACATCTCATGTCATCTATGGTTATCTCAGAAGAAAACAAACAAAAACCAAACGCGGGGGGCCCAGCCCACCTCAAACCCCAGACGCAGGATGGACGCTCAGAGAGGCTAGGGGCCTGGCCCCTTCAGGAAGAGCCAGGCCAAGACCATTCAGTAACGAGAACACAAATCGTCTGGCTTCAGAGCTCTCACCGAGGAAGAATCTCAGGTATGGCAGGAAGAAGACACGCTGCTGTTCAACTGGAAAAGGATCAGACTCAGTTAAATGCTCTTTTCATTCTTCCCCGCGCCCCTCCATGCCCTGCAGCTGGGATGGAGCTTTTTCTTCTCAGGACTCAGGCGAGGGGAGCCCGTGTCCAGGGGTGGCCAGCGGGCACTTTAGTGTGGGCCTGTACCCAACTATGTGGCAGCTCTGAGGATGAGGAGATGTTTCTGGAAGGAGCTGTGAGACACAGTACAGTCCAGAAGGGGAGAGAGGCATGCCCGGTACCTGCCCCAGCCACACCCTGGGCCCAGTTAGGAACCTACAGGATCCTGAGCCCTCCAGCCATTATCCAGGGCAAAGATGGCAAAAGGCTCCTGCAAGATGACGCCCGGGGCCTTGAGGCAAATTCCCCCAACCGAGCAAAGAAGACCAGAGGCCTGGAGCACACTCCACACACCTGCTGATGGAAACAGCCCAGCAGCGACCACGGGGCCTTCCAGGCAGCTCAGAGTCACCGCAAACGTTTGACAAATGACCGACTGAAGCCCAGGATGTCCAGGTGAGCTCAGCATCCTCCCCTGACCTGCACCCATCTGGCCTTGCTCCTCCACGGCAGGACCCGAGTGCAGAACGGAGCTTTCATTACGGTGACTGCTGTGCTGGGAAAGGTTTCCATGATGCCGGTCAGAGGCAGCCAAAGGTGGTGGCAACCTCCCTGCCGATGTCAGCCCCAGACGACCCCCAGGCCGGCTCCTGAGTGCTCAGTACAGAAGCCTCTCAAAAGGCCAAGCCTCCCCTCCATTCACCCCACGGCACTCAACACACCCGAGAACAAAACCCTGCAGGCGCCACGAGACACCCAAGAACCGAGGCCCGCAGACACCACGAGACAACCGCAGGGTTCCGTCCCTGGCTTGAGATCTCCTAGTAGAGAAAAATGACTTTGGCAATGTTATAGCTGCCCCATCTCATGACAAAGGAGACTTGTTCAGGTGAGAAATGTTCAACTACGTGCTCACTTACTGAAAACCGCCAAGGGGGAAAACGGGACGAGCATCTTGACTTTCAGGGTGCACATAAGTGGCTGGTCCCACCAAGGAAGTGCCAGAAAAAGATGCAACGACTCTCACTACCTCCCAACACTCTTTCACAAATACTCACTGAAGAAAGGCCACCTACACAGAGAGGCAGGTTCAGCATGACACCACTGGGCAATTCTCACAGAACAGAGACAAATAAAGAATAAGAAACAGATGACAGACGAGCACTGCCAGTGTCCATTCTACCATTTGGTGCGTTTTATGTCGTTTAAATCAAGTCGTTCCCTGCACAGACAGGTGTCCAGGTGCTCGGCGCATGGAGGCTGGAGCCACAGAAGGGGCTGCTGACGCCAGCAACTTCTCTCTGGTGCCCAGGCTATGTGGTCCGTAGTCTCTGTGCCACCCACAGATGAGTTCTCTCAAGGACCAGGCCAACTCAGATTCCACCACGCTGCAGGAAGGTCCAGGCAGGCGCCGCTCCCCACATTCAAGGATGCCGTGCACTCCCTGCTCACATGACGACACCCAAGGAGGGGTGTGGAGGGCGATGCAGACTCCCTTGCACCCCCTCAGGATGACTAGACGGAGAGGAGAGGTGGTCTCGGGTGTGGAGGGCAATGCGGACTCTCCCTGCACCCCCTCAGGATGACTAGACAGAGAGGAGACGTGGTCTCCATCAAGGCCACGCCCTCTGCCCAGGCCAACAATGTCCATCACATTCCTGAGCAAACCAAGCTCTTCCACAGGAGGAAAGGGAGGCAGACCTGGCAACTGTGTGACTCCACTGCCATCAAGAGGAACTCTACTGACTGGCCTGTTACAGAACACAAGGCTGCTCCATAGAAATCAGCTGGAAGAAAGAACCCACAGAGGCTCTAAAGATGGGACCGGTTTGTCGCGGGCCAAGAACATGGTGAAGCCAGAACTGAGCACTCACACTGAAACCAGGGGTCCCCAGGTGGAATGAGGAACCACAAGGACCACCACGGCGGGCACCCAGCCCTCACGTGCGCACACGGGCGACTGAGGAATCACAAGGACCACCACGGCGGGCACCCGGCCCTCACATGCACACACGACCAACTTTACAACCTGGCCTGGGAAGAAGGACTGGCACCCACTCCCAGGAGGAAAAGCAGCGGCAGCACACGGCAAGATGGATCCTGACACTCAGAGCTGGGGAAAGAGCCACGCATACTCCTGCAGCCCGAGCCTCTCGCTGAGATTAAGAGCGACTTTGGGGCAGGCGGGGGCGGCGGCAGCGCCCAGCGATGGATGCGGCCACCACTGCAGGGCCTGCTGCCAGTGTGGAGAGCCCGAATCACGGAGCCCCATGCTGCCCCTCACAGCACTGACGGGGTCAGCGAGGAAGTGGCAGGCAGAGTCGGAGACAGCTCGGGGCACTAGCTGCCCACTGAGTCACTGTGAGAAGAGCGAAGGCCACGGCCTGTAAAGGTTTCCAGCTGACAGAGACGCCACTGAAACATGTGCTGGTAAAACAAGATGATGTTGGAGATTTACTAAAATACTAACATTAAGATATTAATACTAAAAATTAAAATACTGAAATTAAAAAATGTTTAAAGAAAGAAACAAATTTTTTTGAAAACATGAACAAGTGCAAGGAGGAGATGGATCAACGCAAGCTGGTCAAATGCTGGTAAATGCTGAGCCCGGGGACCCAGGACACTGTTCTCTCAGATTTTGTGACTGAAAATATTCCCCCTGCAAAGTTAAACAAATGTTTAGCGTCAGAAAGTCACCCTGTGGCAGGGACTCACTGAAAGTGACTTCCTGCAGCTCCTGCACCACCCCTTCATCAGTGGTCCCCCTTCACGGACCCCAGAAGCTCCCAGGTGACACAGTCCACCTCAGAGAGTGTCACCCACAGAATGCAAGCTGACTGGTGTGTGCCTGCCTATGTACATACACCCCGAGGAAGGCACAGCACCCACAGTACATGTGTTCACTGCAAGGAAAGAATCTTCAAGTCATCGTTCCTCTGCCCCCATTATCGCTGTCATAAAGAACTCTTCTACCACTGTAGATCACCGGGCTTCAAATAAAGCCCTTCTGAGGGGAGGCCCTGTGGGAATGACAGAAGCAATGGAAAAGGCCCTCACAGATCGTCCAGTGCAACTGGAAAATTAAGACATTTACCCAAGATTGTGAAGCAATTTAATAGTTGAACTTGGACAAAAACACCTATTTCCAAAATTACCCCCAAATAAGTGGTAAGGCTGTGGTAAGCGGCAGCGTCCAACACAGCAACACTGGACCCCGGGCGAGAATAACCCACACAGTGATACGGATGCGCAGGAAGCTCAATTCCAAAACACACGCCTTCAACCGGGGGCAACCCAAACAGTGAGCCAGGCCACCCTCCCCAGCCACGCCAGCACCGCAGTCCACACCCAGCTGCTCCTTCGAGCGGTGCACTGCCTGAGTCACAGGAAAAGCCCAGTTCTGCTGAGTGGACGGCTGCAAGGGGAGACTAAATATGGCTCATAGCAGTACCAGACACCAGCGATTCGAGAGAAAACATCAGCATGTGACTGAGGCTGACGTCGGAAGTTCACATTCCCACGAGCTGCTTTACTTTACAAAATCAAAACATTATGTAGCTCTCGCTGATGCATGAGGAAGACCCGCAGGAATGCTGTGCAGACACAACCCCACGTGGGAGGCATGCACACGACACTCCTCCCATACCTACCTGGGAGCCCCCAGGAACCCAGCACCCGGGGACACCTGACAAATGCCTGTGTATGGTTATGAGACTGGTAGAACCTTATTCTTACTTTTAATTCGAGCTGCTATTAATTACACTTCACACAGAAGTGGGGCCTGAGTCTCGGCAGGCGGTCCACACGGGACAGGGTCCTCAGGAATGGCGACCAAGCGGGCTGGGGCCCTGGCCCACTCGACACCTCCAGAAGGGTCTGATGACCACAATACCTGCAGGATAAGAGCTCCACACTTCTGCAAAGCCAGAGTGGAGACAACACGCAAGTGCGAGGGCCCGCAGAGAGGGGGTGTTACCCGAGACAAAAATGATAAATAATTTTACTGGTGATTTTCTTCACCTTCCCCTTCCCCTCTCCCCATGACATCCCTTAAAGAGATCCTTTATTCATGGCAATTCTTTTTAAAAACATTAATATCAGACTTTAAAGATTTATAGTATTTTCACAGAAATCAATGAGATTTTATGCTTACTGAGCCTGGTAATTCTCTTCACTTAAAAAAATATTCCTAGAGAGCCGAGGTCAGTGAGTTATGGCTCACCATGTGTTTTTGTAAAAAAAAAAAAAAAAAAAAAAAAAAAACTGAAACATAATCACACTCACTTGTTTACATATAATCTGTGACTACTTTTGTTCTACATGGACAGAGCTGAATAATACAACAGGAACTGTACATCCAGAAAAGCCTAAAATATTACTAATCAGCCCAGTACAGAAAGAGCCTGTCAAGCCCTGCTCTGTGAGAGAATTCAGAGCCAATGGCCTCTGCCAGCTGCTGTGTGTGTGAGCTACACTCTGTCCTATGCTTCCAGGATGCGCCATCTACAGAGCAAGGACAGCTGTGGGAACAGCTGCTCAGGCCATCTCCCGCGTGCTACGATCAGAGGAGAAAAGCTGCTACAGAGAGCATTGGGAAAAGCACTTCAACTCTGTTCAGGTAAGGACCAGAAAAAAACAGGAACTAAAGCATGCCAGCTGAAGAACTCCATGATGAACATGTACACACACGTGTGCACAGAGCTAACTCCAAACACCACGGCTTGGCTGCACACAGCCAGTCACCCATCGATTTGTTTTCAACAAATACACTGAAAAACTTATTAGAGATTTGTGACAATTTGAAAAGAATTACAGACAAACCTTACAGCCCAGAAATACCGAAAAAAGTCAGAAAAACTTAAGCATGTCATGAATGTACAAAATATATGTAGATATTAGTCTATCATTTACTACCATAAATTATACACAAATTATAAAAAATTAAAATTCATAAAAACTTACAGAGACTGTACATGGCATCGTTCACTAGAGGGAAATGTAAACAGATGTAAAGTCTCAGGCTGAAGCAGAATTGTATACAACTCAGTGTGGTACATACCACACTGCACGCTGTAATGATCTCACAGCCACAGCCTGTGCTACCACGGTGAGCTCAAGTGTTTCGGCATCCGCTTAAAACACCGTGTGACACTAATCATCTCCGCGTGAGCAGCTGGTCTCTCCAGAAATTGTGTATCGCAGTAAACAAATTATCTCAAGTCTTAAGCTAGTTGCGGTAGCATGGGCCTAGAGTCCCAGCTACTCAGAAGGCTGAGAAAAATGGATCACTTGAGGCCGGGAGTCCAAGACTGCAGGGCTCTATAGTCATGCCTGTGACAAGCCGCTGCACTCCTGCCCAGGCAACACAGCAAGACTCCATTTCTTTTTTTTTTTGGAGATGGAGTTTCACTCTTGTCGCCCAGGCTGGAGTGCAGTGATTGGCTCATTGCAACCTCTGCCTCCCAGGCCCAACCGACTCTCCTGTCTCAGCCTCCCGAGTAGCTGGGATTACAGGCGCCCGCCACCACACCCAGTTAATTTTTGAATTTTTAGTAGAGACAGGGGTTTCACCATGTTGGCCAGGCTGGTCTCAAACTCCCGACCTCAAGTGATCCGCCCACCTTGGCCTCCCAAAGTGCTGAGATTACAGGCATGAGCCACTGCACCCAACCGACTCAGTCTCTTTAAAAAAAAAAAAAAAAAAAAAAAAAACCTCTTGCAGTTCTCAAGTCTTTTTCATTGTGTTTACTCAATACCATAAACCCTAAATGACACCACAGACCCACACAAAGTGCCACTAGTGATGCTGGCAGTGCTCCCAAGAAGCAGAGCTCCAAGGAGTTGTGACTTTAGGAAAAGCTAAACTTGTGTGACGCACCGCAGCTTGTGCTCTGTTGCTGTGGATGCTTTTCAAAATGGATAAATCCAGCAGAAGGGCCATCACAAAAAAAAAAAAAAAAACAGGACATTCGTGAAGTCATCACCACAGCTACAGCACCAGGCATGAACTTTTTTTGTGAAATACCTTTTTATCTCACTGAAAATGCAGCTTAAAAATTAATTCCCAAACAGCACGGATATATGAAAATGTGTGGGTGCAGGATTGCTATAAGAAAGGCACATACCAATAGAATCTAGTTTGATTCCAGAAAAATGAAGCCATTATACAACCGAAAGTAAAAGTTAGGAGAAGGAGCTGGAGAAGTGGTTGCCAGCAAAGGATGGTTTGATAGTTTTAGAAAAGGTTTGGCTTTAACAATGTCAAGGTAACAGGAGAAGCAGCTTCTGCCAACCAAGAAGTAGCAGATGAGGTCCCAGACAACATGAGGAATATCATCGAGGAAAAAGAACATGTGCCTGAACAGGGTTTTGTTTTTGTTTTTTTGAGTCAGACTCTCGTTCTGTCACCCAGGCTGGAGTGCAGTGGCATGATCTCAGCTCACTGCAACTTCCACCTCCTGGGTTCAAACAATTATCCTGCCTCAGCCTCCCAAGTAGCTGGGACCACAGGTGCCCACCACCACGCCTGGCTAATTTTTGTATTTTTAGCAGAGACGTGGGTTTCACCATGTTGGCCAGGCTGGTCTCAAATTTCTGGCCTCAAGCAATCCACCCACCTTGGCCTCCCTAAGTGCTGGGATTACAGGCGTGCGCCACGACACCCGGCCCTGCCTGAACAGGTTTTGAATGCAGGTGAAACTCTCCTACTCTGGCGCAAAAAATGCTGTAACAACATTTGTTACTAAGAAAGAGAAGCGAGCACTGGGATAGAAGGCAAGAAGGGATAAGCTAATGCTACTGTTTTGTGCAAATGCAGTAGGGTTTATGATCAGGACTACCCTTATCTATAAAGCTGCCTACCCCAGAACCTTGAAGGGAAAAGATAAACACCAGCTGTCAGGTATTGGTTCTGCAACAAGAAGTCTGGAAAGAACCCCTTTTCCGGACTGCTTCCATTGATGCTTTGTCCGTGAAGTCAGCAAGTGCCTTGCCTTGCCAGTAAGGAACTGCCTTTAATGTTCTTTTGACAATGAACAATGCCCATGGTCCCCAGAACCCGTGAGTTTAACAGCAGAGGTGTCAACGTGGTCTTCCTGTCCCCAAACACAACATCTCTAATTCAGCCTCTAGATAAGGGGTCATAAGGACCTGTAAGGTTCATTACACACAGCACACTATGGAAAGGACTGTCAACACGGGAGAGAGAGAGAGCATCATGAGTGTCTGGAAGATGACCCCATGGAAGATGCCATCATTGTTACAGAAAAAGCCATGAAAGCGGTCAAATCCAAAACAATGAACTCCTGCTGGAGAAAACCGTGTCTGGAGGCTGTGTCTGATTCCACAGGGTTTACAACAGCCCATCAAGGAGATCATGAAGAGACTGCGGACATGCGGGCCGGGGCGGGGGGGCGGCTAGGGATGAAGGGTTTTATTTCAAAACTCAAGAGCTAAGAGACACCACACCACAGAAATCAGAAGACAACCTGGTGGTGATGAGTGCTTCTGACCCACACCAGGTGCCAAGGAGGAGGTGGCAGCAGTGCCAGAAAACAAAGTGACATCAGACACCTGCAGAGGGGAGGGGTTCCCACGACTCCCACCTAGTTATAACTTCTTCTACAACACAGACCTGTCTGTGACATGGGCACTGAAACTATAGCCAACAGTGAGGGAGGACTATGACCATACAGAAACATTTCTAGAGAAATGACGAAGCACTTCCGCAAGTTACACCAAATGCGCCTGCCTCCCCTGCCTCCCCTTCTACCTCCTCCACCCCCACCCCACGAGACAGCACGACCACTCCCTCCTCCTTCTACTCAATGAAATGATGAGGATGAAGACCTTCATGATGACCCACTTCCACTTAATGAATAGTAAACATATTTTCTCTTCCTTATGATTTTCTTAATAACACCTTCTTTTCTCTAGCTTACTTTACTGTAAGAATACAGTATACAATATATACGGCATATAAAATATGAGGGGCGTGGTGGCTCGCACTTACAATCCCAGTGCACTGGGAGGCCAAGGCGGAAGGAACACTTGAGCCCAGGAGTTTGAGACCAGCCTGGGCAACATGGCAAGCGAGACCCTGTCTCTTGGGGGGAGTGGGGGGGAAGTGCTTTGTATATGTCAGTGTTGGGTTAAAATGTGTGTTGACTGCTTATGTGATCAGGAAGGCTCTGGTCAACAGAATTAAATACTCGGGGTATCAAAGGTTATATGTGGACCTGACTGTACCAGGGGTCAGTGCCACTAATCCCCAAGTTGTTCAAGGATCAAACATATATAATGATTTCATCAACATATATGTCAACAATATTGATTAGGTGAATATTGATTTGTAATTCTTGATACTAATTTCAAATCATGGCATTGAAGCCTAACCACAAAAACCTCCTCAGAAAATGGCAAAAACATAGAGCTTTAAAGATATTAAGCTAAATGTACGTGCTATAAGGCTACAGATACAGCAGGCTGGAAATAGTCTGGCTGAGAACACACAACTGGCCAGCATGACTAGCAAGTGCTCAAGTAGCTTCTCTTGTTTGAAGACACTGGTGTACACAAAGATTTCCACCTCCTGGGTTCAAGCAGTTCTCCTGTCTCAGCCTCCTGATTAGCTGGGATTACAGGTGTGTGCCACCATGCCTGGCCAATTTTTTGTCTGTGTATTTTTGGTAGAGATGGGGTTTCATCATGTTGGCCAGGCTGGTCTCAAACTTCAGGCACTGCTGTTTAAAACTCTTTTATCCATGTTTTAAGGGGTTGGTGGGTGGGGCGAGGTGGGGAAGGGCTTTCCAAGGCTGAAAACCTTTTCAGGGGTTGGTGGGTGGGGCTTTCCAAGGCTGAAGACCTTTTTGGGTCAAGGTTCTGATGGCACACTGGGAAGCGTCAAGATGCCTCCTGCAGTCGCAGACAAGCCCAGCTGAGGCATTCACTGTCCCTTAGAACTGAAAACTTACGGTAGTCCATGACCAAAACGTCAGCAGTGCAGACCAGCCCCAGGAAGTCCTTTCTCACTGGCTTCTAGAAGGTGTGGCCAGCCCCCAAGCCTGCCCCGGCACACAGCCATTCTGGGAGCTGCTGGCAGCCAGCGGGCTGTAGAAGGGGTGCACACCATCTGTATGTGTGTCACAGGCTCATGCTTTTTAAATCATATCTTGAAAACCTAGGGCTTTCTGACAAAGACCTTGTGCCAGTTCCTAAGTGGAATAACAATTTTATAAAATAATTTTAAATGGCTCAAATCAAGTGTTTCCAGTGAACGGGCTTTCATTATACATCGAAAGCTGACCATGGGGAACAGGCCCACAGGGGCCTCCTGCTCCACACCCTGTCAGGGCATCCAAAACCAGCTCATGTAACTCTGCTTTCGAGGAGTCCAACTTGAACATTTTTTAAGAGACAGAGTCTTGCTCTGTCACCCAGACAGAGCTCAATCATGGCTCACCGCAGCCTCAACCTCCTGGGCTCAAGTGACACTTCCGCCTCAGCCACCCGGCTCCTCCTTGAGCTTACAGTTTTCTGCTCCACCACTGCTCTCTGCCTCCCACCTCCAGGTGACTGGGACACGAGCGCCCCAAGCAGCATGGAAGAGCTCCGTGCAGTGCACGGATTTGTGAAGAACGTGCTGGTTCTTGCGATTCACAAAGAACTTGGATTGAGTACAATGGGCAGAGAAGATGTCAGCTGTATTTTTAACATTCTGTTCAGCAAGAAGAATATATATAATAATTTTCCAAAAAATATAATATAAAATTTTTGAAAATGCAGAAAAATAAAAAATTTAGAAAGAAATACACTGCTGCAGACACTGACCTTTTCAGTTTCCCGATCATCATTTCTCAAAACACACACTTTCATCTCTATTTACCAAACACTATTTCTGCATCTCCAAACCCCTCAAGCTTCAATCCAGGTCCAAGTATCAATGGGTATATATAAAGCTCCTCTGCCACCAGAAATTCACTATGGAAAAATGTAACTTCTGGTACCCCAGGTGCGAAACAATGACACCTTTTCTTTTTCTTTTTGAGACGGAGGCTCGCTCTGTCGCCCAGGCTGGAGAGCGATGGCATGATCTCGGCTCACTTCAACACCCACCTCCCAGGTTCAAGCAATTCTCCTGTCTCTGCCTCCTGAGTACTTGGGATTATAGGCATGTGCCACGATGCCAGGCTAATTCTGTATTTTTAGTAGAGACGGGGTTTCTCCGTGTTGGCCAGGCTGGTCTCAAACTCCTGACCTCAGGTGATCCACCCACCTCGGCCTCCCAAAGTGCTGGGATTACAGGCGTGGGCAACTGCGCCTAGCCCAATGATGCCATTTTAACTCCTTTTCTCCTAAGTGGATTAGAGCTCCGTGAGCCTTCAGACAGCTTCCTTGGGGCTACTCTAGAGAACGACCAGCAGTCTCCAGCTGCATAAGAAATGGGACACAAGGCACGAAGAGCAGCCCCAGGATCCTGCCCACTGCCTTGGGACTTGTGAAAGCATTTTTTGTGTAACGCCAAACAGGTCTTTGTTAAAAGACAATAACCAATAGGAGACAGGTTTCTAGATTTGCAGAAACTCTAGAAATAAATGAAGGAAAGCCTGACAAGTACCTGCCTGCTTTCCAGGGAAGAGAAGTGAGCAAAGGCGGAGGAGAAGGTGGAGGCCTCGCGGGGCGTCTCCCGCACGGGCAGCAGGACTGCGTAACCACCACTAGCACTGGGGCTTACGGGAGGAAGGAGTGTGTGCAGTTCCGGCCCCAAAGGTGACCAGGCCTACACAGGGCAATGCATCTCAGAGGTCGTGGGCACAGGACAGCCGAGGCAGGTAGATGGAGCATGCATCCCTGCTTCCCAGTGTGGGCCCCCTCTGCTGGGCAAGGTTCTAAGGGGCTCCGAGTGAAGCCCCTGAGCACATGGTAAACAATCAATCCAAAAAGGGGTGAGAAGGGCGGCTGGGTGAGGTGGCTCACGTCTGTAATCCCAGCACTTTGGGAGGCCAAGGCGGGTGGATCATTTGAGATCAGGAGTTTGAGACCAGCCGGGCCAACATGGCGAAACCCTGTCTCTACTGAAAATTAAAAAAAATAATAATAATAAGCTGGGCATGGTGGCGTGCACCGGTAATCCCAGCCACTGGGGAGGCTGAGGTAGGAGAACTGCTTGAACCCAGGAGGTGGAGGTTGCAGTGAGGCGAGAAAGCGCCACAGCACTCCAGCCTGGGCAACAGAGTGAGACTCTGCCTCAAAAAAACAAACAAACAAACAAACAAACAAAAAACAAAAAGGGGTGAGAAGGGCAAGCAAGGGTTCAGACTATTAGAAGCAAGACACCAAGAAACTCCCAGCACCAACACCTACCAGTTTAGCATTATTGTATAAGGAGCAAGAGCTTTTCACATTGTAACAGCCCCACCATTGAATCATCAATAAAAAGCCAAATTAGGGTAAGTATTCTAGTTTATAAAACATGTGCTATGATTTCCTAATTATCCAAACAAGTAACTTACATGGGATGATAACGCTTTCCAACAAGAGGAGAATGATGAAAGGTGTCAACATCCCCCAGTGTGCCTGTCAGACAATGCACATCACAGAAACCCACCTTCAGAACTCTCATCAGGAAACAGATGCCCTCTGCTACTCACATTCAGACTGGAGAATACTGTCAGCATATACACCCCTCCTTACCGAATTTATACACTGTGTGAACAAGTGTTCACTGAGCACATTGAGGCCCACACGAATGGGGGAAGAGGTAGAGGTCAGATGAGACCCAGGAGGGCGTAATTTACAGCCTCTGCCACAGGCCACTCACGTGGTGACCACAGTCCAGCCGACTGCACTCTCAGGCTATGACCTCTTCATGGGGCTCAGACCGTATTTAGTTTTATCTTCAAGGAGTGTGTCTGAGATCGTTTAATTAAAAGTGCTTTACAAACCGTGCAACCAGCCAGCACGACTGTCCAGGCTCAGGCAAGGTGATGGGAAGGAGCCAGTGAGTGGGGCCCAGGCAGGCGCCACCAGAACCGGTGAGGGGGACGCGGCCACCCAGCAGCAGGGCGTACCCAGGGGACAGGCAGTCTGCTCCCACCCATCTCCTCTTTCCCCTGGAGCCCTCGAACCCATCAAATGTATTTAAGGCCACTGACCAGGGCAGGGAGTGACCCAAGCAAAGTTAAAAGGTATCCAGAAATTCCTTGAGCCTCTAACTGCATCTTAAACTAGACAGGCGGGCACCCAAAGTCTAGAATTTTTTTTTTTTTTTTTTTTTTTTTTTTAAAGACAGAGACTCGTTCTGTCACCCAGGCTGGAGGGCAATGGTGCAATCTCGGCTCACTGCAACCTCCGCCTCCCAGGTTCAAGCAATTCTCCTGCCTCAGCCTCCTGAATAGCTGGGATCACAGGTGCGTGCCACCAGGCCTGGCTAATTTTTTGTATTTTTAATAGAGACAGGATTTTGCCATGTTGGCCAGGCTGGTCTCGAACTCCTGACCTCAAGTGATCCACCTTGATCCATCCACTTCGGCCTCCCAAAGTGCTGAGATTACAGGCCTGAACCACCACACTCGGCCGACAAATAAACGTTTCCCCCCGCCCCCAACAGACGGGGTCTCACTATGTTGCCCAGGTTGGTCTCAAACTCCTGGGCTCAAGTGATCCTCCTGCCTCGGCCTCCCAAAGCGCTGAGATTATAGGTGTGAGTCACTGTGTTCAGCTGAAATAAACATTTAACCACCACCTTGACATCATATCCAAGAAACAAAAGTACAGTATTTTTGTTTCTTTGTTTTTTGAGACAAGAGTTTCACTCTTGTTGCCCAGGCTGGAGTGCAGTGGTGTGATCTCGGCTCACTGCAACCTCTGCCTCCCAGGTTCAAGCAATTCTCCTGCCTCAGCCTCACGAGAAGCTGGGATTACAGGCATGCGCCACTACGCCCGGCTAATTTTTGTATTTTTAGTAGAGACAGGGTTTTGCCATGTTGCTCAGGCTAATCTTGAACTCCTGACCTCACGATCTGCCCACCTCAGCCTCCCAAAGTGCTGGGATTACAGGCGTGAGCCACGGCGCCCAGCCTGAAAAGTGTAACTTTTAATAAAGGTAGTTATTCAATTATGCCATATCATATACCTCTCTCTTGTCTGGATTCACCTTTCACACCACCTTAATATATGTTTTAAAAGCTGGGTGTGGTGGCTCACGGGGACCCACAGCCTAAGGCCAAATAGACGCCTGTGCTGCTGAGTAAAGGGAGAGGTGTGGGCAAGGGTCACTTCAGAGAGGAAGAGGGAGGAGCCACAAGAGCAAAGTGTTCAGCTGGGTGAAAACTCAAGGTAACAGGCCCCACCAGAAGCACTGCCATAAGGATTTCCAGGGAACCCCTCCTAGCCGTGCCTGCCTGGCCGCTCTGGAGGGACAGCAGCAGCCCCATACCAATGCTGACCTCCTGAGAGAACAAGACGAGGAGACCTCTGCCATGGCTGTCCCCACACTCTGGGAGAATGTGAGTTCAGAAAGGTGCTGTGTCTACCCTCCCTGATGGGCTGATTTCTGTCTCATTCAAAACCTCAGGGCCACGTCCACTGGACGCTGCTGCCTCCTGTGTCTGCAAGCAGGAAGAGCCACGAAGTCCCCATGGAACAAAGCACAGCCAGGAATGGCCAAAGCCCAAGAGCCTCCCATGGTGTCACGTCCAGCCCCTGCCCTCAGACCAGCAACGCAGCAGACGTCGAGCCCCTGACCTCAGACCAGCAAAGAAGCACGTGGAAAGCCAGGAAGGCCCAATGCCAAGAGCCCAATCATGATGGCACCCAGAGGGCAAAGGTGCAGACTCCTCCCTCACCCCCACCTTTCCTGAACACCACCTCCAAGCTCAAGTCACATCTCTGTCTCACAAACACCCGCTAGGGCCCTGTCAAACTCAGCTCCCACTGACGAAGGCACTTCACAAAAGCATCTAGCAAGATAAAGAATCTGAAACTGGGAGGCCGAGGCAGGCAGGTCACCTGAGCTCAGGAGTTCAAGACCAGCCTGACCAACATGGCAAAACCCTGTCTCTATTAAAAACACAAAAATTAGCTGGGCGTGGTGGCAGGTGCTTGTAATCCCAGCTACTCAGGAGGCTGAGGCAGGAGAATTGCTTGAACCCAGCAGGTGGAGGTTGCAGTGAGCTGAGATGTGCTCCTGCATTCCAGCCTGAGTGACAGAGCAAGACTCCATCTCAAAAACAAACAAACAAAAACAAACAAACATTTCTCAAGGCTGGGCACGGTGGCTCACACCTGTAATCCCAGCACTTTGGGAGGCCAACTCGGGTGGATCACCTGAGGTCAGGAGTTCGAGACTAGCCTGGCCAACACAGCGAAACCCCATCTCTATTAAAAATACAAAAATTAGCTGGGCGTGGTGGTGCATGGCTGTAATCCCAGCTACTTGGGGGGCTGAGGCGGAGCAGAACGGGATGGGACGAAATGGGACAGGACGAGATGGAACAGGACGGGATGGGAATGGGACGGGGCAGGATGGGGCAGGACGGGGCAGGGCAGCTTCTGCAGGAAGGAGCCTCTGCACTGGCAGTGGCACTGACGGCTTCAAAGGAGCTGCGAAGACACAAACTACAGAAAGAATAGAACTCAATGCTTCCCTCCTTTTACCTCAATCAGGTACCCTTTTGGTCTTACTGCATTTTTGGCAACCTATGTTTAACACCTACAGAAAAAGCAGGCCCACTAGACAGCCCAACGACAACCACTGGAGGTGAGAATGTATGTCTGTAAGAACGTGTGTGCGGGAGCACACAATGAGAAATAGTTTTCTTTTCTTTTCCTTTCTTTATTTTTGAGACTGAGTTTCTGTCGCCCAGGCTGGAGTGCAGTGGCACAATCTCAGCTCACTGAAACCTCAGACTTCTGGGTTCAAGTGATTCTCCTGCCTCAGCCTCCCAAGTAGCTGGAACTACAGGCACACGCCACCACGCCAGGCTAATTTTTGTATTTTCAGTAGAGATGATGTTTCACCATGTTGGCCAGGCTGGTCTTGAACTCTTGACCTCAGGTGATCCACCCGCCTCCGCCTCCCAAAGTGCTGGGATTACAGGTGTGAGCCACCGCACTCGGCCTTGAGAAATGGCGTTTGTTTGTTTGTGTGTTTGTTTGAGATGGAGTCTCGTGCTGTCACCCAGGCTGGAGTGCAATGGCCCGTCTCAGCTCACTGCACAGGCGTCTGCCACCATGCTCAACTAATTTGTGTATTTTTAGTAGAGACAGGGTTTTGCCATGTTGGCTGGGCTGGTCTCGAACTCCTGACCTCAGGTGATCCGCCCGCTTCAGCCTCCCAAAGTGCTGGGATTATAGGCGTAAGCCACCGGACCCAGCAGACAGAAATGGTTTTCTATGGCAGAGTATGTGAGAGAGAAGAGAGAACTCAAAGGGAGCCCGAAGCACCACCAGAACCTCCTGCGAGGGCCACTTGCTAATGGAGTACACCTCCGCGCCACCCTGCAGAGCAGACTGAGCCCATCCACAAGCCAGCAACCGACAGAGGGAAGGGCACCAGAGACACCGAGACCCTGTGGGTATCCCTGCGTCAGAGCCTCAAGCTGCTCCCTACCAATTCCCCAACTCTACTGAGTGAGCAAGAAGACAGTCACCATATTCCCAACACAACACACTCACAATGCTGCATTTTCACATTTCACTCAAATGCTCTGAAGACTTCAAAACTACAAATTCACTTTAGTTAAAATCCTTCATGTACAGTCTGCAAAGAAAACCCTACTCAGCACCACTTTCACATCTGACTACAGAAACCTAACATGAGTGGCAGTGGGACCGTGCCAGAGCCTGCCTGCCTCACCCCTGCCACTGCGCAGCCAGAGGCGGGGAGGCTGGGGATCAGGCCAGACACGAGCGGCTCGCCAAGAGCTCCATTTCTGACCATTCCCTCCTTAGGCAACCCGGTGGTCCCCATTCCCAGGAGGTCGCCACACAGATGCCAAACTTAGTGCACAGTGGACAGTAGTCCAGAACTCCCTGGCTCAAGCCGGTCTCCCACTCAGCCTCCCACGTAGCTGGGACCACAGGTGTGCGCCGCCATGCCCGCAAACTGGGTCAAATTTGTCTGTGAGAGAAGCAAAGGGGATGCCAGGGTTTCTCCTATTCCTCAGATTTTTGTTTTTAAGTAGTCATTACAAATTAGGAAAATATAATACTGGCTTCTAATGAACAATTTATCTTTTAATGTAAGTTTAAAACAAAAGGGAAATCCACACTGCAAGTATTCCATTAACATAGTGACTGAATAAAAAATGACTCCATGTTAAAAATCAGTCACTTTTTTTCAAAGCTTGATTATTAAGACAGACAATGCACTAATTCTCCCTTCTGAGGGCAGCACGACCAATTCCCAATGTTACTCGTGTGTCCAGGGACCGTCCACACTGCCCTGCTGCCCCACCCTTCACCCAAGGAGACACCGGAAACCCAGCCACTTGCTCCCTAGCAAGGGAACCCTCTTTTCTCACCAGGGACAGCGGAGGATAGAGAGCCCGGCACACAGCGTGAGGGTATGGGGGGACAGGGGGCTCTTCCCTGGAAGGATGGCAGTGGCCCGCAATGACCTTGCATCCCGAAAGATGCCCTCGGGGAGAAGTGTTTCCAAAAGCAGCCTACAGGACACGAGTCAAGACAGAATCACAAATCTCGTCTCATCCAGGAAACTGACTCCCTTACCTTCTGCTAGGTGGAAAAGCAGACACGCTTATAAGCTACGGGAGTTTTTTATTAAAGAAAACCATTGACTGTTGGATTCCATCAATCCAAAATACTACTGTAGAATCCTTCCAGACGGCACCATGACTTGTAAACAGCATCTCCATAAAGCAGAAGCCTGAAGACTCAGTCCTATCACAGCCAGAGCTGCATGCGAACGGACAGGCCCTGTCAAGTGTGCCAGCAAGACACTCTGCCCCAGCTCCCCACGCCTTGACCACCGAGTCAAGGGCATGAAGGGCTTGGCAGTGAGGGCAGGAGGGTAGCCCCATCCTGGGCGCCCTGTGTCCACTGGGTGCTCTGGAGGCCGCCCATGATGAAAGGCCAGAGCTGCTTTCAGACATCCTGGAAGGTGCAGGAGCCACAGAAGGCCCCAGTGACATGGAGGAGGTGTCTGCCCTGCCAAGAGCATGGAGGGTGGGAGAGGTAGGTCACACGGCCACCACCAAACAATGGTGAAGAAGACCCATTAAGGACACTGCTCAGCAAGGAAACACACAGGAAGATCTGGAGTGCCAAGTTTAACGAAAAAAAAAAGCATCTCTCAAGGGAGAGGCCTGGATGGTGGGAATGCCCCTGGAACAGAAGGAAGGGCTGCATCTGCGGCGAGGGGAGAGCAGAGGGATAGTCAGGCCTCCCATTCTACACCGCAGGTCTGTAAAGTCTCTATGAGGACTGTGCTTGGGCCGGGCGTGGTGGCTCATGCCTGTAATCCCAACACTTTGGGAAGCTGAGGCAGGTGAGTCATTTGAGGTCAGGGGTTCAAGAGCAGCCTGGCCAACATGGTGAAACCCCGTCTCTACTAAAAATTCAAAAAAATTAGCAGGGTGTAGTGGTGGGTGCCTGTAATCCCAGATACTGGGGAGGCTGAGGCAGGAGAATCGCTTCTTGAACCCGGGAGGCAGAGGCTGCAGTGAGCCGAGACCGTGCCACCGCACTCCAGCCTGGGCAACAGAGCGAGACTCCGTCTCAAAAAAAAAAAAGTGCTCATCTTTTAGGTTCCTTTTTTAAACTTCAGACTTACAAAAAAGTTGCAAAAATAGTTCAGAGTCCCTGTACGGCCTTACCCAGCTTCCCTAATGCTGACATCATACATAACCACAGTAAAATTATCTAATTCCAAAATCAGCACTTACACCAGACTATTCACCACCACAAAGACCTGACTCCGACGCAGTCACCCTGCTCCAGGGCCCACGCGGGTGGCACTGGGTGCTGTCTTCTCTCTATGAGGTTGATTTTTTTTTTTTTTTTTTTTTTTTTTTTTTTTTTGAGACAGAGTCTTGCTCTGTTGGTCAGGTCTTGAACTCCTGACCTCGTGATCCGCCCGCCTCAGCCTCCCAAAGTACTGGGATTATATGCGTGAGCCACCACGCCCAGCCTCCATGAGGTTGATTTTTAATGTCTTGAAAATCGACATGGAACAGAAAGGAAGCCAGATCTGCGTTTCCCTGTGGTGCTGTCTAACACACACAGGTCACAGAAAAGCCCACGAGATGATGAAAAAGCCTGAATGCTGCATATGTGTCTCTGACTGGGAATAAGGATCACTGGAAAATATTTGCACCTGAGAAGATGGGGCTGAAGGAGGCTGCACAGAGCACAGGGGACCCCCTTGGAGGTTTAGTGGACAAGACGTCATCCACACAAAGAAGAGCCGACAGGTCCCGGGCTCACACAGGACTGGAATAGTGCCACTGCCCAGCCGGATCCCTGTCCACAGCCCTGGGAAGAAGGTTCTGGAAGGCCCTGCCATAGCCGGGGGAATGATGAACCCAAAACTGAGCCAAGCTCCAGTCTGTCTTACAAATCCTAAAAGCAACAGCTGAAAGGGGCAAAAAGGTTCCAAGGAACTACCTGGATCCCAGAACAAAGCCCAAGAAGATTTACAGGAATACACAATTATCCAGCACATAATGAGGTAAAATTCACAATGTCCAGCATCCAATCAAATATTCTCAGGCATGGAAGGTGGAACAATCTGAGCAAAAAATAAATAGGACAGCAGTGGATTACAGTGCTGGAGTGCAGTGGTACAACAGCCTCCAGGGCTCAGACAATCCTCCCACCTCAGCCTTCTGAGTGGCTGGGATGACAGACACACGCCACTACGTCTGGCTAATTTTTTTTTACTTTTAGTAGAGATGAGGTCTCGTTACGTTGCCCAGTCTGGTCTCAAACTCCTGGGCTCAAGCAATCTTCCCACCTTGGCTTCCTACAGTGCTGGGATTACAGGCGTGAGCCACCACACCCGACCTACAAGTTTGCCGTAAACCTAAAATTTTTCAAAAATAAAAAGTATATTGAAAAAAATTCCTGGGCATGTAAATAAGAAAATACGATTACACAGGGGAAAAAAATCCATCAAAAGCAACCCAGAATTGACACAGAAGGCAAAATTAGTAGATGCAGACACGAAATCGTGTAACTCAGTTCCTCCCCACAGTCAAAAACTAAAAACATGGAAGCTAGGAAAACACACTGAAACGAACGTCTAGAGATGAAGACGACGCTGTGTGAGATGAAAACGACACTGGGTGGGATTCACAGAAGAACAGACATTCAGAAGATCTGTGAACTCAGAGAAACGGCATGTCAACAACTCAAATATGGGCAAAAACACCGAGTGTGGCGTGGAGCACCGACAGAGAGAAGATCACTGGGGCAAAAACCGAGTGTGGCGTGGGTGAGGCAGGAGACTAACCTACAGTAAGGGATGCTCCCAAAAGAGGCAGAGGGCAGAAAAAAATATGTGAATGAATAAAGCCTGAATATTTCCACATTTTGATGAAAACTGTAAACTCTAGTGATCCAAAAAGCTCGATAAATCCCAATCACAAAACATGGAGAAGCAGACCAAGGCACATCACAGAGGTGAAAAGAAAATCTTAAAGGCAGTCAAAGGTGAGAAACTAGGTAAAGAAGAACAGGCAATGGGGACAACAGGTTCTCGGGGAAACAGTGAGCACACAGCCAGGGGCCAGAACCCGTAAGTCCTGCAGAAAAACACCTGTGAAAATCTTTCAAAAACAATGCTGCTGGTAATGGCTGTCTAACTCTGGGGAGGAGGTTCCTGGAGCTCTGCGCTGCTCCCCACACGCCCTGCCCTCCGCATCTGACTGTGCATATCCTTTGCAAAACCCTTTCCACGATACTGGTGAACATGTGTCACCCTGATTCGTGTGAGCCACTCTCACAAAATTATTGAACCCGGCCGGGCGCAGTGGCTGACGCCTGTAATGCCAGCACTTTGGGAGGCCGAGGCGGGTGGATCACGAGGTCAGGAGATCGAAACCATCCTGGCTAACACGGCGAAACCCCGTCTCTACTAAAAATACAAAAAATTAGCTGGGCGTGGTGGCGGGCACCTGTAGTCCCAGCTACTCGGGAGGATGAGGCAGGAGAATGGCTTGAACCCGGGAGGCAAAGCTTGCAGTGAGCCGAGATCGTGCCACTACAGTCCAGCCTGAGCAACAGAGCGAGACTCCATCTCAAAAAAAAAAAAATGACTGAACCCAAGGCGGGGTCATGGAAACCCAGATTCAGGGCAGGTCCGTGAGAAGCACAGCTACAGGAACCCAGGGCTTGCAGTGGGCGCTGGAAGTGCTGGCGGTCTTGTGGGGCTCAGTCCTCACCCCAGGGGATCCCGTGCCGTCTTCAGGTAGACAGTTTCCAGGTTGCACTGGATTTGGGGGACACCCAGCTGGTGTCTGCTACAGAACTGACTGCCTCCCTGCTGTTGGGGAGAAAGCCCACACAACTGGTCACAGAAGTCTTTCGTGTTTTCTGTGTTGACTGTCGCTGAGGCATGAGAGCAGAGGAAAAATCTGAGTTTTCCCCCTCAGAACCCCTACTGAGCTTAGAAATACATGAAGTAAAGCTACACAGACAGATACACAAAACCACAAACTTAGTAATGATTTTAATACCCTGTTCTCAATCACTGAGAGGACAAGTTGACAGAAAATCAGTAAGGACACTTGTAAAAAGTAGAGGTTCCTCTTCAAAGACTTTCCTCCCCATCTAATTAGAAATAGTAACTTCTTTTAAAAGCAAAATTTATTGAAAGACCTGTATTAACATTCTTAAATATCTGCTAGCCATAATAAAGAAATCAATGTACTTTATGTTCTAAGCTCCCACAATTTAGCCTAAGTATCTGCCCCGGCATGCTTATACTGGTCCAAGCAAGCATTAGGTCACAGCCTGTTCCTCTTCCTTATTTGAAGGTGTTTTTACCTTTCTCGGCATTCCACGAGTTACTTCCTCCTTCCTTTGTTCTCCTCTGCCTTTGCCTCTTTTAAAAAGTTCTAAGTTGCTAACCAATCGGGACAAATACAGAATGCGAGGTCCCGTTCCAGCCAACGGAAACCGGACACAGCAGTAGGGTGGATGCGTCAGGTTATAAATGACCCTGGTCTCCTTTATTTGGTGCACTCTTATGGCAAAACTGCTGGTGAGTGTACCCTTTCTGCAGAAAGTAAAAACGGCCTTGCTGAGAGAATTAAATTTACTTTCAAGTGCTATTTCTTTACGGCACCTGGGAACAAGCATTTCAAACACACTGCTGGCCCATTCCTGAAGGATCACAAGAAGCTAAAATTCATTACCTATATAAGGGAGTTTAAGGTAGATTTTCACCCTTTTCATGTTTTCTTACATTTTCTACAATGGGTAAACAATGGAAATAAGAAAAACAATGTTTATGTTTTGAAAATGCCTCAGTGGGTCTGCCAGCCCATGTTTTCCATGAGCAGCACCGTGATGCCACGCTGAGAAGCTCCAGGGTCCATCCAGTTCACGAACATGGTCCTGATGTGTTGAAGCAGACCGGTCTTGATTGTCCCTCAGAGCCCAGCTACAGAAGTTAATGCTCAACTCAGCATCTGTAATGCACTTCGGATATCAACCTCCAAGAGCACACCCCATCAACATGGCTGAGCTCACGGACAACCGTGTCTAGGGCGTCCGGCACACCCAGAACCCACATTTAACCAAACTCCTGGACAGGAAGTCCCCCAAGGCTGCTTTTCTCTAAACACTAGGTTAGGAAAAAAGAAAACTGGGAATACATTTAACCGACACCATCAACTACATAAGAAAGCACCTTTGAGAGTGAACTTGTGTCTAATCACCACCTCGGGACCTACCTGCATCTGAAATGAGTGAGTGATCTACAGTTACCAAGGCCCTTTCTGTTTGTTTCTCCAAAAATTCCTTTTCTAAACTCCAGCCCATTTCTTCACATTGTACTTCTTATTCAAAGCCTTTGCAAATGCTAACCCTCAGTGGGAAACAGTCTCCCTCCCTCTTCTTCATCTGCACACCTTCTCTCACAGGAGCCTCTTGGAAGTCTCCCTCAGGACCTGGCACCTTCTTGCTACATCATAAATACCTTGAGGGTACGAGCCCAGCCTCACTCACCTGTTCTCACAGGGGACATGGCTCACACCCTGGGACCAAAAGAGTCCACCATATACATTAAACTTTAGTTTCCTCTTATTTTTATTTATTTATTTTTTTTGAGACAGAGTCTCGCTCTGTCACTCAGGCTGGTGGAGTACAGTGGCGCAATATTGGCTCACTGCAACCTCCATCTCCTGAGTTCAAGCAATTCTCCTACCTCAGTCTCCCGAGTAGCTGGGATTACAGGCTCGCGCCATCATACCCTGCTGCTATTTTTGTGTGTGTGTGTGTGTGTATTTTTAATAGAGACGGGGTCTCACCATGTTGCCCAGGCTGGTCTCGAACTCCCGACCTCAGAGTGATCTGCCCGCCTCGGCCTCCCAAAGTGCTGGGATTACAGGAGGAAGCCACCGCGCCCGGCCTAGTTTCCTCTTAGGTGGAGTAATAACGTCCACCTCAGAAGATCTGTAAGGGTTAAAACGGGAAGCAGCCGGGCCGATGGAAACATGCAGGAACTACCCCGGCTGGGCCTATTGCCCTTCATTCTGGAATCCGGCAGAGCTCTGCATGGCATCTCGCATGAAACAGGCTCTAAATATTTAATGAATAGGAGGAGACATGTCAGACAGTGGGAATAATCATGCTGATCTGCATGACGAAAATGTATCAAAAAACAAAAGCCAAAAAGTCACGAAGAAAGTGCTTGTAACAGAGACTAATTTAATTGTGAGGGCTACGAATAAGTGAAGCTCAAACCACTATGTGCCAAAAATGAGTTCCTAGACCCCAGTGTTTGCTGACTGGAACACAGCGGTGTCCGCAGCTCACAGGGTGCTCCTCCCCACCTCCCTAGCCCTCCTGGAGACTTCACCCATCATAGTCCCAGGTTCCAGGTAGGCTTCCCAGGCCACTCGGCTGCTGCCAGCACAATGTCCTCCTGAGGTCAACGGGCAGGTGGCAGGGGCCTCTGACCTGCTTCTCTCCATGACATGGGCACGTTCTGGGACTGCAGTTCCACAGTGGTCTCCATGTCCCTGGAAAGCAGACGTCCGCCTCTCCTCCACACCTGCCACGCTGCTCTCAGTCATCAGGAAACTTCTCATCAGAAAAATAGCTCGTGAGCCAGGCACAATGGCTCCCGCCCGTAATCTCAGCACTTTGGGAGGCCATGGCGAGCAGATCACCTGAGGTCGGGAGTTCAAGACCAGACTGGCCAACATGGTGAAACCTCGTCTCTATTAAAATACAAAAATTAGCTGTGCATGGTGGCGGGCACCTGTAATCCCAGCTACTCAGGAGGCTGAGGCAGGAGAATCGCTTGAACCCAGGAGGCGGAGGTTACAGTGAGCCAGTATTGCACCACTGCACTCCAGCCTGGGTGACAAAAGCAAAACTCTGCCTCTTAAAAAAAAAAAAAAAAAAAAAAAAAATCTCTTCTGGAAAAATGAGCATATTTTCTACTCCTCGTCTCAATAAAACCTGCAAAGACTACTTTCATATACAGGAGTCATATTTTATGATAAACAGCTTCACTAAGGATGCTGTAAAATTATACATAGCCATTTCCATAATAAATGGCCTCAAGAGTTAAATACAAGAGGTTATGGAGTTATTTTTCAAACGTCCAGAGTCCTCATTTCAATTAAGGCAGGTTGGCTGTAGCACTGTTGGAAAGCCTCAAGGTTTGTTTGCAGCCAATTCAGAGGCGACAATTTTTCCAAGGCTACTTAAAGCTGGTGACAGAACTCTGTTAACTGTTAAAAAGATCTCCAAACCAGCAAATACATCACGGTATGTTAAGTCACTGCAATCCAGATCATCTTAAAAGTTCTGCATGATTTGGAAAAACAAAGACAAATTATTAAACCAAGTGACCAGGCTGAAGCACAGGACAAGAGGAAAGAGGGCCAAGAACAGGCAACACCACCACTCAAACGATCCGAGAGACTCCTGGTCTAAAAAGTGAGAGGCTTGGTCAACTTTAAGGCAGCGTCTTAACAGGAAGAATTACGCAAGCAAAGTAAACTGGCTGAGCCCCAGGGAAGGGCTGCGTACTGCCAGAGGAATGGGCTGGACTCTTTCCAGCTCCGTAATCCTGGGAGCAGCGTCGGTGTGGAAGGAACCCTGATGGCATGCTGTTACATAAGAGCCCAGTCCCGCACTGTGGGGACATGGTCCGCTTGCTACTGGCATGCAAAGATCAAAGAAAGGAGACAGTGCTGTGATGCCAGCCCATGGCTGGGACACGTGCTGCATCTGTGAGCATGCACCCAGGAACAGATGCACAGACCCACCCGAATGGGGAACCAAATCTTACTTGTCCATGAGAATCCCAGGAGGGGACCCATTCCCCAGGGTCACCACACTGGAACCCTCTGAAACTGCACACACATTTGCAAGCATAGGTATCAGGGGAGGTAACTGATACAGACTCTCCTAAGGGTGTGAACTGTTTGAAAAGTTGTCAATAAGCACACAGGCTGACCTGATTCATTCAAGGACATTTTCTCACCCAGCACACAGACTGAATAGCTTGGTACAGTTGCTTCCCAGGTGTAAAACTACCTGCTTAGGGCCGGGCGCGGTGGCTCAAGCCTGTAATCCCAGCACTTTGGGAGGCCGAGGCGGGTGGATCACGAGGTCAGGAGATCAAGACCATCCTGGCTAACACGGTGAAACCCCGTCTCTACTAAAAATTACAAAAAAATTAGCCGGGCGTGTTGGTGGGCGCCTGTGGTCCCAGCTACTCGGGACGCTGAGGCAGGAGAATGGCGTGAATCCAGGAGGTGGAGGTTGCGGTGAGCCAAGATCGCGCCACCGCACTCCAGCCTGGGGGACAGAGAAAGACTCCGTCTCAAAAAAAAAAAAAAAAAAAAAAAAAAAAAAAAAAAAAAAACTACCTGCTTAATAACAATGCCTTCTCAGCTGGGTGACACCGCACTGATGAGCCAGTTCACTGGAGAACTGCTGGGGTGGTGCGGCAAGACTGTTTCAACACACTACGTCCCCAGCCCGCAGCATTCATCTTGTGCATATCCTTCATGACAAAACAAGTATGCACAAAGCACTGCTGCCGCACACCAGACACAGCGGCCTCTGGACAGGAAGCACCCATCTTCAGTGAAAGAATGACAGACCGACATGCAAATTCTGGTTGTTCGGACATGAGTACTGGCAGATCATTTCTGAAAAATGAACGAAAGACGGCTGCAAGTTCAGCTAAAACACCTCAACAACTTGTTGTCAATGTGAAAATTCAAGCTTTCAAAGATAAGAATTTTGGAAAACTCCAAGAGCAGACAGCTTCTGAAGAACTGAAAGTCTCCCTTGATGAGACAGGTGGTGCTTTCTGATGTAGTAAAATCAAGTGGATGCACATCAGGAGATGCACATAAGTCCAGGACACCCAGTCGGCCCTTGGGTGCACACTGTGTGCTGACCTGGGTCACCTCCAGATGTGGACACACAGAGATACACTCCCACACACAGGCGACGGAGGCGCACTCGCCGCAAGAGAAGCCAAAGGAAGCCGTGAGACTCCCCCGCTGCTGCAAATGCTCACAACACGAACACCTGCTGGGTTTTGGTGTCATATCGATGAAAATCAAAAAGCTATTTATTAAAAATATGCTTCAATTTTCCCACTAGATTTTTTTTTTTTTGTATACTTCAACCAGAACAACATATTTACAACAGACTGACGGAGAATCAGCTAGGAGAACCCTGCTGTCTTCTATTAAGCCACACATTAACGGGATTTGTAAAATTTTAAGGAAATGCTCCTCTAATCGCTATTTGTTGTTGTTTTTGAGACAGAGTTTTGCTCTGTCGCCCAGGCTGGAGTGCAGTGGTGCCATCTCGGCTCAACGCAACCTCTGCCTCCGAGGTTCACGCGATTCTCCTGCCTCAGCCTCCTGAGTAGCGGGGACTACAGGTGTCCACCACCACGCCCGGCTAATTTTTGTGTTTTTAGTAAAGACGGGGATTCACCATGTTGGTCAGGCTGGTCTCGAACTCCTGACCTCAGGTGATCCAGCTGCCTCTGTCTCCCAGAGTGCTGGTGGGACTATAGGCATGAGCCAGGGGACTTGACCAGATCACTAATTTTTTATACTGGAAAATACAGGATTTTTTTTTTTTTTTTTTTTAAAGAATGTGCTAGTTCTATGCAATGGGATTATTCCTATTTTTAATTGGAATTGGTATACAGACATTTTACAATCCTTCAGGTTTGACTTGCCAAATGTCAGCAGATATACCCACAGAGCCAGAGATCTTCAGGCTCCTCCACATCCAAGGGCGTCTCACAAGTCCTGAGGACGAGGACCTGGGCAAGGGGAGCACGGGAGAGACAGCCATCAAGGCATCCACCTCCAGGACAGACACCAGCCAAGAACCCCCTCACGGCAAGGCCTCTCACGAGTCCAACTCCACGGATTCCACCGTAAGTGCTGTCAACCGGATGTGCATTTACAAAATCTGAGTCTTCTCAAAGAAGCTGGAGCTTTCTGTGTCCTGAGAGTGACTCTGGACTCCCGGTGCTGTACCACTCCCTGCCAGCCACACAGGGAGACCGACAGGAAGCAGGCCTTCCCCGTGGCAGGCCTTGCTGCTATCCGAGCTCCTTTCTGTGCAGTCGCCCCTGACGGGGACGGGTGGAGCCCAGCAGAGTGCACCCCTGGCTGCAGGACAAGGGTGTGGACGGCAAGGGGCCCACCTGCCTCAGGCTGAGACATAAACTTTCCCTTTTCACTCAGGAAGAGTAAGATACAGTTCCCAGTTTTACAGTGTGCTTTTGTGGATGCTGACCCAGTACTGCCCCTGGAATGTCAAGATGAAGATGATCCAGAAGCCTCTCCTCTGAGCATCTTCTGATCGACAGGCAAGGGACTGGAGTGGAGCCCTCGGCAGCAGGCGGTGGCCAGGGACAAGGGGCCCGTCCCATGTCTCCCAGCTAGCTCAGCACCAGCACACAAGCCTTCATCCTGGGCATGGGACTCTGCATCCCTGGTCAAAGCAGGTGCCTCAGACACTGATGGCCTGATGTTGAATCGATGCAACATTCACCCACCAAAAACGATCGCAAAGCGCCTGTCACCAGTGACAGTGCCACGAAGCACTGTCTATGTGAATAACATTAAACTGTGTCTGGAGAATCTGGTGACACTGTGAAACAGCTGAAGATCACCTGTGATCTCAGCACTCTGGGAGGCTGACGTGAGGACTGCTTGAGCCCAGGAGTGGGCAACACAGGGAGACCCCATCTCTTAAAAAAAATTTTTTTTAACAAAACAATAAAAAAACAAAATTAGCCAGGTGTGTTGGCACGTGCCTGTGGTTTCAGATACTCAGGGGACTGAGGCAGGAGGAAGGCTTGATCCCCAGAGGTTAAGGCTGCAGTGAGCTGTATGACTGTGCCACTGCACTCTAGCCTGAGTGACAGAGAGAGACTGTGTCCAAAAAAGAAAAATCCCAATATGCTGTTAGTGTCTCAAGCCCAGGTTCGAAATTACTAATCTAGTCTCCACAGAAAAATCAGGTGGGCTAAGTAAAGGTGCTTTCTAGCCCAGGAGTGCAGATGCAGTGGCAGGCATACGGCTCAGCTGACTGTGCACCACTACCCAGGATCCTGGGGCAGTCTCTCAGCTGGCTGTGCATCGCCACCCAGGATCCTGGGGCAGTCTCTCAGCTGGCTGTGCATCGCCACCCAGGATCCTGGGGCAGTCTCTCAGCTGGCTGTGCACCACTAGCCAGGATCCTGGGGCAGTCTCTCAGCTGGCTGTGCATCGCCACCCAGGATCCTGGGGCAGTCTCTCAGCTGGCTGTGCACCACTAGCCAGGATCCTGGGGCAGTCTCTCAGCTGGCTGTGCATCGCCACCCAGGATCCTGGGGCAGTCTCTGGACAAGGCCTCAAAGACCCCAGAGAGACTCCCATTATCCCTCTCTCCCATTTTCCATGTTGCCTCAACAGAAGCTGCATCATCCCTGAACACTGTCCTCCTGTCACAGCCCAGGTGGCTCCGAACACGGAGCAGGAGCACGATGACACAGCACGAGTCCACGCAGGGACACCTCCTCATCAAGACAAGTCAGAGGCAGAACCGAGTTCAGGGGCCAGTGGCTGGCTTTGTTTATTGTTCATTTCTCCCTAAGAGAAGCCCAAAGAGACAACTACAAGTGACCCAAGACACTCTCATAGGTGAGTGGATCAACCACCCGGCGTCCATCCAGACAAGAGAATATTACCAGGCCCTGAAAAGACACGAAAGGACCATAAACGTATGCCGCTGAGTGGAAGCAGCCTGGCTCCAAGGACTACACGCTGTAGGGTTCCGACTCTGACATCCAGGAAAGGGCAAAACTGTGCAGACGGCACAAAGATCAGCGACGTCAGGGGCTGGCGAGAGGGAGGGATGGAGGGACGTGCAGCAGGAACACGGGGGACCTGGGGCAGTGAAACTACTCTGTATGATACCACAACGATGGGTCCACATCAGGATACGTTCGTCCAACCATAGACTGCACAGCACCCGGTGGACCCTGAGGTCGTGGGGCCTGTGGGTGATGATGCTGTGTCCCGGGAGGTCGCGGCTATAACAAACAGTCGCTCTTGTGGGGATGCTGAGCCCGGGGGTGCAGGGGAACCCTCCGTAATTTATGTCCTATTTTGCTGTGAACCTAAAGCTAATATAAAAAATAAAGTCTACTTTTTTAAAGTGACCATACTGTCAGAAAGACAAAATGGTCCCAGAGCACAGGGCTTGGATTCAGACAGCACAGAGTCGGCTCCCAAAGCACAGAGAGGTCCAGTGCACCAGGACCAAGAAGCAGAGTAAGCTGAGTGACACAAGAGAGGGCAGCCTCTGCCCCAGGCTTCCCTGTGCTGGGGGCCAGTCATCTGCTGCCCCAGGCTTCCCTGTGCTGGAGGCTGGTCATCTGCTGCCCCAGGCTTCCCTGTGCTGGGGGCCAGTCATCTGCTGCCCCAGGCTTCCCTGTGCTGGAAGCCGGTCATCTGCTGCCCCAGGCTTCCCTGTGCTGGAGGCTGGTCATCTGACGGGAACCCTTGCAGCCACCTGGACCAGCTGCACATACCTTTGACGCCTGACGCCCCTCCAACCTCTACAGACACCCTCTCACAGGCTCCGCCCTCCTCAGGTTCACAAACACGTCTCCCGTCTGCCCCGTTGCTGCCTGGCATGGCACCCAAGACCAAGATGGAAAGGGAATCCTCGCATGCAGGTGGACAAATCCACAACACGCTGGCCCTCCAGTTTTCTCAGTAACGTTATATATTTCTCTCTTTCCCCCCGGCCCTCTGCCTCCCCAGACGGAGTCTTGTTCTGCTGCTCAGGCTGGAGTGCAATGATGCGATCTCGACTCACTGCAACCTCCGCCTCCGAAGTTCAAGCAATTCTCCTGCCTCAGCCTCCCAAGACGGCCGCCACCATGCCCGGCTAACATTTGGATTTTTAGTAGAGAGAGGGTTTCACCATGTTAGCCAGGCTGGTCTCGAACTCCTGACCTTGTGATCCGCACACCTGGGCCTCCAAAAGTGCTGGGATTACAGCATAAGCCACTGCGTCTGGTATTAAATTTCTCTCTTGATTATGCAGCCACTAAGTATCATGTTGGGATGAAGGGAAATTAATGCTAAGCTTTAAAATGCAGAATGTGAAGCCTTATATCCAGAGTAATCCTTATTGTGTAAAAAGTACATGATATATTCAACATTTTAGATTTAGATGTTTTTAGATGTTTTATCTTGGGTGGTAGGATTACAGGCGATTTTTACTTTCTTCTCTATGCTTTATTTACTGGTGTTATAGGTTGAAATGTGTCCCCCAAGAATACTATGTTGAAGTCCTAGCCCCCAACACCACAGACGACGGCCTTCCTGGGAAACAGGGTCTTGTAGATGATCAAGGTGAGATCGCTAGGGTGGGCCCTCACCCCACAGGACTAGTTTCCTTCTAGAAAGGGCAGGTGTGGACACTGAGATGTGCACATAGGGAGAACGCTGGGTGAAGATGGAGGCAGAGATCGTGGTGACGTGCCCACAAGCCTGGGCACAGCAGAGATTGCCCCCATCCCCCAGAACCTGGAGACAGGCCTGGAGCAGATGCCCATCCTCCACCCCTCCAGCACCCCGGAAGGAACCGGCCTTGCAGACAGCTTGGTCTCAGAGCCGTGGGAGAACAGATCCTTGCTGTGGAGGCTCCTGGTCTGTGGTGATTTCTCACGGCAGCCCCAGGAGACTCCCACACCAAGTTTCACTCTCTGTCCATGGACCTCTTTAATGGAAACCCTGATTTTTCCATAAGGCACTAAATCTGTGTAACTTTGAGAGTGAGGATGACGACCTACAGTTCACTGCATGAAAGCACAGCCCTTCCAACAAAGGCAGGCGAAAAGTGGAGCCAATTATCTCTGGGTGCCTACACTTAGACTTATGCCAGTTCTTTGTAGAAAGAATGAGGCTTGTCTCAGTGATACTAATGTACAGTTCACATGAACTCCTAACCTTAACAAGCCACAATAAGGTATCTGGGATTAAGCGCTTATTTAAATTGGTAGGCACGACAATCTAAATGTAGGTAGTAGCTCAGCCTGTATCTAACACATGAGGAAGCCGAGGCGGGAAGATGACTTGACTCCAAGAGTTCAAGAGCGTCCTGGGAATGACAGGGAGACCCGGCCTCTAGAAAAACATTTAAAAATTGGCTGGGTAGGGTGGCGCACACCAGTGGAGTCCCAGCTACTCCGGAGGCTGAGGTGGGAGGACTGGTTGAGCCTGGGAGTTCAAGCCTTGAATGAGCTGTGGGTGGTGGTGGGGGGGGGGCAGCCCTGTGGGGTAAGGTGAAGGGGGTGGCTCTGGGGGAGGAGGTGAGGAGGCGGCTCTGCGCGGTTAGGAGAGAGGGCGGGGGCTCTGCAGGGTGAGGTGAGGGGGGGCTCTGCGGAATGAGGTTGGTGGGGGTGGCACTGCGGGAGGAGGTGGGCAGGGTGGGGCCTGCAGACTATCCAGGCTCTCCCGGGGGAAGGAGCCCAGTCAGGGCCAGCACTGCGCCGCTCCCGACAAAGCAGGCACCCTAGCCTTCCAGTGGAGACCCCTTTCCGCCTGGGCTCCAGCCCTAGAGCAAGGCCAGTCACCTCAGCCCCACCATCAAACACCAGGCTCCACGTAGGCACTGCCCTAGGAGGTGCCCAACACCACTAACGTCACTCAACTGCGTGGTGGTGGGTGGCCTGGAACGCTACTGTCATCACTGCGCATGGACACATCATCAACCACTCACAGTGACGTGCCCTCGCGGTTTCAGGTAAAACACTACAGAGAAACTTCCTGTTGGCAGGTGCACCCCGCACTCCCTAGGGCCTGATCCGCTCCCTCTCTTCTGCTTTACGGGCACTGACAGGAAGTATCTGATGCGCACTCACTCACACCAGCCACGCACATGTTGTGAGCAATCCTGTGTAGCCTGCTCCCCACTCCTGACTGGCCCCTCCTGACTGGTCCCAGCACCACATGGAAGAACATGGAGAAGCTCATCCGTCTGAGGATAGGGAGGAGCAGAGCACAGGCAGGTGAGGGCAGAGCAGGGAACCCAAGTCCCGAGGAAGTTTCTCAGTAAGCGAGGCCCCGCGCTCCGGGAGAGCACCCCCAGGAAGCCCACACATAAAGCAACTGGACACATGCTCAACTACGACTGGGCAATGACAGCAGCTTAAAAAAAAAGTACACCCCCAAACAGACAAAGACCAGATACCACTTACATAAAAACCCTGCTGCCTCCTAGGGAAGGGGTTTCAAAACACTTCTTCAGGTGAGCACAATAGCACATGCCTTTAATCACAGCTACTCAAGAGGGTGAGGCAGGAAGATGACTTTGAGGCCAGAAGTTTGAGGCCAATCCGGGCAACAGAGCAAGCTCACCTCTAAAAAAATAAAAATAAAAAATTAGGCGGGTGTGGTGACAAGCGTCTGGAGTCCCAGCTACTCGGAAGGCTGAGGAAGAGGCATCACTGCAGTCCAAGAGTTGAGGCTGCAGTAAGCCATGACTGCACCCCAGCCTGGTCAACAGATCAAGACTTGTCTCTTAAAAAAGCAAAACAACAACACATCTTTATATTACAGGGCACAGAAAGTAGCAAGATTATAAAACTAAAATAGGGTGAAAGAATGCAAGAGACTCAGAACACGGCAAACTTATAACTAAAATTCCAAACTACAACAAACTGTCAGAGCAAATGCCGCACCACATAAGCTGCTAGCCAGGCACATGTTTGTGAAGAACCAGGAGTCCTCTCAGCACCAACAGACAGTCATGGGCACAGCCCTCAGGTGGCTCGACCCACCAGCCTCAGGCAGCATGGGGCTGAGAGGGGAAGCCCAGTTTGGGCTACTGCAGAACCCTGTTCTAGTCTCCTATCCACCCTCACCAAGGCACTAAATCACCAGCAAAGACTCTGAGAACATCAACATCTGTGGAACTAAGGAAAATGGAAGTGCAGGAAGGAGCACATTTTAATCAAAGGGCATGAAAAAATTGCCTTCACTGAAAACACTGAAAAGGTACAACCCTATTATGTCTCCTGCTAGGAAAAATTTTCCTCTGCTTTTAAAGGATTAATAGCCACAAAATATTATTTTGTTCTTCTGGTGTCCTCCAGAAAATGAGCCATCAGTTTGAAGGGTATGGGGTAAAGGGAAGACAAGGAAAAGCTGCTTTTGAAAACGCTGTTGACCAGCAAAGTTACCAGCATTCTGTCAGGCTAATGCCTGGGTCAAGAGAAGACAGACGCAGTCACTACTATGGATCCTGAGGGTGAGAAACTCGACGCCACAAAGTGGCATGTTCAACCCTCCTACAAGCACACAGAGGTGAAGCCTGGAGAACAGGCAGGGACAGGCACAGGTGGCCATGTGCTCAGCCACGCCTACCTCGCAAGGTCATTCTGAGGATGGATCCAAATGCCACCTCGAGGCTGAATGTACTACACAATAAAAGAATCATCGTAAATCACACTGTTGACTCTTGGTTGATGTTCTTTCCTTTACAGTAAAGTGAACTCGTGGACAAACATCGCGTCCACAGACCACCATAAATGTAGTTTGTTGTTTTAAATAGAACTGAAATCAGACTTCGAAAAAGAAACATCTAATAACTTCTCCTTGCCCATCCCACCAGGGCCATGGCCCACGACACAGCCCGACGCCTCGTCACACGCTCTCACAGGACAACTGCCCACACCAGTTAACCTGGTCTCACGGTGGAACCAAGGCTGCGGTGAGTGGAGATCACGCCACTGCACTCCAGCCCGGGCGACAAAGCAAGACTCCATCTCAAAAAAATAAATAAATAAAAAATCTTATGGAAGGAGGTACCACGTATGCGGTCTGTTGTGGAACAAAATGGCATTACATGGGGCATGACTGTATTCTGTAGGGCACATTTGCAAAACAGCTCCTCTAGTCACACGGGTAAACTGTTTTTGAGACAAGTTCTGGCTCTGTCACGCAGGCTGGAGGGCAATGGTATGATCTTAGCTCACCGTAGCCTCGACCTCCTGGGCTCAGGTGATCCTCCCACCTCGGCTTCCCCAAGTAGCTGTGACTACAGGCACATGACACCACACCTGGCTCATTTATTTTTTTTGGTAGAGACAGGGTTCTCACTATGTTGTCCAGGCTGGTCTCGAACTCCTGGGTTGCAGCAATCCTCCCGCCTCAGCCTCCCAAAGTGCTGGGATTACAGGCCTGAGCCGCCATGCCCAGCTTTCCGGGTAGCTTTCCTATCAGCCTTCCTGACTGCTGCAGGTAAGGCATGTTCTCACAGGGACAATTCAGGAAATGCACCAAAGCGTCCTCAAGGCCTGTCCACGAAGCTCCTCCTTCCAGCCAGACCCTGGTGCTCAGGGGTCAAATCCCTCACACCTTCCCCCCAGCGCTCCTCACAAAGGATGCACTGCAGTCAATCCCAACTTAGCTCCAGCAAGAATAATCCCAGCACTTTGGGAGGCCAGGGGAAGAAGGAGCAGATCACTTGAGGTCAGGAGTTCGAGACCAGCCTGGACAATATGATGAAACCCTGTCTCTACTAAAAACACAAAAAATTAGCCGGACATGGTGGTAGGCGTCTATAATCCCAGGTACTCAGGAGGCTGAGGCTGGAGAATCCCTTGAACCCCGGAGGCGGAGGATGCAGTGAATTGAGATGCACCACTGCACTCCAGTCTTGGCAACAAGAGTGAAACCCCGTCTCAAAAAGAAAAAAAAAAAAAAAAAAAAAAGAACATGCAGACAGAAAAGAATGACCTAAGAAGGCACACAAGGAACATCAGCATCTTAAGGAAAGGACTGAAAAGGACTGACAAAAAAAGACTCATTTTTATATAAGGAACACGGGTAAAAAGAAAAAAAATTAAAAGGAAAAGATTAATAGATGATATGGCCAGAGGTTTAAAGAAAGAGACAATGAGATGAAACCAGGAAGCCTCAGCAACACAGGGCTGCCTCCCCAGGCCCTTCCCAGCATTTCCTGCCAGCAGGGCCCCGGCCCCAAGCCAAAAAGGAACCATGTTCACCCTCCCTAGAGTCCAGCGCTAATACAACCGCCTCTGGCCTCAGCATCCCCGGGACTCACTCACTGACTTCACTGATCAGCCGTGGAACCCTGAATTCAAACCCTACTTCCTAAACATCTTTTGAGGCCTACATTACTCTTGTGATAAAAATAAGGAAAATGCAATTTTCTGGGATTTTGTAGGAAAAAAAAGAGAACATAAGTGAAGATATCTAGCAAAGCATGTGCCTCTCACAGACCTTAGGAGTTACTGGGAAACACAAGTGAACAGGCTGCTGTGCAGTGCGGTTTCTAAAAGCAGGAGGAGTACAGAAAAGGCCGCCCCAACCCTGCCTCTGGGAGCAAAACCAAAAAGAGCCACAGCCACAGCAGAGAATTCAGAAAAACCACCTGCACAAAGGCCAGAGCAGCCAAGGGAAGCTGGCGGCCCAGGCCAGTGAGCCCTGGGGCCAGGTATCAGGCCCCTTAAAGAGCAGAAAACAGATTTTTTAGGTGAAGCCGACAGTCTGAGGAAATGAGATGAGCTCACACACCTGATGACAGCTTCCCTCAGCAATTCCACCCATCTCCACAGGACTCAGACCAAGTCCTGGTGTTAGAATAACTCACTAGGCTACAAAAAAGCTCAAACCCCCACAGGTTCTAGCACCCGTAGCCACCAATACAACTCTGTTCAAGATCCAGCTATCAACAGGGGTGGGGTGGGAAGGCCTGCCCCATCCTTAGTCCATTCTTTCTCTGTGGGTTGTAGCCAGGGTTTCCCGTGGGTCGTCTTGGGCATGTCACGGCCCTGCCCACAGCACAAAAACATACAGGGGTGAGGGAGATGAGCAAGACAGCCAGCTTTTCAAAAGAGCAGGAAAGGCTGGGTGCCATGGCTCACGCCTGTAATCACACAGCTTTGGGGGGCAGAGGAGGAAGGACTGCTTAAGGCCAGGAGTTCCAGGCCAGTCTGAGCAACATAGCAAGATCCTGTCTGTACCAAAACACACACACACACAGACACACACACACACACGAAAACTGGTTGTTGTGTTATTAAAAGTTTCCACTATAACACTAAAGTTTAGAATACAGTATTACTAGACCAAAATATCGTGGCATTTTATAGGATTTCTTTAACAAAACCTGATCACATCTAAACTGGCATCTTTCTGCTCACTTGTCAATTTCAATCTAAATTTATTTATTTATTTATTTATTTATTTATTTATTTATTTTTTTTTTTGAGATGGAGTCTCGCTCGGTCGCCCAGGCTGGATTGCAGTGGCGCGATCTCAGCTCACTGCAATTTCCGCCTCCCAGGTTCACGCCATTCTCCTGCCTCAGCCTCCCGAGTAACTGGGACTACAGGCGCCTGCCACCACGCCCAGCTAATTTTTTGTATTTTTTAGTAGAGACGGGGTTTCACCGTGTTAGCCAGGATGGTCTCGATCTCCTGACCTCGTGATCCGCCCGCCTCGGCCTCCCAAAATAGTGGGATTACAGCCGTGAGCCACCGTGCCCGGCCTCAATCTAAATTTAAAACACAGTTTGCTGTTCAGCTACAGGGCAGAATTTCACACGGAACAGGTACCTCACAGACGCCAACCCGGTGGGTACGGCCCTTTGAGCGTCACCTAAAGCCTCACAAAATCATCACCAAGCCCAACCCCAAAAGCTGTAGTTACTAAGCCACCAGGATTTGATATTTAGAAACTTTTCCCACTAACAGAAAACAAGCAAGAACAAATTTTAAACAAAGGCTGACTGTACCCAGGAAATGGAGAGAATAAACAGAAAAAGACTCACAGACACTGGTGTTGGGAGTGATGGTCTCGGCCCTCAGACCAGACTAAGACGCCCTGCAGAGCTGAAGCCATCAGGAACCAGGCAGAGCCTCGGAAGGGAAACACCTGCCCCTGGGCTACAAAGGCCACCCTCTGCCCTCTGCTTACTGCTCTGGTTCTGCCCTCCAGACACATGCAGGTCTCTAAAGCGGCTGCTATTCTGCTGACGTGCTGTCACCTTCAGATATGAACAAGAATCTCAGTTTTATTTTTCCTAATAAACAAATCATCCATTTAGCAAAACGTCAACAATACCAAAAGCTATAAAAGCATCCTTGGATTTACAAAGAACCCTCGCTTCTCATTTCCCTTATTTTTCCCATGCCCAGGCAGAGAGCCCTCTGAGCTCATGGGAAGCTTCACAGAAGGGGGTGGGGAGTGGCCAACCGTGGCCAGGGCGAGACAGAAACCACATGTGCATGAGCACGTGTTCTACACAGAGCCTTATGTACTGCGCCACACAGTAAGCAGAGCCGGGCGGCTCCTGCTGCCAAAGTCAACATGTTCAGGCTGCCCGGCCTCCACACGCGCTTTCCTGAAAGCTGCCTGCAGAGAGAGGGGCTGCCAGGGCAGGAGGCAGGACCCTGAAGCTGCCTGCAGAGAGAGGGGCGGCCAGGGCAGGAGGCAGGACCCTGAAGCTGCCTGCAGAGAGAGGGGCGGCCAGGGCAGGTGGCGGACCCTGAAGCTGCCTGCAGAGAGAGGGGCGGCCAGGGCAGGAGGCGGGACCCTGAAGCTGCCTGCAGAGAGAGCGGCGGCCAGGGCAGGAGGCGGGACCCTGAAGCTGCCTGCAGAGGGAGGGGCGGCCAGGGCAGGAGGCGGGACCCTGAAGCTGCCTGCAGAGAGAGGGGCGGCCAGGGCAGGAGGCGGGACCCTGAAGCTGCCTGCAGAGGGAGGGGCGGCCAGGGCAGGAGGCAGCAGCACAGGGGCTTGGGCCCACGCTGCTTGTCCACACCCAGGGCCACGCCTCCATGATGGTGCCCTCCACCACATCTCTCGTGTGTGCTGGTGCCACCACGGGGGCCCAGGGACCTTTTTGCTCTACGTCTCTTTCAAACTTGCAGCCCTGTGCCAGCAGCCAGCACTGCCTTCAGAATCCCTGCACACAAGTGGTGGGAAACCTCGACTGCACAGGAAGAAGAGCAGGCTGCCCTGGCTGGGCCAGACGCTACACATCTTGCTGTCGAGATGGTCTGCATTTCTTCCTTTTTTCTTTTTCTTCTAATCCTTCTGTCACCTAGAGTTGGAGTGCAGCGGTGTGATCATAGCTCACTACAACCTCTGCCTCCCGTGCTCAAGAGATCCTCCCACCTCAACTTCCTGAGTAGCTATGACAACAGGCACGCACAACCACACCTGGGTAATTTTTGTATCTTTTGGAGAGACAGGGTCTTGCCACGTTGCCCAGGCTGGTCTCGAACTCCTGACCTCAGGCAATCCTCCCACATCAGCCTCCTAGAGTGCTGGGATTACAGACACCATCTCATGGTGCCTGGCCAGTTTACATTTGGAACCCACCACTATCCCCTTCTTGACAGTAAGTACATCCCAAGTCATTTTTCCCAACGGACAACACAAATAAATAATTAAGATCCTTATCCTAGAGTGGGGGAAAAAGAGACTAGAACTCTCAGCAGAATTTGAGGAATCCAATGGCCAGTAACGAAGATGCCTCCCAGAGTCTCCTGGCCGTGCCCCATCCCTCCCCTCAGCCAGGCACTGGGGTGCTCAGGCCACACTGGACCCTCCATCTCCTTCCTCCTACCTTCCTCTTCTTCCCACCAAAATCTAAGCAAGTTGTAAATGGGCCTTCTGGTGGCAATGATGTGTTAAGACACGCAGAGCCCTTACCCCATTTGCTACAGGAAGAAACAGCGGGACAGGAAAAAGGTACATTGCTGTTTTTCCATCCATAAAGTTCACTTCAATTTAAACAGAACTTACTGAGTACTCTTATGCTAGATCCAGGCAAAATGTTTTTCACCCTCAGATACAAAAACAGAGGAAAACATTCCCTTAAGCCAGCTGTAAAAAATGATGGTATTAAAAAAATAAAACACTGGCCCCATGAGAATCACTGTAGCTAACAAAAGAAATAAAATAACCGCAATATTATAACCAACAAACAAAAAGCCATTCTCAGTCCCCCAGCAGGACCGCTCCATGCCTCCCAGGTCAGCAGAGGACAGAGGACAGCAGAGGTCACAGGTCAGCAGAGGTCCCAGCACCCAGAGACACATTCCGGCTAAAAGCACACATGCGGGAAAACAGCTGACAGCCAGAGCTCCCAATGGGGAGCTCCAATGTTCCAAACCCTCCCCCAGGCCCTGGGACTCTCTGCCCATGAACCAGAGCCTGGAGGGGGAGGGAGCAGGAGGGGGCGCCGCTCAGCCACAAGTGCCCATTTTCACATGAACAAGTCTAACTTAAATGACACAGCATCTTCTATAAGTTATTGCAGTTTAAAGAGGCCTAGCCACAGATAATTCCTCAGAACTCTAAAATAAAAACTGATTCTACTAAACAATGCAGTTATTTATCTTGGCATAATTACTACACGTTTCTTTGATAATAATGGAAGTATGGTGTTACCTGTTTCTAAATCCTAACAAAAACTTATGTTGAAAATAGAAGTGGGCCGGGCGCGATGGCTCACGCCTGTAATCTCAGCACTTTGGGATGCCGAGGTGGGCAGATCACGAGGTCAGGAGATCAAGACCATCCCGGCTAACACGATGAAACCCCATCTCTACTAAAAATACAAAAAATTATCCGGGCGTGGTGGCGGGCGCCTGTAGTCCCAGCTACTCGGGAGGCTGAAGCAGGAGAATGGTGTGAACCCAGGAGGCAGAGCTTGCAGTGCGCCGAGGTCGCGCCACTGCACTCCAGCCTGGGCGATAGCCAGACTCCGTCTCAAAAAAAAAAAAGAAAGAAAGAAAATGGAAGTAAACTCACAATGGCACCTACAAATCCCTTACAGGCCTGCAAACCTAGTCCTGTGGCTGTCAGCAGCCTCCAGGAACCCCCGGAGCACTCTACGGCAGGACACAGAAACAGCCCCAAGAGTGTAGCAGCAACGGCATCTCACAGCCGACAAGCACCCCAGGGGGTGAGGGTGCCAGGGAGACTCTGCACCCCTCCAATGCCCTACGGTGCAGAGTGGCCTGCCCAGGAAGAGCCTCTCTCTGCTTTCAAGGCCAGATTGGGAGGAGGCAGGAGGGTGGTACCAAATACAGCAGCCCTGCCCCTCCCCACCTCCAACCTGGCCACCCAGACAGGGACCCCAGCACACCAACAGCAAGTGGAGGGGGCTCGGCTCTGGCTGAGCAGACTTTCAGCCCAGCCACCACCACGGGCCTGCACACCCTCAAGGATGCCGGCCGTAGGCACAGCTGCTCAGACTGCGCACTCGGGTACACTGCGGCGCACGATCGCACCCGCCTTACAAGTTCAACATTTCAGCAAGACGGAACCTGATTACTTTTCTATCTTAAATAGAGATGTCAATTAAAAATGCAAAACATTAAGTCCAAGCTTCTCTTAATAGGAACAACACCGCCTTTGTTATCATTAACAAACCACTTTCAAAACCCCCACTTTTTTGGAAATGTAATTTGAAAGCCCCATTTCACAGCAAGCATAAATGGAACACCCACATGTTGTTAGGGTCAGCAGCCTGCTGTCGCTCACGGCCACACTCACCGGGAACCGCGTGCTGGGGTCATCGGGGACCACACAGCCGCACCGCCTGAGAGGACTAACCCTTCTGTTTTGCCAAGAAAGATGTCAGCTTCAACTACTTTTATACTGGAGAAACAATTTACAAACTAAAGTTGTTTTAAAGCCTCTATTTTCAGGCAGTTTTATTTCTGTAAAGTGTTATTTAATCTCTAAGGAAGTCTTTACAGTAGATATGACCGTGACCACTGTCCTGGGTAGGATACTGAGGCTCGGAGAGTGGAAGGCAGGGGCCAGGGTCACAGAGCTAGCACCCGTCAGCCCACCACACACAGGCTGTCGGGGACCCTGTGTCACTGCGGCCACACCTGGCCCCACCTCAGGGCAGGACCAGCCTAGAATCCATCCAAGCTGGGCACCTAAGTCATGCCCAGATGGGAGAAAAGAGCACAGCAGCATGTACTGAAGAAGCGACTGTGGATCTCTTCTAAACTGCTCACATTCCACCCCAAAGAATCAAAGTGAAACACAGGAACGACACAAACACCAAAATCAAAAATATTAGAGAACCCGTAAAATTATTCTTCTTCTTCATTTGGGACAGGGTCTCACCCTGAGGCCCAGGCTGGAGTGCAGTGGTGTGATCATAGCTCACTGCAGCCTCAACCCCCTAGGCTCAAGTGATCCTTCCTCCCCGCTCAGCCTCCCCAAGTAGCTGAGACCACAGGCACATGCCACCATGCCTGGCTAATTTTTTTATTTTTTGTAGAGATGGGGTCTCGTCACGTTCCTCAGGCTGGTCTCGCACTCCTGAGCTCAAGTGATCTACCCACCCCTTCCTCCCAAAGTGCTGGGATTACAGGCGGGAACGACTGCACCTGGCCAGCTACTCTTTTTTTTAAACCCTGCATTTTAATGCCAGATAAAACAATGGAGAACAGGCATTCAAGACCAGCCTGGCCAACACAGTGAAACCCTATCCTACTAAAAACACAAAAATCAGCCGGGCGTGGTGGTGGGTACCTGCAATCCCAACTACTCGGGAGGCTGAGGTAGGAGAATCTCTTGAATCTGGGAGGCGGAGGTTGCAGTGAGCCGAGATCGCACCACTCCACTCCAGGCCCTGCGCAGCAGAGCGAGACTCTGCCTCAAAAAAAAAAAAACCATGGTGAACCAGCCTCAGCGAGGTCCTCAGGAGGCCCTCACATGCCCATGTGGGTCACGGCGCCTCGGGTCACACTGCACCCACCCTCTGCTCAAGGGGGCCTCTCTGTGGCAACACTGCAGCCTCCCTGGTGGGAGGTCACAACAGACCCCATGCTAAGAGCGTTCCTCGTATTCAATGCAACCACCACAGACAAACAAAAGGCAAAATCAATACTGAGGATCTATAGTTCACAGAAGTGACGAATGGCATTAAACACCTTAGATTATTACTGTGGCATGGTCAAAAATGCCGACATTTGCTGGGCCATCGAACCTAAGTATCAGTGCATCTGTTGTTCTCAACGCACTAGAGTGCTAGACAAGTAGGCCAATTAATTCCAGGTCCTGTCAGCAGAGTTGCCGACAGTTTGTTCCCCTTTAATCACAGAAGCCTGTATTTTGAATCCATCAATATTTTTTTTTTTTCCAGAGACAGACTCTTGCTCTGTCACCCAGGCTGGAGCACAGTGTACTGAAACCTCCACCTCCCAGTTCAAGCAACGCTCCTGCCTCAGCCTCCCAACTAGCTGGGATCACAGGCATTCGCCACCATGCCCGGCTAATATTTACATTTTTAATAGAGATGGGGTTTCACCATGTTGGCCAGGCTGGTCTGGAACTCCTGGCCTCAAGTGATCCACCCGCCTTGACATCTCAAAGTGCTGGGGTTACAGGCGTGAGCCACTGTGCCTGGCCACTAATTGCTGATTAATAATTTTATTTTTCACACTAGTAAGCAGCACTTTGGCCAGGTGTGGTGGCTCACACCTGTAATCCCAGCACTTTGGGAGGGTGAGGCAGGAGGATTGCTTGAGAGCAGGGGTTCAAGACAGGCCTGGACAACGTAACAAGACTCTGTTTCCACAAAAAATTAAAATTAAAATTAAAAAAAGAAAGAAAATGCAGTATTTTGCTTTTCCTTGTCATACATTAAGGTCAGCAGTATCCTTTTCACAAAGAGGCACAGCTCAGACCCTGGGGTGTGGGGTGCTCCCTCATCGCTGCCCTTTTCCCACGTACCTGGCCCCTCCATGGCACCCCTTTTATCACAACCAGGCTCAGTCCACCTCCAGATCTTGAAAAACATCTCACCTGATCACGAACATGCCCACTACCCAGGCTGGCTTCGTTCTAACTACGAACCATCCCGCAGATTGAGAGAAGACAATTCTAGACCTATTTTCAAGGATATCTCAGATTCCCTTTCCTTCAAACCTCACCTCTATTTCCAAGGAAACAATTCAGTCATATGAAAGAAAGCAGTCAGGTGTGTTTTAAAGCGGCCTGACTCCAGGTGACTGAGATAAAGGACAGATACACCAAACTATGAAGCTCCGGAAAGAAGTTGCAGGAAAGGTTCTTTCATGTTTGCTAGGAGTAACAACACAAAACAGATGATGTATTTTCGGACTGTTCACTTTAAAACCATGACTCAGACCTGCCCAAAATATGAAAATTTAAATTAGCCAAGTGTTCTCTTCAACTGCTATCAATCCACGTATCAGAGAAAATAACCTGCCAGTCACGATGCGTCTCCGGAAGGAGGAAGGACTCTGCCCTACAGCGACACGTGCTTGGTCAGAGCCAAGGCCAAAGTCTTCATGGAGACTGCTGCCGCTCCTCTCAAAAAACATGCCAGTCACTCCCAGGAGGAGGCAAGGAGTCAAGGGCTGGCGAACCAGGCTCCCACTCCTTACCTGCCAACCATACACACTGGTCTCCAGCTCCTAGAAAAAGCCAGAATAGCCATCTAGAGGGTTCAGCAGCAGCACCATGCCCAGAAACACAGGACAACCCGGCGAGACCACCAGGATCCTAGCAAGAGCAGAACAGCCCCCAGGATACAGAATCCTCATGCAAACTGTTAACACAACATGCTCAGAGCACACAACACACAGCACAGGGTGGGGGTCTCAGTCATCTCCAGACCATCTGAGGATGAGGAAAATTAAAGGAGGATGAGAGGAAACAAACTTTTTTATTGGCTATTAACAACCTATTTAATTTTTCAGCAGATTTCTTCTCACTGTGACACCAAGGATCCCATTCATTAATCCAAAAAAGCTTACCTGTTACCACTCTGAAAACACTCTTAAGTGAAATCCAGAACAAAATTCAAAACATTTTGACAAAACTCTATCAAGTCCAAGAAAACCAACCTGGACACTCATGCATTATTTTGATACTTATTTTTACAAATCAATGACAAAAACATAAATTGATAGAGAATGCAGTGAATATTTACCGATTCCATAGCCGAAAGTCAGTGCTGACGAGGACTGTCTTTTAAATCCAATGGAGGTGTGTCCCAGAGCAGGGCTGTATATATTCTGAAACAAGAGAGTGAGATTAGCTCATGTCAATAATAATTTCAGCCTCAGTTCTTTCATAGCTCTCGTCTCCCTCCATTTGGTCCACACGGTTTATTCCATCACCCTTCCTCTCCCATAACCCACTGCTCAGCTCCTGGTCACTGTGCCAAGGCCAAAACTTACTTCATTCATCAAATACTTTTACGTCAAAATGCAGCAATTGCAACAACTTAAAGGTAAATCCAAAGTCCAGTACAAAAAAGAGTAAATGACACTGATACAATCTTGTGAAATCACCATAAAACCAGATTTTAGAGGCTCTGGGGCTTTTTATACGTAAGAAACCAAATAACCCAAGTGGGCAATCTCGACACAGAAACAAAACATTACCAGTAAGCTAAGTTTTTAAAAGGCTTTTTTTTTTTTGAGACAGAGCTTCACTCTTGTCCCCCAGGCTGGAGTGCAGTGGCGTGATCTCAGCTCACTGCAACCTCCACCTCCCCTCCTGGGTTCAAGCGATTCTCCTGTCTCAGCCTCCCGAGTAGCTGGGATTACAGACGCTCGCCACCCACCCCTGGCTGGTCTGGAACTCCTGACCTCAGGTGTTCTGCCCACTTCGGCCTTTCAAAGTGTTGGGATTACAGTCGTGAGCCACCGTGCCCGGCCTTAAAAGACTAATTTTAAGTTTAAGAAGCATATTAAGTTTTAAACTACATAAAGGTGCAAAAAAAGATAAGGTGGTTTTCATTTCCACTGAGTATTTTAAGAGGAAAAGATTATACTGCAGTACAATTTTTCAAAAAGCTGAATAAGGTCATGCACAGTGGCTCACGCCTATAATCCCAGCACTTTGGGAGGCCGAGGTGGGCGGATCACTTGAGGCCATGAGTTCAAGACCAGCCTGGCCAACAGGGCAAAACCCCGTCTCTACTGAAAATACAAAAAATTAACCAGGTGTGGTGGCTTGGGCCTGTAACCCCAACTACTTGGGAGGCTGGGGCAGGTGAATCACTTGAATCTGGGAGGCGAAGGTTGCAGTAAGCCGAGACTGCGCCACCGCACTCCAGTCTGGGTGACAGAGCAAAACTCGTCTTTTAAAAAAAAAAAAAAAAAGGCAGCTGAATACAACTATATAATCTCCCTGAAGAGCTCTGGGGACTCCAAGAATAAAACAAACCCGTCTAAATGGGGAAAAAAAAAAATCTATACCCATGTTACTTCAGTCCCATCCAAACATCAGGCTCTCCTCTAACTCCAAACACTTCCATGTGCAGAACCAGGGAGGGAAGCACATACAGGATTGAAGGCAGCTCCCAGGACAGGGCTTGCTGGTGCAGGGTTCCCCGGCTCTGCACTTAGCATCCGAGCGAATCGCGTGTTTCCTGAGCAACACTCATGGCACGTGCGTTTTGCAAAGATGGAGTGAGGTTTTTCCTCCTTACACTCCTGGAAGATGGAGTGAGGTTTTTTCTCCTTACACTCCTGGACAGGATTGTTCAAAGCTGCCATTAACCTCAAGGACCATTAAAAGTAAGTGTGTGATGGGTGCACTGGCTCACGCCTGTAATCGCAGCACTTCAGGAGGCTGAGGCAGGCGGATTGCTTGAGCCCAGAAGTTGGAGACCAGCCTGGGCAACACGGCCAGTCCCCATCTCTATAAAAAATTCAAAAAATTAGCTGGGCATGGTGGCATCCGCCTGTAGCCGGAGCTACTCACACGACTGCACAGCAGCCTCAATCCATCAATCGATAAAAATAAATGTGAATACGCAGCTTCTAGTCACCACACATCCTGGTTTCAGTGAAAAGCAGCAAGTGTGCCAAGAAGCTTTCTGTAAAAGAGCTCAGAGAGGGGAAGAGCATCAGCAGCAGGAAGCCAGCGAGGAACCCCAGCATCGACCTCCAGAGTCCTGAGAGCACTCAAAGCGTCATGAGTCCAACAATTTGCAAGCTCAGTGCCACTGGCATTTGGGTTCAGCGCGCAACAGAGTTGAGCAGCATCGGTCTTCTAGATGCCAGTAAGGCCACCCAGCAAATCCTGGCAACCAAAAATGTCTCCAGACGATGTCCGCTAAAGGGCAAAACACACCGGTGAGAACTGCTGCTTTAATGCAGCTGCTGTTTCCCACGTATGAAGAAACTGGGCCCAAATCAGGTGAAAGTGAAAGAATCAGTTAAAAGTGAAACAAAACTCAGTTTTCTGTTGTCTTAGGATCCCACAGGGTATGAAAAGCAAGTTGGGAAGAGAAAATTCTGGTCTAAAGGTCTTTTCTTTCTGACTGAGAGACAATCTCAGTAACCGATCCCATTATTTCTGGAAGACAATACCAATCCAGAGCCTCTAAAATATCTGGAATAAACATTACAGATTTTTTTTAAGAGACAGGGTCTCAATGTGTTGCCCAGGCTGGGAATGGAGTGGTGAAAACACAGCTCACTGTGGCCTCAACCTCCTGGGCCCAAGGGGTCCTCCCACCTCAGCCTCCAAAGTAAAGAAATTTTCTAAGGCATGAAAAAAAGCTTCATTTAGAACACATGTTCACATCAAAACCACCACCACACTATAAACAAGCTATGTTGTCAAACAGAAAAGCACCAGGCTACACTTCTTACTGCCAGCTCCTGCCTACAGCAAATCAGGAATCAACAGGTCTGTGGAGGCCGAGTGCAGACAGAGACCATGGAGACACGAAGGGTCAGTGTGTGATGACGGAGTCAGGCAGTCAGGGATGGGACCATCACCCGTCCATGTCTGGAGGCGGGGCTGACACATGAAGGGTCAGTGTGTGATGACGGAGTCAGGGAGTCAGGGATGGGACCATCACCCGTCCATGTCTGGAGGCGGGGCTGACACATGAAGGGTCAGTGTGTGATGACGGAGTCAGGGAGTCAGGGATGGGACCATCACCCGTCCATGTCTGGAGGCAGGGCTGACACATGAAGGGTCAGTGTGTGATGACGGAGTCAGGGAGTCAGGGATGGGACCATCACCCGTCCATGTCTGGAGGCAGGGCTGACACATGAAGGGTCAGTGTGTGATTACAGAGTCAGGGAGTCAGGGATGGGACCATCACCCGTCCATGTCTGGAGGCGGGGCTGAGACATGAAGGGTCAGTGTGTGATGACGGAGTCAGGGAGTCAGGGATGGGACCATCACCCATCCATGTGTGGAGGCGGGGCTGAGACATGAAGGGTCAGTGTGTGATGACGGAGTCAGGGAGTCAGGGATGGGAACATCACCCGTCCATGTCTGGGGGTGGGGGTGGGGGTGGGGTAACCAAAACCAGAATCCAGATAAAACATCAGGGAACTGCTTCCACCTATGGAAATGGCAACAGGACAAGATGATAACAGAGGTGCTGAGGAGTCGGCTACATACATTCCGTGTTAGAAAACCCAGGAGATATTTTGAATACTAATGGCGGTTCTCTCTGAATGGCGGGCAATGCAAGGTTTTAAAGTTCTCTTATTACTCTGGACTCCTTACTGTCATCAACTCCTTTAATGCGCTAGCTGCCACATTAGGGATGGGGAAAGAAAATTATTTAATACAGAAAACGGGTAAAAAGTTAAAGTTACATATGAAGAAAGAGCTCTAGGCCAAACCTATAATCCCAGAACTTTCAGAGGCCGAGGTGGGAGGATCACTTCAGCACAGAAGCTCAAGGCTGCAGTGAGTTAAGGTGGCACCACTGCACTCCACCTGGGCGAGCGACTGAGACCCTAAGAATATCCAAACCATTAAAAGAATTTTTTTACAGAATTTTTCTTCTAAAAAAAGCAATTTAAAAAAAAAAAAAGGATCTTGGATGTTATCACCAAAAAGAAGTGGTATCTGAGGCGATGGATACAGTAACCACCCTGGTCTCATCGGTAAACAAGGCATCCATGGACGGAGGCATCCTACCGGACTCCACTAACAGGTGCGACTATGGGTCAGTGATAAACACGCTTTTCAAAATGTCAAGTAATAACACGATATTCGCGCTGACCCAATCGCACCCCACTTCTTCCAACATCCTGGGCTCTCCCCTCACTTTGCTGCATGAGAGCTGCTTTACTCACTGCTCTCGACAAACAGTCACGGCCACAAGCACCATCCAAAACAGAATCACAGCCTCCCTGGGAAGGAAGCTGGGCAGACCTGATGCTTATTTTTGGAAAGGAACGGAAGTTCAAGATTGCTAATGTTTTTATTACAGTCTCCCTTTTCTCCCCTAAGAGAATCACAAGTTTTAGGCGACTTTGACTGACACAACTGTATTAATGTTTAATTCACTCCCACTTTAATCACTTTTTTCTTTTTTTCTTTCTTTATATCAAAGCACATCAATAGTCACCTTTTTCAATCAGGAAATCTACAGTCTTCAATCCACTAAGATGAGCAATTCTTTCTATCCACACTGACTAACTCCAACTGACAGCAAAGAAAAACCATGAGGCCTGTGGCTGCCCCACACCGCTGTTCCTTCAGATAACCAAGGGCCACGCTGGTTTCACAGCTGTGAGCTCAGGCCCCTCAGCTCCCTCCCGTGAGCCAACTTCCCAACACCCTCAGAGCCCAGGTGTCCATGTTAGCAAAGACAGGTCCCTACACTGGCCTTGGTCTCAAAATGCTGTTAGCCAGAGCACTTTTTCAATCATGACCTTATGCAAACAATGATATTCATTTGCGTTAGGCTGAGTGGGAGGGTCCACAGGGGAGCCACTGATGATGGGCATCTGCCCCCGACACTGGCTGACTAACCAGCACCATTAACCCTGGGCTCCGAACGGCAGTCACACCAGCCTGTCTCAGGGCCAGGTCTGCCTTTTCCCTACTTCCCACAGAACAGCCGCAGTGCATTCCTTTCATGAAACGCTGTGAGTACAGGAGCATACGGATGGGTTTTAAGAGACTAGTGCAGAGCTCTGGCTTTCCTGATAAATACTTTTTCAGTAACTTCAAATACATGCACAGAGAAGGCATGAGATGTGTGGTTAGAGTTAACCTGAAAGGACAGGGTGGTGCCTGCAGCAGCAGGCACTCAGCACCTGACCCAACTCGACTCAGACATGTGAGCCCACCATTACTAGAGGTCAAAAACGGTCCAATAACCCCCACTCAGTTGTTCATGGCTGTTTTATTCATAAGCAACAGAAACTGGAATCAGCCCAGATGTGCTTCGATGGTGTAAGAAAACGTTTCAAATGGTCCATTTTCCAGGCATTATAAATCTACGCAATGGCAGCCAGCCTGCGGATGTAACAAACCGCACGGCTCATGCACCTAGAAGGTCAACAAGCGAACAAAATGTAGAGGAGGGGTCAGCCCATAAATGGGAAGAAAGTTTCGGTATTAGGAAATCAAAACTTAAGCGGGTAAGGGGACGGGGTACAACCCTGTAAGGGGGATAATGAAACTCAGGTGACCTCCAGGAAGATTGTAAGCCCATAGTGCTCGACCAATGAGGAACTGGGGGAGGGACTTGCATGCGAGGAGATAAACTACCTGCTGTGACTGCCCCGGGTGTGCCTGCCTACCAGGCACCTGATCTTGCAAGACTGCCATTAAGAATCTTGCTTCCTGGCTGGGTGCAGCGGCTCATGCCTGTAATGCCAGCACTTTGGGAGGCTGAGTCAGGCGGATCACCTGAGGTTGGGAGTTCCAGACCAACCTGGCCAACATGGAGAAACCCAGTCTCTACTAAAAATACAAAATTAGCCAGGCGTGGTGGCGCACGCCTGTAATCCCACTACACGGGAGACTGAAGCAGGAGAATCGCTTGAACCCAGGAAGCGGAGGTTGCAGTGAGCCAAGATCGTACCTCTGCACTCCAGGCTGGGTGACAAGAGCAAAACTCTGTCTCAAAAAAAAAAAAAAAAAAAAAAAGACAGAAAGAAAAAAGTCTTGCTTCCACTGTTCCGTGTGTCTCCAACCCCAGTCTTTGGGTGTGGACGGGTGAATGTGTGTTTCTCACCATGGGTGATAGATAAATAAGGTACGTCCACCCACACCATGAGACCACTCAGCAGCAAAAAAGAGCAAACATTTCGCTGAGCAAAAAGGCCAATCGAAAAGGCTACATTTCTACGATTCCATTTATATGACACTCTTATGACAAATTTTAAAAATGGAGGACAAATTAGTGGTTCTCAGGGGTTAGGGACCAGGGTGGGGAGATGGGCTGGAAGGGGCAAATGTGGCTAGAAAAGGGCAAACGGCAGATCCTTGAGATTGTGGAACTATTCAGTAGCGCAACAAGGCAGGGACGGGAGCCCCCAGTGGTGAACACGCACAGAACTCAATCTCTCTTTAACACACACATACAAGTAAACCTCAGGCAACCTGAGTTAAGACTGGTCAGCGATACCGTGTCCACATCCTGGCTGTGACGTTCTGTTAACGCCGCCGTTCTCCAATCTGTTACCATTCAAAGAGGAGAGGAGACTGGCCGAAGTGTACAAGGGGCTCTCAAGGATTTCTTACAACTGTAAGTGAAAACACAAGCTCAGGCCGGGCGCGGTGGCTCACGCTTGTAATCCCAGCACTTTGGGAGGCCGAGGCAGGCGGATCATGAGGTCAGGAGATCAAGACCACGGTGAAATCCCGTCTCTACTAAAAATACAAAAAATTAGCCGGGCGTGGTGGCGGGCGCCTGTAGTCCCAGCTACTCGGAGAGGCTGAGGCAGGAGAATGGCGTGAACCCCGGGCGGCGGAGCCTGCAGTGAGCCGAGATCGCGCCATTGCACTCCAGCATGGGCGACAGAGTGAGACTCCGTCTCCAAAAAAAAAACAAAACAAAACACAAGCTCAAATTATTAAAAAAAAAAAAAAAAAAAAAAAAGTCCAAAAAAGAAAGAGTCCAATATTGACAATTTCATATGGTTTTATCTAGTATCAACTCACTTTATCCTCACAATAATCCCACAAAGTAGGTATCATTATCTCCCCTTTGCAGATGAGAAAACTGAGGCCCTAGAAGTGTGAGAAATTTACTCAAGGTCACATTTTAAATGGCGGGGCCAAGACTTGAAACCAGGCTGGCTGGCTCCAGAGCCCACACTCTTCACCACGACCAGTCTTGAAGCTGGAAATGGAAAACATGAACATGCATCTGCTATTACTATGGCTTAAAAATCTCCTTACAATGTAACTTTAGAGCACTTAAACGGAACACTAAAGACCTACAATCCAGCCTCATCTCATTTTAGTTCTCAGTAAAAAAAAAGACACAGCCAATTGGATTCCACTCCCACAATGGTGCCAGGAGCCCCACAATCCCAAGGCCAGCTGGTGCGGACAGGTCACCTATCCGCTCTGATCAAGCCATTCTCCTGGCCTCGGTCTCCTTCGTTTCTTCGGGCTGAGAGCAGAGAAGGTGCGCGGTTATTTCGTGTTTTTCAGGCTGGGGGCGGAGAAGGTGCGCAGTTATTTTGTTTTTTCGGGCTGGGGACAGAGAAGGTGCAGTTATTTGTTTCCTGTTTTTGGTGTTTCTTTTTTAAGGGTGGGGTGCTATTTGTTTCGTTTTCTCTGATTTAAAGTGAAAGAGAAGGCTCCAAAGAATAAAGGCAACTAAGCAAACTTCAGAACTGAAGTGAGCGTGAGGAGGAGCTAGAAGGAAAACCAGGCTTCCTTCTTCAGTGCAAATGTTTCTTTTTACTACAGGAAAAAATGAAACAGGAAACAAAATTAATGTTCCTAAACAATTCTCTTTCTACCATTTAGCAGAATAAGGTGCAAAGTGGATGAATGCAGAATGAGAACAAGAGGGAATGATTTCACACAACTGTTCTTCCCTTTCCATAATGTCTGCCCTGATAGGAATCAAACTCCTTTGCTAAAGAACAAAAGCCAACGATGGAAGGCAGGAGAACCTTCAGTCCTCAGAGAAGGCATCCGACTCCTGCCAGAACCTTCCCTTCCTCACCGGATCCAGGGGAATGGCAAAAACAATTCGTGTTTGAAAGTAAACAGACACGCAGCTTTAATGAAAAAAAAAAAGGAAGCTGTAGATCAGAAACTGGGAAATACCTGAAAATTAGAGGAGGACAAAGGCATGAAATCAAACTAGAGAAAGTGACACAAAAGCCAACAGTGAGAACAGCCCCAATAACACACAGGAGAAGGTGGAGGAAGGACAGTGCTGGACTGTGCAATACCTGCCTCCCCACCGCAGGAGGCCCGGCTCCACAACACCCCAACCAGCGCCAGCTGAGTTCACAAACTCCCTGAGCAACAAACGCCAACTCCCTGCTTGGCTTCAGTAAAACAAGCCTTGATAGGGAACGAGAGGCTCTGATGGTCACTTAAACATCACACACACACACACACACACACACACACACACACACACACACACAAATCTGAAATCCTGACCAACGAAGACATAAGACCAACCTTTCAGAAAGCCTAAATCAGGCATATAGATGACCAATTTATTTCTAGCTCTTAGTAAACCCACAGAATTCCAAATCAGCATCACACTCTAATGGCAAAACTCAAAAGAAAATATGAATATATTGTGATCTACTTGTCTCTGGAGCTCACAGTTGGCCTCACCATTTTATGATCAGCGTCATGGACACTGGGAAACAGAGAAGACAGAGAAATCCGGGAAGCGGCTGTTTCACTTCAGTGTGAAGCTCCTACTCAACAATCGCTTAGTTATTTGTGACATCTCACAACACTCATCTGTTCTGTTTCTACAAAATGAATAATCCAAGGGTGGTAGACATCAGGACACCTGTTACCAGCCTGTCTTTTGCCAAGTAGGAACCTCAGAATCAGATACAACTCCAAGAAGAACCATCCCTTGGTATGCAACAAGGTCTTCAGTCAGTCAGTCAATGAATTCAGCAGAGCTGCATGATACAAGATCAATATACAAAAATCAGCTGTATCATCATCATACACAAGCAATGAACAATCTGAAAAAGATAAAGGAAACATTTCCATTGAAAACAGCATCAAAAAGAATATTTAGCAACAAATTTGACAAAGAAGTGTAAAACTCGTATTCTGTAACCACAAAGCACTGTTGAAAGAAACTGAAGACCTAAATAAGTAGGGGGAAAAAATCCAATATTCATGGATGAAAAAACACAGTGTCTTTATGACAGCAACACCCCCCAAGGTGACCTGATGATTCAGTGCAGTAACTATCAGAATTCCAACTGCCTTTTTTCAAAAGTGATCCAAAAATCTACATGGAATTGTAAACCTCTTCCATACTACAACTTACAGAACTATACAAGTTTTTCTTAAAACTTTTTTGAGGGTAGAAAAGACATAATTGAAATGTCTAGGGGCCGGAGTGGTGGCTCACTCCTGTAATCACAGCAGTTTAGGAGGCCAAGGCAGGAGGATCACTTGAGGTCAGGAGTTTGAGACCAGCCTGGCCAACGCGGTGAAACCCCATCTCTACAATAAATACAAAAAAATTAGCTGGGTGTGGTGGTGCATGCCTGTAGTCCCAGCTGCTCAGGAGGCTCAGGCAGGAGAATTGCTTGAACCCAGGAGGCAGAGGTTGCAGTGAGCTGAGATCGTGCCACGGCATTCCAGCCTGGGAGACAGGGTGTGCCTCAAAAAAAAAGAAAAAAAAGAAAAAAGAAAAAAAGTCTAGTAATCATATGATGCCAGGTTTTTCTAAAATGATTATTTTTAATTATTAAGGGGGGAAAATAAGACAAGGGGACTGATTTGACATTTTTTAAAAACTCTTTAGTTCGAAAGGTCTAAAATTCTTCAATAATCTAGTGCGTCTAATCCCAGCACTTTGGGAGACCAAGGCAGATGGATCGGTTGAGGTCAGCAGTTTGAGACCAGCCTGGCCAACATGGTGAAACCCCATCTCTAATAAAAACACAAAAATTAGCCAGGCACGGTGGCGCGTGCCTGTAATCCCAGCTACTTGGGAGGCTGACGTGGGAGAATCACTTGAACCCAGGAGGCAGAGGTTGCAGTGAGCCAAGATCGTACCACTGCATTACAGCCTGGGTGGCACAGCAAGACTCCATCTCAAAAAAATAGATTAATTAATTAAAATAAAATTATTTGGCAGGGCACGGTGGCTCATGCCTATAATCCCAGCACTTTGGGAGGCCAAGGCAGGCAGATCAGAAGGTCAGGAGATCGAGACCATCCTGGCTAACACGGTGAAACCCCGTCTCTACTAAAAATACAAAAAAATTAGCCAGGCGTGGCGGTGTGCGCCTGTAGTCCCACCTGCTGGGGAGGCTGAGGCAGGAAAATGGTGTGAACCCGGGAGGCGGAGCTTGCAGTGAGCCGAGACTGTGCCACTACAGTCCAGCCTGGGTGACAAAGCAAGACTCCATCTCAAAAAAAAAAAAAAAAAAAAAAAATTACACCAATGTCACAGGCCAGGCATGGTGGCCCACGCCTGTAATTCCCAGCACTTTAGGAGGCTGAGGTGGATGGATCACGAAGTCAGGAGTTCGAGACCAGCCTGGCCAACATGGTGAAACCCCGTCTCTACTAAATATACAAAAATTAGCCAGGCATGGTGGCCAGCGCCTGTAGTCCCGGCTACTCGGGAGGCTAAGGCAGGAGAATCACTTGAACCCAGGAGGCGGAGCTTGCAGTGAGCCAAGATCGTGCCAATGCATTACAGCCTGGGCGACAGAGCAAGACTCCATCTCAAAAAATAAAAATAAAAAAATAAGAATACACCACTGTCCCTGAATGTGTACTGTTCTTTTAATTTAGAATGTGAGCCCACAATGATTTGTACAGCTCAACATCTAAGATGCAATGAACAGAATGTAAATGGGGGTTGGGGGAGCAAAGGGACTACACAGCTTCTGAGAGAACAGCAACGTCCCTGCAGCGTGGGATTCTCAACTCTCAGGCTCAGACGTTCTAGTACACAGCAGGTGCGTTGTCCTTTAACAAGGACAAAGGTCAACAAACGCCCCTTGGATGAATGGCTGATTGGCAAGCATTCCACACTGCAGGCTCTGTCCCCGCCCAGCTAGACTTGTCCCCTATCTTGAAACACTACTTTTCCATTTCATTAACGCAACCTGATGGCCGGCCACTGTAACAAAAGAAACATCACCAACATGAATTCTATTTCTTCCTTAAGACAAAAGGGAGTTTGCTCCTTACATATGACCTTACGCAGTTTCTGTCTGAGAATCATCATGTTCGTCAGCCCTGCCTGTGCTCTCCTCTTCCCACTGTGCTTCCTCCTGCATCACAAAGGAAGCCCCTGCAAGCCTTGGAAGTGGGTGCGCAGGTGGAGAAACAGAAATGGCCACTCAGGACTCACCCTATCCATCTCAGCCTCTTCCTAAGACCAAGGCGCTGCTGATTCAACCCTGCTTCCGGACGCCTAGGGTTTACATCTGCTCCTTCCCCCGTTTGCATTCAGTGAAATCCTCTCCTCTCCCAGGAGTTTCCAAATAAAACCTGCCTCTTTGTTTACTAAGAATTGTTTACAGAACTCTCAGGCAGCAAAGGCAAAGTACAGAAGATAAATACGAGCAAGTTGGCCAGTGCGTGCGACTGGATGGACAACATCTTTACGACATGTCTGCATCAGCTCTGTGTTGTTCAGCGACACATCCCGTGTCTGGAAGAGTCCTGGCAGGCTGCATGGGCTGGAGAGAGAGCGAACTGGTGAGTGGCTGCCCCTCCCATCGCCACCACTGGCCACACCATGGTGATCACACACCCAGGCACGCCCACTCTGTGCTCTCCACACATCGCCTCATTCAACCCCCAAGACAGACCCTAACAGATGCCACCTCCGTGTTTCTTGTGAGAAACACGGAACATAACTGGTACTCATCTAGCACGGGGTCTGGCAGTAGCACTGAACCTACAAACCACTCTCTTCCCAGGATTCCACTCCACCATTCCCGGTTTCTCTTGCCAACTTTGTTTCCATTGTGTTTCACTTGCTACGTCTCCTTCCTCCACCTCCTCTCTCAATGTTGTCTTCAGCCACTGCCCGGGCACTCTCACCTGCCTCTGGCTTTAACGACGTGCTGCTGAATCCCAGCTCTGCCAATCAGAGCTGAACCCACTGAACCCACTGCAACAATGTCCAACTAGAGACACTGTCAATCAGAGACAACGTTCCCACTGAGCTCAGCTCTCCTCACACAGGCTGTGCACATACAGATCCCTCACCCCACTCCGTCATGTATCCCCTGCCCTGCTGCAGGGCACCACTGTCTAACCCTCCAAGCCAGAAACCAGCTGCCTCCTCCTCCCTATCAAAAGCCCACTTATAAATCCTGTCCATTTTCAGCTCCTCCCCATCACTGTCACTCCTCCCTACTGCCACCGCCCTGATTTCTAGTTCAAGAGTGTCTCAGTATTTTTTTACCTACATCATCATAACAACTTAATTATCTCCAACTCCAGCCACACACACCATCAACTTATTCCCCACAGAGCTAAGGGGAGAATCTGCCACATCTGATTCACTTATTTACACCTCAGTCTGGTGTACAGAAGTCACTGGGCTAACAAGGAATATATTTATGTTGTACATCGTGATGCAGTACACACACACACACACACACACCTGGAAAATAAAAGCTTCGCAGGACAAAAGCTCTCACTCCTACATGGGACACACTCCAGTGTTTCCCCAGGCTGGCAGCCGCTGTTTGCGACCTCAGGACCCATCGCCGTGGCAGCCTTCTCCCACAGCCCGTGGCACGCACTGTGTTGAGGGCTGCTGTCTGGCTGCCTCCCCAGCCTCTGAGCAACCGCAAGCACCTTCCAGTTCAGGAGGGTCCCTCTCCATCTTCCTAGAAAGCCCTTTTCTACTGTGTCCACCTGGCAAACACCTATTCATTCTTCAAAGTCAAGCTCAGGTCTTGACTTTCTTCCTTATACTTCTCAATATTCTTCAAATTCTCTAGAGAGACATGTATTGCTTTTATATTTTTATACTATGTCACCACCATACCCGAGACCTTATCAGTCACACACTCACCCCCATTCATGCTCTATCACAGTATGGTCTTGAGCCCAGGAGTTGAAGACCAGCCTGGGCAACATAATGGGACCCCATCCCTACAAAAAATAAAAAAATTAGGCATGGTGCTACACGCCTGTGGTCCCAGCTACTCAGGAGAATCACTTGACCCTGTGAGGTCGAGGCTGCAGGGGGCTTTATCACTGCCCCACACTCCAGCCATGGGTGACAAAGACTCTATCACACACACACACACACACACACACACACACCACACACACACACACAAAATATATGGACACAGGCCACATTATATACAAGCATTGCCATAATAAAAACAGCTCTCCCTTGGCCTCTGAGCATTTTACCCTTTTGATACATTCAGCTTCTTTGGAACAGATGGACGTTCACCGTAAGATGTAGCTTATGGACAAGAGTAATTCAGAAATGAAAAAGGAAGACAGTAAGGAGGCCTCCCCTTCAAGAGGGTTTCATGACAAGGCCCAGCTGAGTGGCCATGACTGGCTGGATCCTTTGGCCCTAACATATGGATCCCTCCAGGCTCTTTCAGTCTGCTAACCTACAAGTTAATTAGTCCATTTCTAGGAAGAAAGTGTCCATTATCTCCTCTGCAGACTTTCCACTTCCTGACAGCACAGGAACCTAACAGCATGCCAAGTTCAGACTCCTTTTTCTTTGCACCTCACTACCACCGACAGGCTTTCAAACATACCATTCAGAACAGAGACACGGTGTTGGCCACCAGTCCCAGCTCCAGCAACACTAAAAGGCCTCCCTAAAGGAGCAGCAGGAGTGCAGCAGAGAAGGAACAGGCTTGGACGCCAGGGCTGGGCATGCCACCTTCAGGAGAGTAAGAGAGAAGGAACAGGCTTGGACGCCAGGGCTGGGCATGCCACCTTCACGAGAGTAAGAGAGAAGGAACGGGCTTGGACACGGGGACCGGGCACACCACCTTCTCCAGCCCCAGAGCTCCACTGTGGACAGAAGCGGGGCTGCTCTCTGCCTCAGAATCCAAGAACTCCTGAGAATACAGCTACATCGACATCTGGTATTAGTAACATTTGATTGTTTAACCACACTATAAGACGGAAGGGGACATGGACAGGACACTGGCCTCTAAATACAGAAGTTTCCAGCTCCCAGCTGGTTACTCTGAGAAGATGCCCCTCGTGTGTCATCTACAGAGAAGGAAGGATGCCCACCTACCCTGCCTGGCCTGCACCAACCACTAGAAATAAACAACAGGCACCAAATGCAAACAGGACCAAGAGAAGGGCCACACGGCAGCTGCACCCCAGTGCCTCCAAGACGCCACTCACCCATGGTGCGCCCTACACACACACACTCACCTCCTCAAGACACTATGGATTCTGTGTGTCTGGGGGTGAAGGCTGCAATTTTTTAAATGTTTTCCAAGTAAATCTAATAAAAAAAATAATAACTGATCTAGCCCTTCTTCACCCAAACTCCAAATCATACAGTTGTCGAAATAATGACCATAAAGCAATTCTTCTCTAACTTGACAATTCTCATACTCTTCTTCTCCACGCAAGTCAGAAAGACCTAGTCTGAGAAAGAAAGCCATAAAAATGAGAGAATCCAGCCAAGTCGCTGCAGCCAGGAGGAGTAGCATCGTGCAGTCCTGTGCCTCCCCGCTGCCCAGACCACCTGAGCCCCACCTGTCACTGTGAGGCTGCAGAAGCATGCGGCTGGTCAGCAGCTAATCAGCAGAAGGAAAGTTGGCCCGACAATCCATGCCTATAAATTCCACAACAGATGTCTCCTGGGGTCCAAAATCTGCTCTTATTAAAGAGTGGCGTGTGGGATGGGCACAGACTCACAAAGCCACACCACACACACGAGGTCTCAGGACTCTAGCCAATGTCTTCTAGATTCTAGTGGCCTCATGTTTGATGAGCATCTAATAACTAAGACAGGAAAGCACTGGATGGAGACGCAGCGAGCACACCGGGTGTCTGGGGCAGCCTTGCCCTAAGGAAGTTATGCTCTAACTGGTGAGACTGCACCAAGGCACAAGAAAACCCGCGACAAACTGAAGTGTCCATGCGGACGGCTGGGTGAAGCAGGGTAAGGACCCAGGTGCAAACACTCACCTGCCGGGAGCCCAAGACCAACCGATACACCCACAGCCACCAGCTCTCCATGAAAGGTGAAGCCGGCTGGGCTTCCGGGTTGGGTGGGGACTTGGAAAACTTTTCTGTCTAAAGGTTTGTAAACACACCAATCAGCACTCTGTGAAAACGCACCAATCAGCACTCTCTGTCTAGCTAAAGGGCTGTAAACACACCAATCAGCACTCTGTAAAAATGCACCAATCAGCGCTCTCTGTCTAGCTAAAGGTTTGTAAACTCACCAATCAGCGCTCTCTGTCTAGCTAAAGGTTTGTAAACTCACCAATCAGTGCTCTGTGTCTAAAGGCTTGTAAACTCACCAATCAGCACTCTGTGTCTAGCTAAAGGTTTAAAAACTCACCAATCAGCATTCTCTAAAAATGGACCAATCAGCACCCTGTAAAATGGACCAATAAGCGCTCTGTAAATGGACTAATCAGCAGTACACAGGCAGGGCCAAATAAGGGAATAAAAGCTGGCCGCATGAGCCAGCAGCAGCAACCCACTAGGGTCCCCTTCCATGCTGTGGAAGCTTTGTTCTTTCGCTCTTCACAATAAATCTTGCTGCTGCTCACTCTTTGGGTACTACCTTTATGAGCTGTAACCCTCAGCGCCAAGGTCTGCAGCTTCACTCCTGAAGTCAGCGAGACCACGAACTCACCAAAAGAAAAACACTCCAGACACATCTGAACATCTGAAGGAAAAAACTCCGGACACACCATCTTTAAGAACTGTGACACTCACCGCGAGCGTCCACGGCTTCTTTCTTGAAGTCAGCGAGACCAAGAACCCACTGGAACGAACCAATTCCAGACACATTCACACACAGATGTGCTTTCGTTCTGTCCTGCTGGGATCCCAAGACCAACTGACTGTCCACTCAAGGAACAGACCAACCGACGCACCCACAGCCACCAGCTCTTCACACACACACATACACATACACACACACACACACACACACACACACACACGTGCTTTCGGTCTGTCCGCTCAAGGAATAGGAAGCCTTTTTCACTTTAACTTCTGCATTCAGTTCAAGGTGCTGGTGCCGCCCATCACCTCTGAATCACTGCACGTTTCAAGGACAGCCAGTTGTGTCCTGGAGCTGTGCTGGGCACGCCCACCAGCCCAGCAGGTGCTGCTGAGAGCAGAGGGTTTTGCAGGGTCACACATTCTTCCAACAATATGGCTGCAGACCCCCAGCAAAAGGAAAGATTCCCCATGTGGGAAAGTGGACTAAAATTTTCTATTAAAACGTGATAATTCGGCCGGGCACAGTGGCTCATGCCTGTAATCCCAGCACTTTAGGAGGCCGAGGTGGGTGGATCACCTGAGGTCAGGAGTTCGAGACCAGCCTGGCCAACTCCGTGAAACCTATCTGTACTAACAATACAAAAATGATTTGGGCGTGATGGCTCACACCTGTAGTCCCAGCTACATGGGAGGCTGAGGCACGAGAATTGCTTGAACCCAGGAGGTGGACGTTACAGTGAGCCGAGATCGTGCCACCGCACTCCAGCCTGGGCAACAGAGTGAGACTAGGTCTCAAAAAAAAAAAAAAAAAAAAAAATCCAAGTTTCTCCTGACAGATGACATTCATCAACAAGAGATTCAAGCAGAAAAGACCACTGTCTCTAACAGCAAGTATTATACAAGAGCCTCAAGCGACATCTGCCTTGGGTGTCGGGACAGAACAAACAGGACAGCTGTTCCGCAGGAGCAGGACTGAAGCAGGAGGAAAAGAAGACGCAGGGGCATCGGCCATCAGAGCTCTTCTTCCTGGAATGACTATTCCTCTAAGATACTTCTTCAGATACAAAATAAAAAGTTAACTGTCAACACTGACAAGTCAATGGAGGATACTTGAAAAACCAAAAAACTTTTACTGTATTTTTGTTTTAATAAAATTATTCTAATCCCCTGAGGTAACTGTGAGGGAATTAATAACTAGAGAACTGTCAGAGACCCCTGAAGGTTAGACAAAGGTACTGCCGAAACTTTGTGTTTTGCTCTTCAATAAACTTATCTACTTTCTTAAGCTAACTGAATAAAATTTAATATACATTTATCAACCACATCTTTTAAAAAAAGAGAAAGGTAGGAAACTCAAAGTAGTTTCCTTTAAACTAAAGATGGTGACAGTTGATGAATTTAGAACATTTGTCCCCAATCTCCTAAAAAGTGACATACGAGGAAGGAGACGTCACAGAAAAAAATGACGACACACACCCAAATGACATCAGCCTGTGTGCGACCATTTTCACAACAGGGAAAGGAACGAAGCGAACAGATCCATCACTGAAAGGGCAGCACATACCTTCTAACCTAGAAACAGAGAAGGAATGTCCACTTATGAAGAGGGCCAACAACAGTGGACTCTCACTCCATGAACCAAGCATGATGCTAATATGCTAATATGACAGAGAATTTTTTAAAAAGCCACCAAAAAAATACCAAAAAGTGAAAGACTGTATTGTTTGCCCCAACATCTATTTTCTTCACTCTAATGTTCCCAAACCAGTGCAGCCAACAGGCTGGCTCCTCCCGCCTCCCACTGACTCCTCCACACCCCTATTTCCTCCTCTCTCCTCATTCACCTCTTCTTCTTTCTGCTCTTCTGTGCCTCCCACTCTCTCACTGAGCAGCCCCTCACTTCCCAGCATTCCACCATCTTCCCTGAGCAAACAGTCCTCCAGAGCTCTCTCCAACCTGACATCTCTCCGGAGAGCCCACTCACCAGATGTCCAGGGGGTTTATGAAAGCCATGGACTCAAGACTAGAGATGCTGTCCCTCAGACCAGCTCTCTCTGGCTCTTCCTGTCTGGTAGGGAGGCTGTGGTGCCCTGGCCACTCTCATTTCTCTCTGGCCTCTGCACCTCCCATGCATCCGCTCCTCCGCCGTGCCTCTCCACTGCTCCTAATGCCACTCCCAGTTCCAGCAACCCACCCTCCAGGGCACCTCGACGCTGTGCCCAGTTCAATCTCCTATGGGTCAGTGCGGGGCAGTGCATGATGCAAACCAGGCCCAGGGGCTGTGGAGTCGGGCAGCCATGGTTAAAATCATTCTTAGGGTCCTCATCTGTAGAAAGAAAAATTCCTGGATACAAAATATAAGATGAATATACACAAGTCCATTATATTTCTAGACACCAACACCAGGCAGAATCCACCATGAAGGCACGTGGCAGTGTCCCAAGGAGAGCCCGCTGGCCAGGAGGGCACCGCAAGTTCGGACACAGCAGGGGCACTGGAGATGGGTCCACGAACTGCGTGCGCAACCCGGAGGCTGGAACAACAGCCCAGGAGGCTGAAACAACAGCCCAGGAGGCTGGCTCAACTGGTGTCTGCATGAAGACTAGCAACAGCTGGCTTCTTATCTCACACCATACACAAAAATCAATTTAGGATACATTAAAGGTGTAAATGCAAAAGGCAAAAGTACAAAATATGCAGAAGGCATAGGAAGCTATCTTTACGGCCTTGGGATAGGGAACACTTTTTTTTTTCGAGACAGAGTCTCACTCTGTTGCCCAGGCTGGAGTGCAGTGGTGCGATCTCAGCTCACTGCAGCCCGCCTCCTGGGTTCAAGCAATTCTCCTGTCTCACCCTCCCAAGTAGCTGGGACTACTGGCGTGTGCTACCATGTCCAGCTAGTGTGTGTGTGTGTGTGTGTGTGTCTGTGTGTGTGTCTGTGTGTGTGTGTGTGTATTTTTAGTAGATACAGGGTTTCACTATGTTGGCCAGGCTGCTCTTGAACTTATGACTTCAGGTGATCCACCCTCCTGGGCCTCCCAAAGTGCTGGGATTACAGGCATGAGCCACCATGCCCATCCAAGAAAATTTTCTAAAAAAAGACATAATAGGTCATGATCGACAGTTTGGAAGGCATTGCCCCCAAGAACCAAGCACAGTCCCTTCGAAGCTACAGTATTCAAATCTCAAGTCATCAAATGTTACTGCATTTAGGCGGCCGAGGTGGGAGGACTGCTTGATCCCAGGAGTTCAAGGCCAACCTGGGCAACATAGTGAGACCTCATCTCTATAAAAAAATTTAAAATAAACTAGCCAGGTGTGGGGGTGCATGCCTGTGATCCCAGCTACTGGAGAGGCTGAGATGGGAGACTGCTTGAGCCAATGAGTTTGTGATCACACCACTGCAGCCTCTCCGGCCTGAATGATCACATTCACTCCAGCCTGAATGACAGAGCAAGACCCTGCCTCAAACAAAAACAGAAACAAAAACAAAAATTTTAACCTTTCTCTTAAGAAAAACAAAACCAAAAAAAAAAAAAAGAACTGTATTCTTCCATTCACACAGAAGATAAACATCACAATGGGAAACTCCCTCTGTGTGGCACGTTGTTCAAATGCACATGCACAGTCCCAGTCAGAGTCTTCTTTGCTACCCGCAGCACTGAAGGTTCAAGTAAGTCCCACTGTTTTCAGTAAACAGAAAACTTTTTTGGAAAATGCTGTTTTCCAGTATAGACAACTGAATCCTAAGCACAAATATATAGGATCTCTGAATATATAAAAATGTAAAAGCAGACAACACTAAATTAATGATTTTACTTTTAAGGAGATAAAATGTTCCTTGACTTGCAACGGGGTTACCTCCCAATAAACCCAGTGTAAAGTCAAAAATCCTAACCATCGCTAAGTCAGGGACTATCTTATACACTTTTAGTGCTAAAAACTACAGCAAAGAAAAAACAAGTGTCAAAGTTCTCCATGTAAAACAATGATCCAGGGATATGGCTGAGAAAACCCATCTAAAATGCAATGTGATTATTTAGGATGAAGCTGAAACACACCACAGCGCCTCAGCAATCGAGGTTGTGAATACAACCACACGATCAGCAAAGAAAAGCTTGTTCTATTCTTCATCTACCACTCACACACAACATCAAAGGTGTTCTCAGCACAACTCCGTCCACCTCAGAACTCTGTGGAACGTTTTCATTCCCAATGATCACCAACAGAGCCAGCTGTAAGCTCAACTCTAACACTACCGACAGTGCAGCTGACCTAGACTGAGGGGCGGCCTCCGGAGAAGTCAAGGACTCCAGCTCTGCTGCACACACCCACAGCAGGAGGCCTGCGTCTCTCACAGGTGTGGGGGCCGAGCCGCAGCCCACTACCTTAACTCCATAATCTGTGACCTGGCTCTTATGAGGAATCTGACAAAGAATCAGAGACTCAGAGGAAATCACAGTCTTTCAGGACTGAGGTCTAAAACACAGAACCTCTACCTCAGTGCTCACCCACAACCATCTGCCTGCCTCCTCCTACTTCTCCAGTCCTCAAGGGGACAATGGCAGGGTTCACATCAGGAGGCTTCCTCCGAAAGAATTCAGTGTGCTGTGATTAAAAATGAACATTTTATCAATATATTCATGTAAAATGTACATGTTCCCTGGGGGGAGGGTTAAATAACAGTGGAACTAGGAAAAGCAGGCCACCAGAAAATGTCTAGGGCCAGCGTGGTAGCTCACGCCTGTAATCCCAGAACTCCAGAAGGCTGAAGGGGAAGGATCACTTGAGGCCACAAGTTCAGACCAGCCTGAGCAACATAGTGAAACCTCAACTTTGTAACAATAAAAACAGAATAAAAACTTAGCTGGGCATGGTAGTATGCACTTGTAGTCCCAGGTACTCAGGAGGCTGAGGTGGGAGAATTGCTTGAGACCAGGAGGTCAACATTGCAGTGAGCTGTGAGCACAGGCTGTGAGTACCACTGCACTCCAGTCTGGATGACACGACAAAACTCTGTCTCAAAAGTAGAGGGAGGAGGAGGGAAGAGGGAAAGGAAGAAAACAAAAGAAAGTATCAAGCACAAACTAAAGGCCACAAAAAATCCAACTCACAGCAACGTGGGCAGAGCCCTGGAGAAGCCAGAGGACACCCAGGCACCACCCAGCAAGGGGCTACAGAAAGGGTGCTACCTGCCTCCAAGCCTGCCAGGACAGAAAACAAATCCATGTGGCATCAACAGGCACATGTGTGGCTGTGTGGCAATGCGTGTGAGTGTGCACGAATCCTGGTGTGGCTGTGTCACAGTCAAAACGGAAACAGAGCGCGCATCGTGGTTTATAAAAAATAAGTTTCCTTGTGGCCAGACACGGTGGCTCACGCCTATAATCTCAGCACTTTGGGAGGCCGAGGCGGGCAGATCACGAGGTCAGGAGATCGAGACCATCCTGGCTAACACGGTGAAACCCTGTCTCTAGTAAAAATACAAAAATTAGCCAGGCATGGTGGCAGGCACCTGTAGTCCCAGTTACTCGGGAGGCTGAGGGAGGAAAATGGCGTGAACCTGGGAGGCGGAGCTTGCAGTGAGCCAGGATGGAGCCACTGCATTCCAGCCTGGGCCACAGAGCAAGACTTCGTCTCAAAAAAAAAAAAAAAAAAAAAAAAAGTTTCCTCGCTATGCATGTGCTAAAACCCTCTGGAGTAAAGTCCTAAAATATTTCAATGAGTTTTCATTCTGAAGAGGCTACAGAACTTCTCAACACAGGCTCTCTTACACAGACTCTATTACATAGACTTTTTTAAGATCTTGCACATCCAATGTCAGAATATATTCCATCACCCAGCAACAAAAGCAGTCAGGAAAAAAACTTCAGAAAAAGAATTATTAAAAAATACACAAACCTGGCCAGGCGCAGTGGCTCATGCCTGTAATCCCAGCACTTTGGGAGTCCAAGGCAGGCAGACCACAAGGTCAAGAGATCAAGACCATCCTGGCTAACACAGTAAAACCCCCCCTCTACTAAAAATACAAAAAATTAGCCGGGCGTGGTGGTGGGCACCTGTAGTCCCAGCTACTCGGGAGGCTGAGGCAGGAGAATGGCATGAACCCGGGAGGCGGAGTTTGCAGTGAGCCGAGATCATGCCACTGCACTCCAGCCTGGGCAACAGAGCGAGACTCCGCCTACAAAAAAAAAAAAAATACACAAACCTGATTCTTAAAAAATTAAATGTACCCTGCATAACTGAACAGTGTCCACAAGCAGGAATCTCTCTGGATGGCAAGGTGGCAGCCGACTATGGCACCCACCAAAAAGGCACCTCCCCCCATAATCCATGGAAAGACCTTTCCCAAAGTCACCAGACCTCCGTTCAAACAACTCAAACCCAGGCTAGAAATTAAAAATCCTTGTACTGAAAGCAAAATCAAGGTTAGCCGTGACTAAGATCCAAGAAATAAACTTTTTACAAAGTAATAAACATGAATTCATCAGTATGAAAGGTCTGTGCACAGTGAGCACATGGCACACCGATGCAGTGCACCGAGGGCCAAGGCGAAGGCCGCAGGGGGAGGAGGCTCGGCAGAGGGAGGACACCCCAGCTGACAACGCACCACCCACTGGTGCCACTGCTTTGGAGAACGTGCCGAGTCACGTCTACGCTTTCCTCACTAAGGATTTAATTTCAATATTCTACACTCTAACTCTACACTCTCAAAACTAATTAGAAACGATGTTTTGAATGCAATGGAGGGATGCAGCAGAGCTTCTCTAGAAAATGCTTCTGAATCTGTCTCAGGAAACCACCTGTTTCGTAGAGACCAAGACTCTTCCCCCATTTTGGCTCAAGCTGGATCCTGCGTAAAGACAATCCCACAAACACCCCTTTATGCACAGCTTCCCCCACACACTGTTTGTCTGTGTTTCTATGTCTCTCAATACCCCTAGATTTTAGGTGAAAACAAACCTATGTTTCCACCAGCTGGACGGCATCACTGAGGAATGAATGGTTTTACACATTGAAGACTCATTTCCAGATGAAGCTGAAGCTCCAGGGAGGAGGCCTGTGTCCCACAAAGGCCATGTGCTGACACGGTTAGTCCTTTCCTCCTCACCACCCACCAGGAATGTTGCTGGAACCTAGACGCTCACAGCAATGTTCTGCTGTTTACCCTGCTCCCCAGCGGCAGGAAGGTGTGTGCCCCATTCTCACTCTAACCCCATCACGGCCTGGTAAGCCTCCAGTGCTCCTGCCCCTTACAGCACAAGCCAGCCACCACTTCCCAAGGGCCCTGACACTGTCACTCAACACCTCACCACAGCACCTAGGCTCTGCCTCTTTCATTACACATAAGCAAGGATTTTTCCTCTAGGCAGGAAGTTTTTCAAATGTGAAGTATTTCATTTTTTTCTTATATTTTTGAAACAGAATCTCGCTCTGTCATCCAGACTGGAGTGCAATGGTGCAATCTTGGCTCACTGCGATCTCTGCCTCCCAGGCCCAAGCAATTCTCCTGCCTCAGCCCCCACGTAGCTTGGATTACAGGCATGCGTCACCACGCCCAGCTAATTTTTACATTTTCAAGTAGAGACAGGGTTTCACCCTGACCTCAAGTGATCTGCCCGCCCTGGCCTCCAAAGTGCTGGGATTACAGGTGTGAGCCACCGCACCCAGCCTCAAATGTGAAGTATTTCACATTGAACCTGTTCATAGTCAAGGCAAGCATGGCATGCTCGCTTTGGCCAGCACATGTACTAAAAATTCAAACAACACAGAGAAGATTAGCATAGCCCCTGTGCAATGATGACATGCAAATTTGTGAAGCATTCCATACTTTAAAAAAAACACACACAAATTGGGACCTGCACTGCAAGGCATCAGATGCCTTCCAGTCAGTAAGAGACAGGAGATACACAGGGTGCTCCCATTCCCACAGCAAGCACCACCCTGCACCACTAGTGTAGGCACCACCCACATGGAAGGGTGCCAGACACACACCTACTAGCTGCCTGCCACGCATGGAAAATTCTTTAGGCAATACCCTCCGCACCCAGGAGGCTACCAGACCTGTTAAGCCTTTTCAACCAGTTTTTGCAAGCAAGAGAAATGCAATTCTTAAGAGCGGGAACACCCCTTTTTTACATGTAAAGATACACAAGCTGGATGAATTGAATAGGGGTGAAAAGTGATGATCTACGACCAAGATGCATTAAGAAACAGATCTGCACAGGAAGGTGGAGCAAGGCCCGTGAGTGCAGAGCAAGCCTGCTGGGAGGGCAGAGGCTTGTTCTTGAAGGACAGTGCCAACAAAGCCTGTGCCAACTACGGCTGCCGTGCTGGGCTGGCGTCAACACCGAAGGAGAGGTGTGCAGAGACAAAGCGGCCTGTCGGGCTGGACAGGGAGGCAAAAACTCTGCAGACCAAGAATACAGTTTCCATAGTACCTTGAAACTCACCAAGGCTGGGACAAAGGTTAATGAAAAGTTCAAATCTGAAACAAGTAACAACTGACTTCGCTATTTTACAAAAAAGGTAGTTAAGTTTTTTTTGTGTGTTCCTGCATAAAATACTAGTAAGACTCAAAACACGTAGATACTGATATGCAAGTTTTAAAATCACAAGCAGAGGAAACACTCTGTATGCCCTTCCAGGTAGAAATGCAGTGAGCAGAAGACTGTCTCCGTGAGATAAATGCTCCTGCCCAAAGCCCGCTCTAGCAACGCGTCCTCCCTGAACTACAACTCTGAACAGGCTGCCACTCACTGCAACTCCTTGCACGTGACAGACTTGCTGGGAAGAGCAGGTGAGTATTAAACATCTTTGGGCTCCAGAAAGTGCCAACGGCCTACTTTGGGGGGGTAGAGTGCAGGGGTTGTGTAGGGTTTGCCATCAGCATTACCCTGGAGCTAGTTCAGCCCTGGACTTTGATTTCACCTGAAATCCAATCATCAAACTTTGCCCACTGTTTCTTCTCCAAAAGCAAGGAAAAGAAAAGCTATCATGGGCCCCTTCAGGGTCTATCAGCATACAAGACTACTTTTAGAAATTCTACTCCAGGCATGGTGGCTCACGTTGTAATCCCAGCACTTTGGAAAACAGGAAGGAGGATGGCTTGAGCCCATGAGTTCAAGACCGGGCTGGATAACACAGCCAGATCCCATCTCTGTTATAAATAAATAAACAAAATGTAAAAAAAAAAAGACAAATTCTACCAAATAAAGATCAACTATGATGCAACAACCAAGTAACCCAAGAGTGTGAGAAATGCATGAGGGGCTTAAGCTCAGGGAACCACCACCTACAAAAAGAAGCAGAGACCTCAGAGGACATCACCACAGGAGCAGGCATGCTCCCACCCGGACAGTGGCACACTGCCACCCTTGCAGACCTACCACACAGACCCATTCAGCACCTGCCCTGCACCACCCACCTGGAGGCTCAGCATCCAGGTGTGCTGGCCCCTTGGATTGAGGGTGCCCAGGCACTCACCAACTGAACTCCCCATCTCTCCACGGCTGGCCCAGCTCAGAGGAGGCAAATGTTAATGGCTCATTTCTTCCCAGAAAGCTAAGCCCTTATCCATGTCGCTTGTTTACAGAAGTAAAATAGGCTGTTTGGACATGGTATTAACCAATGAATTAGTAAGGGAAGGGAGGCAAGCTGTTTTCTTTAACTAATATATACAGGTCCAACCCTAGTTCAACCACTGCTCAGCCAGTTCGAACCACTGGCTGAGCAAATTCAGCCTCTCTGAGGTTCAGGTAAACTAAGAGGTCATCTCCTTGGGGCGTAAGATGCTGCCCCTGAAGCAACATCACACCTCTCATGGACGTCACTATCATCCTCCACCCCAACCTGCAAACATACCTAGGACCAGTGCCCCAGCCCCAAGGAGCCACAAAGGCTGAGGATGATCTGTGCTCCTCCAAATGCTCAGGCTACTACTCCAAAGTGGGAAACAAAGACAGCAATCATCACAAACACAGGGGCAATGCCCTGCCTGACACCTGAATTCTTACTCTGATATCTTAACATCCTCTTCAACAAAATCAGGAAATAACTGTATTTAAAAAAAAAAAAAATGATTTTGAGGCCAGGCACGGTGGCTCACGCCTATAGTCCCAGCACTTTGGGACGCCAAGGCAGGCAGATCACCTGAGGTCAGGAGTTCAAGACCAGCCTTACCCACATGGAGAAACCCCTTCCCTACTAAAAATACAAAATTAGCCAGGTGTGGTGGTGCATGCCTGTAATCCCAGTTACTCGGGAGGCTGAGGCAGGAGAATCACTTGAACCCAAGAGGCGGACATTGTGGTGAGCGGAAATCGTGCCACTGCACTCTGGCCTGGGCAACAAGAGCGAAACTCCGTCTCAAAAAAAAAAAATTAAAAAAAAAAAAAGATTTTGTTTAAAAAAAAAAAAGAAAAACCAGCCTAGTATATGTTCCTGCCTAAAAGAATATGAAGCTTTGTTTTGTTCTTCAGATGGATCCACACTTAGAACCACCATCTTTAAAAAAAACAAACTTTAAAAAGGACTTCTAATTGCATTTCATGAAGGCCGTAGGTAGAAAATCCTTGATCAGTCCCTAATTGGGCGAGTTTTCAATGAATGAGCTATTGGGATACAGACTGTCAAGAACAAGAAAAAAGTTTCTAATATGAAAACAGGTGAGGTTCTCCTAAAGCTTCTGTGACAGCTGCATCTAAACAGTTTAACACTAAGGTGGCTAGGCACAGTGGCTCATGCCTGTAATCCCAGCACTTTGGGAGGCCCAGACAGGCAGTTCGTTTGAGCCCTGGAGTTCGAGACCAACCTGGGCAACAAGGCAAAACCCCATCTCTACAAAAAACACAAAAATTATCCAGGTGTGGTGGCACGCATCTGTACTCCCAGCTAATAGGGAGGCTAAGAAGGAAAGATCACTTAAGTTCAACAGGCAGAGGCTGCAGTGAGCTGTGATCATGCCACTGCACTCTAGCCTGGGTGACAGAGCAAGTCCCTGTCTCAAACAAAAACGAAAACCAAAAAAACCCCACAGACTCAATTCTGGCTGCCAGGCCATCAAGGGTTGTGAGGTGAAGCCCTGAGATCATTGTGGCAGGACCCGGGACACACAATGACAGTGGCACCGGCCACAGCCACGCCCAGCAAGCAGCTTCCTGTCCAGTGAGCACCCAGGGGCCCTTCTCACACACAGCCTCCCACTCACACTTTGAGCATCCGCTTCTCTCCTCCTCCACTCTGGGGCACAGAGGCTCTCGCCAGCCCCCCCACAGCTGCTTCTCCGCTTGTCACCCTGCCACACACCCTCTGTCCCTGCAGTTCCAGGGACAGCCAAGGTGTTCTCACTCTGCACCAAGTGCCTCACGGGCCAGGTCCTGCTTAAAGCCTGAATGAAGCAAAGCTTGGAAAGGACCCAACACAACCTGCCACCAACTGAATGCGTGCCATCCCTCCCCACCCTGCAAAGACACTGCATGAAAGCCACCGGGCACCTGCCTGCATGACCCCCACACAAAGGGCCCATCCATCGTTCCAACCACAAAGCTCCACGTCCAACACCAGTGGCCTCCTCACCTCCAATGCATATTTGTAATCCATTAGTGCCAAAAGTTTAATCACTATTGCTGCCCTGTCTCCTACTACCCCATTCCTTGCCCTCATTAAACTCCTAAAGACAGTGGTCCCTAGATGCCTCCCTCTCTTCCCTATCCAGTGCCTTATCACAAACACCCCAACACCCTTGTCTCTGCATCAGATATCACTGAACCTCAACAAGGGGGCCTGAGGTGCCAAAGAAACATCACATAGCACGATCTAGAGTGTGGCAACCACAAAGCTAACACCCAAATCAGAGGGTCCTCGTGATCCCATCCATGCACCCACATCCCGGCTGTCGTCCACAGTCCTATGAATCAGAGGGTCCTCGTGATCCCCATCCGTGCACTCACACTCCCTGCTGTGGTCCACAATCCTACAACAATGCTCCACGCTTGGCCTCGTACCCTAAGTGCCCACACTCCACCTGTTCTCACTCCTCCTACACAGCCACCTTTGGCCCTAAGAACACTGCATCCAGACACGCAGGCCCTCAGCTTCTACAACGGCCACCTCCACACCCGCACCTTTTCTCTGGAGGAACCAGGATTCTTCCTGCCCATGGCCAATCCTTCCAAAAATCCCATCCTTTCCTGTCTACTGTGGGAGCCTTGCCACTGATCCCTACTAAGCTTTACTTTCTATAACTTTGGCTACAAAATAACTTCTGTATTTTTAAACACAAAATATCCTAATAAAGGCCTGATGCGGTGACTCCTGCCTCTAATTCCAACACTTAGGGAGGCCAAGGCAGGTGGATCACCAGGGGTCAGGAGTTTGAGACCAGCCTGGCCAACATGGCAAAACCCCGTCTCTACTAAAAATACAAAAATTAGCCGGGCATGGTGGCAAGCACCTGTAGTCTCAACTACTGGGGAGGCTGAGGCAGAAGAATCGCTTGAACCTGGGAGTTGGAGGTTGCAGTGAGCCAAGATCACGCCACTGCACTCCAGCCTAGATGACAGAGCAAGACTCCATCTCAAAAAAAAAAAAAAAAAAAATCCTAATACATACCAACTAACACATACTACAAGAATTCCTCTGGAATTCACCTTCAGTTCCTTTCTATAATCCTCAGGGCCCCACAGATCTTTGAAGACCCCACCCTCCCTCCAACAGGTCCCACCCACACTGCCTCCATCCTGGCCACACCAACCAGCATTTGATTCTTTCCAGACCCCACCACCCTTCTGTGCATCTGGTCAACTCCTACCTCATCCGGCAGAACCCAAGTCAGGGGCCCTCTCCTTGGAAGGCAGGAGGAAGGCCACCGAGCTGAGGTGTCACATGTCAGGAGCCCTCTCCTCGGAAGGCAGGATGAAGGCCACCGAGCTGAGGTGCCACATGTTCCTAGGGCCACCACTATGCCTTACATGACATTTCCCCCCAACATATCAAGTCATCTGATGATTCCATTCGTTTTGCTGCTAAAAAAAAAAACAAAAACAAAACAAAAAAAAAACCGCCAAACGCTGCCTCGCCCTCCAGACAGCTGCCTCCTGCGAGAGCCTCTGCTTTGCTCATCCGAGGGCAGGTGTGGAGTGCGTGGAGCAGGACAGGCACTCCTCAGCTCGCAGGTGAGCAGAGCCGCATCTGTTCACCATCCTTCTTCCCTGGTCCATGGAGTGCCTAGTTACTGCTCTGCAAGAAATTATGAAATGGACTCATCAGACCAGTGGCGACCTCGCACCTCACTGACATACTGACATGAACCAGCCTTCTGCTATGTGGCCACTGCTTGTTTTCCATTTCTAAGGCTGAATCTAAAGACATTCTAACATCAACTACGCTTAACACTTTTAGTACTATATACAGTAACAACATATATAACTCAAGTGAGTTGATGACAGTTTGAACAGCAATGACTAGGTCCACCCACTTGCAAGAAATTACAGCAACATTACAAATACTGTCTTGAGCTCAGCAGTTCGAGACCAGCCTAGGCAACATGGTCAGACCCCGTCGTTACAAAAAATTTAAAAATTAGCCAGGTGTGGTGGTGTCTGCCTGAAGCCCCAGCTACTCAGAAGGCCGAGGCAGAAGGATCGCTTGAGCCCAGGACGTGGAGACTGCAGTGAGCTGTGACTGCACCACTGCATTCCAGCCTGGGAAACAGAGTGAGATTCTGTCTCAAAAAAAAAAAAAAAGTTGCCTGTCCACAGACATCCTCACTTCAGAGCTGTAAAAAAACTGTGCACATTGGAATCAATAAAAAAGATCATAATAACTGTTTTATAGAAATGGTTTTCTCATATCAGGCAAAGAGTTCCTAAAGTACAGGGCTTGACGGCCTCATTCGTTTCTCTATCCCAGTATCCTAGGCTAGGACCTGACATACAGTAACCGTTCGACAGATACCTGTTACAAAAATAAAACAAACCATACTCTCAAGAAGTGAACAGTGCCTTCAAGCTGATTCAGGCCAGAAGCTCTCACACATTTCTGAGTATAATCCATGATTAAAAACAAAACCTGGGCCAGACACGGTGGCTCACGCCTGTAATCCTAAAACTTTGGGAGCCAACAGGCTGATCACAAGGTCAGAAGATCGAGACCATCCTGGTCAACATGGTGAAACCCCGTCTCTACTAAACATACAAAAGGCCAGGTGCGGTGGCTCACGCCTGTAATCCCAGCACTTTGGGAGGCCGAGGCGGGCAGATCACGAGGTCAGGAGGTCGAGACCATCCTGGCTAACATGGTGAAACCCCGTCTCTACTAAAAATACAAAAAAATTAGCCAGGTGTGGTGGCGGGTGCCTGTAGTCCTAGCTACTCGGGAGGCTGAGGCAGGAGAATGGTGTGAACCCAGGAGCCGGCGCTTGCACTGAGCCGACATCATGCCACTGGACACCAGCCTGGGCAACAGAGCAAGACTGCGTCTCAAAAATATATATATATATATGCCTTGGCCGAAGCCATGCCACACCCAAGCAAAACAAACATTTTCAGAAATAGGTCAGGCAAGGTGGCTCACGCCTGTAATCCCAGCACTTTGGGAGGCTGAGACGGGTGGATCACGAGGTCAGGAGATCGAGACCATCCTGGCTCTTGCAGTGAAACCCCGTCTCTACTAAAAATACAAAAAAAAAAAAAAAAAAAAAAAAGCCAGGCATGGTGGCAGGTGCCTGTAGTCCCAGCCACTCAGGAGACTGAGGAAGGAGAATGGCGTGAACCTGGGAGGCGGAGCTTGCAGTGAGCCAAGATCGCGCCACCGCACTCCAGCCTGGGCAACAAAGCGAGACTCTGTCTCAAAAAAAGAAAAAAAAATTCAGAAATAATATTACCTTATACTACACGTGACACACTGGTTTTTCTTTTCTTAGAGACAGGGTCTCTTGCTCTCTCACCCGGGCTGGAGTGTAATGGCATGATCATAGCTCACTGCAGCCTCAACCTCCTGGGCTCAAAGTGATCCTCCCGCCTCAGCCTCCTGAGTAACTGGGACTACAGGCATGCACCACCATGGCCAGCTAGTTTTTCTAAATTTTTGGGAGGGATGGGCATTTTACTATGTTGTCCAGGCTGGTCTATAACTCCTGGGCTCCTGCCTCGGCCTCTCAAAGTGCTGGAATTACATACAAGAGCTACCTCACCCTGCCGGATGTTCTCTATTCTATTCCCTTAGGTTTCCAAAAAAAAAACCTGGCAAGATCCATTCTGCTGTTGTCCCTCTGCCCCACCCAGAAGTTCCTCCAGCCAGGGTTTGCTAGACTTACTCATTTAAGTACCACATTCCCCAGTTTTTGCCATCATCAAGTTTTTTTTGTTTTTTTTTTTTTGAGACAGTCTCGCTCTGTCACCCAGGCTGGAGTGCAGTGGCACGATCTTGGCTCACTGCAAGCTCTGCCTCCCGGGTTCACGCCATGCTCCTATCTCAGCCTCCTAAGTAGCTGGGACTACAGGCACCCACCACCACGCCCAGCTAATTTTTTTTGTATATTTAGTAGAGATGGGGTTTCACTGTGTTAGCCAGGATGGTCTTGATCTCCTGACCTTGTGATGCACCCACTTCGGCCTCCCAAAGTGCTGGGATTACAGGCGTGAGCCACCATGCCTGGCCCATCATCATGTATTTATTACATGTACCAGCATTTATCTAATATTTTCCTAAAATACAATAACTTTGTCTTTTTTTTTTTTTTTTTTTTGGGAGACAAAGTCTCACTCTGTCACCCAAGTTGGAGTGCACTGGCGCAATCTCAGCTCACTGCAACCTCCACCTCCCAGGTTCAGGCAATTGTCCTGTCTCAGCCTCCCAAGTAGCTGGGACAACAGGCGCCCACCACCACACCTGGCTCACTTTTGTATTTTTAGTAGAGACAGGGTTTCACCATATTGGTCAGGCTGGTCTCCAACTCCTGACCTCAGGTGATCCGCCCACCTTGGCCTCCCAAAGTGCTGGGATTACAGGCATGGAGAGTTGGGCCATCTCTTCTCTCACTGAGCCCAGGGCTCACTGAAGCAGGGATGACTTTGTCACATGCACCTCTGCAGACACTGGGCACCTTGCAGACAGTGGGCACCCTGCAGACAGTGGGCACCCTGCAGACAGTGGGCACCTTGCAGACACTGGGCACAGGAATTCAGTAAGCCAGATAGGTGATGTTTTTAGTTAGGGAGAATACATGTGCAAACTATTCCCATGTAATATAAAAAGTCTCAACTGTAAAATGAGCATAAACAGTCCAATGATGAAACCTTTTCTCAAAAATCTGAATTGAAAGGACAAGTTATATTAGTGCTCAAGAAAAACTTCTCCCTGATCTGTCAGAATTCACACCATGAGTTCCAAATCACACCAAAGTACTCAAACTCTTGGCCAAAGCAAACCTACTACAGCATCTAAACACAAATCTCCATTTTCTTTTTTCTTAAATTAGCCTTACTACTACTATATTGCTAAAACTCTCAAACCAAAAGTTGAAACTAAAAATTGAAGTATTTTCAGCCGGGCACGGTGACTCACGCCTGTAATCCCAGCACTTTGGGAGGCCGAGGCGGGCGGATCACGAGGTCAGGAGATCGAGACCATCCTGACTAACACGGTGAAACCCCGTCTCTACTAAAAATACAAAAAAAAAATTAGCCGGGCGAGGTGGCAGGCGCCTGTAGTCCCAGCTATGCCGGAGGCTGAGGCAGGAGAATAGCGTGAATCCCAGGGGGCGGAGCCTGCAGTGAGCCGAGATCGCGCCACTGCACTCCAGCCTGGGAGAAAGAGCGAGACTCCGTCTCAAAAAAAATAAATAAAAATAAATAAATAAATAAAAATTGAAGTATTTTATAAATGACATAAGCACAAAAATACCTTCCAAATAATCTTCAAATATGCCTAATTAAAAGTAGGCATTTAATTGCACAAATTTAATGAATTTAACATTTAAAAGTAAAGTTAAACTGCTTATGAGGCCTTACAGTACCCTAAAATCATTTTCAAAGTCCAAGATGAGACTGTGCTGGACTAGCAGTCCTAGAAAAACCCTCACCAGCACTGCCCCGTCAACCAGAGCGCACGTGAGTCCCAGCATGCGGGCAGGGCAGGGCAGGAGAGCTCTTTCTATCACCACCCACCTCTGGCTCACTCTATGAGTACAAGCAAAACCGCACACCCCAGACCTAAAGTACCATCTGTTCATGTTTTACTTGCCCATATCACCATTTTATTTAGTTCTTGGTAGCAGCTATCAACTTTCATAAAGCAGCTTCTTTTATTCTTTGCTACTTCAAATCACAAATGAAAAAGAAAATGCAAGAATAGAAACACAGAAATGGGCCAGGTGTGGTGGCTCACACCTGTAATCCCAGCATGCTGGGAGGCTGAGGCTAGAGGATTGCTTGAGCCCAGGAATTTAAGACCTGCCTAACCAACCCAGTGAAACCCAGTCTCATAAAAAAAAAAAAAAAAAAAAAAAAAAAAAAATTGCAGGCATGAGGAATGGCGGTGCATGCCTGTAGTCCCAACTACTTGGAGGCTGAGGTGGAAAGATCACTTGAGGTGGGGTGGTCGAGGCTACAGTGAGCCGTGATCCCACCACTGCATTCCATCCTGGGTGACAGAATGAGACCCTGTCTCAGAAAAAAAGAAACACAGACATGGAGAGAGAAGGCAGCTATAATGGGGCAAATTTAAACAAGGATTTCTGAAAATGCATTTTTTTTTTTTTAATTATACCCACACACCCCTTCCACGTTCTTCTATACTTAGAAAGGGAGTGTGCAGGCCAGGCGTGGTGGCTCACGCCTATAATCCGAGCACTTTGGGAGGCCGAGGCAGGCAGATCACCTGAGGTCGAGAGTTCGAGACCAGCCTGACCAACATGGAGAAACCCCGTCTCTACTAAAAGTACAAAATTACCCAGGCGTGGTGGTGCATGCCTGTAATCCCAGCTACTCGGGAGGCTGAGGCAGGAGAATCACTTGAACCTGGGAGGCAGAGGTTGCAGTGAGCCGAGATCACGTCACTGCACTCCAGCATGGGCAACAAAAGCGAAACTCTGTCTCAAAAAAAAAGAAAAGAAGTGTGCATACCAACCTGGTGAGCTAGATAAGGTGCTCACATACTGGCAACAGAAAGCAGGTGACATGATCAAAGTCACACAGACAGGCAGAGCCACGCTGAAGAATGCAGTCCTGGCTACAAGTCCCAGCTCCTCCTGCTTCACTGAGCAGCCTGAGGGAGCCCTTCCTAAGCAAGGGGAGCCCTGCCTAAGCACTGGGGAGTACTTTATCTCACAACAGGAAAAGGCATTCTTTCCCCTCAGTTTCTCAGAGACCCAGTGACTTCAGGATTTACAAACAATTGTGTTACTGAATGTGTCACACTCCGCTCCAGCTGCAGGGAAGAACCTGAGTGATGAGAGTACATGATTCTGACTCCGACCCTGACTTCCTCTTAACCTCCATACCCAAATCAAGACCTGCGCATGGAGCTGGCTCAGACCGGGGAACCGGCTGCTGCCTGAAAATATGCCATCAATTCTCTCTACTCACTTAAAATTCAAGTACCTAAGACATTCACCCCCATTTTGTAAAAAAGCAAACAAAAACATAAGACTCAGAGACAGAATGCAAGAATACAACGAAGTATACCTGGCTAGAAGAACAGCTTTTACAGTGACAGCAACACCCTAATGGGCCCTCAGGACAAACTTGTGCCTCCCTCCCACGGTGCACAAGGAGTTAGGACTTTCCTGTGACCCTCAACAAATACTTGCAAGTATAAAGTTCGTTTTAACTTCTAGACCCGCTTTCTTTTACTACTGACTGCAGACGAGGGCTGACAATCTCAAGCTCTAAGCCTTTCTTGTGATTATCATTCCCAAACTCTCTTTCGCTATGCATACATTCCTAAACTCCTATTTTCTCCAAATTCTCAAAACATTCTGTTTTACAGAGACAGGCTCTCACTATGGTGTCCGGGCTGGTCTCTAACTCCTGGCCTCAAACAATCCTCCCACCCCAGCCTCCAAAACTGGCGGATTACAGGCGTGAGCCACCATGCCTGGCCTGTCAAGATATTCTAAATTCTATTTTGTTCAATTTAGTATCACACAGAAACTAAATATGTCTTCCATCAGCCATAAGAATGACTAGTGAAAATGTAAATGACCACGTGGCCCAATCCTGGTTTCCATGGGAAGACCAGCTGGCTCATCACCCAGCTAAGAGTTATGGCCTAAATCAGAGGTGATCGGGGTGATCAGAGGTGAGCAAAGCACTGCTTCTGTGAAGTTTTAGTTTTATTGGAACACAGCCATACGCAGCCATGCTTACACTTCAATGGCAAAGTTAAGTAGTTTCAACAGACAGACCTATGGCTGGCAAAGTTCTTTACCACTTGGTCCTCTGTAGAAAAAGTTTGCCAAGGCATGGCCTATGTGAGAATCCAAACTAGATCTCTACAGACTAGCCTAACAAGTGGGTCATGTGCTAATAGTTTTAAGGGTGTTTCGGGTTTTTGTTTTAAAAGTTAATTATCTGTAAAGACAAATCAATGGAGACAGTAGATTAGTGGTTGCCTGGGGTGTGAACAGATTAACTGTAAATTGACAGGAGGGATCTTACTGAAGTGACAAAAATTTTCTAAAATTGGCTTTATGGTGATGGTTTCACAAGTTACTTTTTTTTTTTTTTTTTTTTGAGACCAAACCTCACTCTGACGCCCAGGCAGGAGTGCAGTTGTGTGATCTCAGCTCACTGCAGACTCCGCCTCCCGAGTTTTCAAGCAATCCTCACACGTCAGCCTTCCAAGTAGCTAAGACTACTAAAGGCACATGCCATCAAGACTGGTTAATTTTTGTATTTTTAGTAGAGACAGAATTTCGCAGTGTTGGCCAGGCTGGTCTCAAACTCCTGACCTCAGGTGATCTGCACATCTCGGCCTCCCAAAGTGCTGGGATTACAGACTAGAGCCACCGCACCTGGCCCATTTCACAAATTACTTTTAGTAAGCAAACTTAACTAAAAGTCACTGAACCGCATACTTAAAATGCATCAATTTATGACGGAAAAAGTATTTCAGTGAATCTTAAAAATTGAAAAGAAAAGTCAACTATCTGTATAATTGTACTTTTGTAATCTAAGATCTAAAGTTTAGGGTACGAGCTGCAATAAAATCCTAAAAAATCTTTAAAACATGTGTCCAGACGTTCAAAATTTAACCTCTGGTATCAAATAGCTCATTTGCGCTGGGTGCAGTGTCTCACATCTATAATCCCAGAACTTTGGGAGGCCGAGGCAGGTGGATCACCTGACGTCAGGAGTTCAAGACCAGCCTGGACAACATGGTGAAACCCCATCTCTACTAAAATACAAAAATTAACTGGGCATGGGGATGCATACCTATAATCCCAGCTACTTGGGAGGCTGCGGTAGGAGAATCGCTTGAACCTGGGAGGCGGAGGTTGCCATAAGCTGAGATCACACCACTGCACTCCAGCCTGGGCAACAGCGTGAGACTCTGTCTCAAAAAAAAAAAAAAAAAAAAACGCATTTGCAATTTAGAGACAGGAATTACAGCCAAGCGCACCCATTACTCCGCTCCCCTGGAGCCACAAGCCGAGAGGGCAAGGTAGGGAGGACCAACCACGCCTGGTGTCCTGCCACCAATGGCTCCAGGAACCCCAAGTTCTCTCTCACACCCTGGACATGATTAAAACTAGTAACACCTTTCTGTTAGAAACCACGGAGGGTGAGGACACAGCCGTTTACTTTTTTTTAATCAAGAATGCTAATCTCAGCACTTTGGGAGGCTGAGGTGGGTGGATCACCTGAGGTCAAGAGTTTGAGACCATCCTGGCCAACATGGTGAAACCTCATCTCTACTAAAAATACAAAAATTAGCCGGGTGTGGTGGCGGGAGCCTGTAATCTCAGCTAGGGAGGCTGAGGCAGGAGGCAGGCGGCAGGAGGCAGGAAGCAGGAAAATCTCCAGAACCTGGGAGGCAGAGGTTGCAGTGAGCAGAGATCACGCCACTGCACTCCAGCCTGGGCAACAGAGAGAGATTCTATCTCAAAAAAAAAAAGAATACTTTGATGGTATCTTTGAAAATTAAGAGGTCCTATTTCCCTCACTACTTTTAGATTCTTGTTTTCACATGGCCTTCTTGAAAGAAACTGCACACGCCGGCTTTTTCACACAATCACACATGCGTGGATAAACACATATCATCTTTTATTTTATTTTCTAAATAGAGACAGGGCCTCCTTATGTTGCCCAGGCTGGTCTCAAACTCCTGGGCTCAAACAATACTCCTGACTCGGCCTCCCAAAGTGCTGGGATTACAGATGTGAGCCACCACGCCTGGCTGCGCATAACATCTTAAGCACATTTCTTTTTTGTTGTTTTTTTAATAATAGTATTTAACAAGATAAATATCTTGGCTCCTTTTTGTTTTTATTGCCCTGCCCTTCAGGGATTACGTGCATTTCTTAGATACTCTCAAAAACTATTTCTCTGACATTAAATTTTGTTTCAGCTTGCTTACATCAATGTTTCAAAACCCAGAAATAAGAAAATTATTGCTCGAGGTAAATAACTACGTTTATAACAACTTCCAACTCAAAATGGAAGAGGAATCCCTTGGAGAACACATATTTCCTTATGGAAGTCTCCTCAAAACTTCTAATAGGAATTTCAACTAAGCTAAAGTACTAATTTAAGTAGCACAAGACAGAATTCTCTTCCTTCCCAGACACTATTACAAGGCAAACCACCTTTCACAGACACACTATTACAAGCCAAACCACCTTTCACAGGAACACACCCTGCCTGCCAAGGTGTCCCCTAGGACAAAGCTGCTTGCCAGCTGACCATCACTTGTAGTGCGTACTTCAAAAAGTGTGACTAACAGAAAGGAGGCAAGAGAGATGTTATTTAAATAAAAGCACAAAGCATCTGTTCAAGCACGAGAAAATATATGGGAAAATACAAGCACAGCACACTCAGGACAATGTGACGCACTGAAGACACAGCGGCAAACAAAAGAGACCGTATGCCATTGACCTGTCCAAGGAGAACAGGAAGTATTACAAAACATGACTGGAGGCAGAACTTGTGAATCCGAGGCAGGACTCTGGAGCCAGCCTGTCCAGGGTCCAGTGCTGGCGTCACTTCCAACTTGTGGGGCCCTGGGCAAGTGGCCCAACTTCCCTGTGCCTCAACTGGCAGAGGAGCACCCGCACCTCAGGAGTTCCCAAGACTGTCTGAGTGGATCTACATGGAGCACACAGAAGAGCACCCAGCAGGTAGGACGTGTTTCACAACAGTCCTTCCACAATGCAAATGACATGCACGCTAAACTCATCACGGGGGAGTGCTTCACAACACCCCCTGGCACACCACAGCCAACACAACCACAGCCAATGCAACGACAGCCGCACCACAAGCAAGAGAGCCTGAGGAGCTGCTCTCACTCACTGCCCAGCAAGTGTGGGCGGTTGTAGCTTACAGACCAACGCCACAGACCACAACTTCTGCAGGCTTGCCTGGGACACATGGGCAGATAAGGAGACCACTTGAGGCCTACGCTGGGTCCCACAGCAAGGATCCGACCCACACGGTACAGAAGGCTTCTACTGCAGGTTGCAAATCTTACATCCTTGACCTAGTGGGTAAAAAATCCCTAAGAAAATGCAAGTTTCTAAAACAATCATACTACACTCAGATAAGCAATTAATTTTTAATAAGCACTGCTCATATATTAATGCCAATTTTCTCCTTCACAAATTATAAATCTGTCTTAAACCAAGCCACTATGAAAGTGGCTCTAGGCCAGACTCTCAGCAGCTACCTCAAGCTGCTCCCCTGGGTGCTGTTAGGGTTCCTCAAGCTGCTTCCCTGAGTGCTTCTAGGGTTCCTCAAGCTGCTCCCCTGGGTGCTGTTAGGGTTCCTCAAGCTGCTTCCCTGGGTGCTGTTAGGGTTCCTCAAGCTGCTTCCCTGGGTGCTTCTAGGGTTCCTCAAGCTGCTCCCCTGGGTGCTGTTAGGGTTCCTCAAGCTGCTCCCCTGGGTGCTTCTAGGGTTTTGCAAGCTGCTCCCGCGGGTGCTGTTAGGGTTCCTCATGCTATCTCCCCTTAAGTGCTGTCGCAGCAGTGCAGAGCCCACATAGCTATATAAGCTACTCAGTAAGAAAAACCACACAGGAGCTACACTCGCCACATCATGGACAAACCTCAAAACACACCAGGTGGGGATGTCACTGAAAACAGCTCCAGAACTCACTCCTTCCAACACTGCAATGAGTAAGCTGGCAAAAACTGTCAGACTCAACATCTTCAGAACTGTGGAGTCTAACAAAAAACTTCTAACAAGCAGAGAACGCCTAATGAAAAAGCTGCTCGATTTGGGCAGGAGAGAGCTGTGCTGATGAACTGACCTGCTCACACACCTCATCCTTGGAGACAGCAGCCCCCATTGCTGGTACAAAACAGAGTGCTGCAGACTCGATTCTCAAAGAATTGGAGCTCTACATTTTGACCTATCTGGTAGGAATGTAAAATGGTGCAGCTGTTGTTGAAATGCTTTGGCAATTCCTCAAAAGGTAAACACAGAACTACGATATGACACAGCAATTCCACTCCTAGGTATACACCCAAAAAGTGTTCAAATGAAAACCTGTGCAAACATGCTCACAGCACTATTGAAAACAGTTAGAAAGGTGGAAACAGGTTGGGCATGGTGGCTCACACCTCTAATCCCAGCACTTTTGAGAGGCTGAGGCTGGCCAATCACCTGAGGTCAGGAGTTTGAGACCAGCCTGGCCAACATGCTGAAATCCTGTCTCTACTGAAAAATACAAAAATTAGCCTGGTGTGGTGGCATGCACCTGTAGTCCCAGCTACCCGGGAGGCTGAGGCAGGAGAATCATTTGAACCCAGGAGGCGGATGTTGCAGTGAACTGAAATTGCGCCACTATGCTCTAGCCTGGGCAACAGAACAAGACTCGGTCTCAAAAAAAAAAAAGGGTGGAAACGGGGGCCAGGCAAGGTGGCTCACGCCTGTAATACCAGCACTTTGGGAGGGCAAGACGGGCAGATCACCTGAGGTCGGGAGTTCGAGACCAGCCTGACCAGCATGGAGAAACTCTGTCTCTACTAAAAGTACAAAATTAGCCGAGCGTGGTGGCGTGTGCCAGTAATGCCAGCTACTCGGGAGGCTGAGGCAGGAGAATCACTTGAACCCGGGAGGCGGAGGTTGCAGCGAGCCAAGATGGCTCCACTCCAGGCTGGGTGACAGAGCAAGACTCCGTCTCAGAAAAAAAAAAAAAAAAAAAAAAAAAAGATAGAAACAAGCGTCAATCAAGACATGATGGGTAAACACCATGCCTCCACCCAGACAACGCAGCATTATTCACAAGTAAACAGGAATAAAGTTCCAAGACATACAACATAGATGGACTCCAAAAACACGTTACATGAAAGAAGCCAGACACTAAAGGCCATATATTATATGAACTCATTCCTAGGAATTCTCCAGAATAGACATCCACAGTGACACAGAGTCAATAATGGCTGAAGGGCTGGGGAGAAGTGGAGCGCTTCCTTCATGGGAACGTAAATATCCTGGAGTAGAGATAATGGTGCCAGTTGCACGAAGTTGTAAATGTGCTACAGGCCATGGAATTGTACACATTCAAATGGTCAGAGTGGTGGGGTGTTCGTTATGTGAGTCTTACCTCAATAAAATTAAAGTAGTACGTCAGACTCAAAAGACTACAAATTCCAGGCCAGGCACAGTGGCTCACGCCTGTAATCTCAGCACTTCAGGAGGATGAGGCGGGCAGATCACGAGGTCAGGAGTTCAAGACCAGCCCAGTCAATATGGTAAAACCCTGCCTCTACTAAAAAATACAAAAATTAGCCAGGCGTGGTGGCGGGCACCCGTAATCCCAGCTGCTCGGGAGGCTGGGGCAGAAGAATCACTTGAACCCAGGAGGCGGAGGCTGCAGTGAGCTGAGATCGCACCACTGCACTCCAGCCTGGGTAACAGAGCAAGGTTCCGTCTCAAAAAAAAAAAAAAAAAAAAAAAAAAAGGACTACAAATTCCATTCATACGAAATTCTGAAATAAGCAAAACTACTCCATAATAACAGAAAGTGGGCTGGCAGTGCTTGGGGCAGTGGAGGGTTCTGTTACAAATGGGCATTCCGCAGTGATGGAAATGTCTGTGTCAAGCTGGTGCTTAATACCTGGGTATCAAAACTGTCAACCTCACCCTACTGTACCTTCTAGAATGGCTGCTTTTATTATGTAAAGTATACTGGCATAAACATCACTGAAGAAATCCAGGTACATGTGAAACGCACAGGTGCGGAGCTGAATGGAGCCACGCGAACCAATACACAATGGTCAGAATTCAGGACCCAGCCCCCGGCTGAGACAGCACCTCGCAATGACTTGCTCCCAAAGAAAGATGTCCTGGCCAGAGCCCTGGAGACCCCATTCCTGGGGACTGGAGACAGCAGCCATCCACCTGCAGCTCTGTTCTCAGACACCACCGCTGTGGGGTGGCCCCAGAAAAGCAGTGATACAAAAAGAAAAAAAAAAAAGCTTTCTAAAATGGTGTTCTAGAGGTTTCATCAAAACAAAACTCAACCAATTTTCTTCAAAACATAAACTCCTGTTCTTGTTGTACTTTAGCACCTGCTTTACATAATTTCATTTCTTAGGAATAACATTTTACATTAAAGAAATTACTCTGCCACGCTTTCACTCATGATTTTGCAGTTCCACTGGAAGGCTGAACATCACTCTGGCAAGTTCAGACATGTTCCATTAATCATCTCCAAAGCTGCTTGCTACAAAGAAGCTGTTTCATTCAACAGCATCTCCTTAAACAAAATCCAAGCCTGCTTTGCCTTAGGTAACCAAAATTTGATTTAAACTCCCAAAGAGGGAGCCAGCCTGCTGCTGGCCACTGCGTGCCCTGGGCCTCAGCTTCCTGCTGCTGACTGGCTGCCTGCATCTCCTCTGCGGCCCCGGCCTCATGAAGCTGCCCACTGGTCCTGTGGTTCCTCAGGGGTCCTGGCACTGGCAAGCGGACGCAGCAAACCCACACCATCGTGACACTGGTCACACACACCTGTCTTCAGGAAAACTTCTCTGTGATGAAAGAACCCAAATTCACAGTGGTGAACTCTTCGAAAACTATACTAAATAAGGGAAGACTGTGCTAGATGAAATAACGATACACGCCATTTATTTACATGGGAAATGGATCTGACAATGGCTGCCAATGCTAAGAATAAATTCTTGATTGATGAATTTCTAAGAAATCAAGACAACCTTCAAGGCTGGGGCAAGAGCATGGATGGGAAAGGCAGATGTGCATCTGGTTCTGTTTTCTGACCATAATAATGAGATCTGCATCAAAGGATGTCTTGAGAGGTGGGAACAGTGGTAAGAGTGAAACCAGCAGAGAGAGGTTGGGAAAGAGCATTCAGACCCATCTTCAAGTTAACAAAAACAATTACTGACTCATACGAAGAAATCAGGAAATTCAATAAAACAGATGCTTCTAAACCTGTTGATGAAGTTTTTCTGAAGTTGTGAAAATTTCCAACAAAAAAAGACTAAGCCTGAAAGTATCCTTTCCTTTCTTTTTTTTTTCTTTTTGACCCACAACACCCGGCCTCTTGTAAGTTTTATATTTCCAACCTTAAGTGAATTTGTGGACCAAATTTCAAAACAACTTTTTGTGAATTCAGTTCCCGCATAATATGTTTGGTAAACAACTAAAAAACTGATTCCTAGTACTGTTTCAGCATTTATCAAACAACTGATCATGTTCTATAAACAGGTTTAAAAAAATGAAAGCCAGGAACAGTGGCTCATGCTTGTAATCCCAGCACACTGGGAAGCCTAGGCAAGAGGATTTCTTGAGGCGTCTGAGACCAGCTTGGCCAACGCAGCAAGGCCCCATATCTACAAACAATAAAAAAGTAGCTGGGCATGGTGGTCGTGCCTGCAGTCCCAGCTACTCAGGAGGCTGAGCCTGGAGGATCTCTTGAGCCCAGGAAGTCAAGATTGCAGTGAGCCAATTTCGTGTCACTGCGCTCCATCCTGGATGACCAAGCAAGACCTGTACCAAAAAAAAAAAAAAAAAAAAAGGCCAGGCGCGGTGGCTCACGCCTGTAATCCCAGCATTTTGACAGGCCAAGGCAGGCAGATCACAAGGTCAGGAGATCGAGTCCATCCTGCCTAACACGGTGAAACCCTGTCTCTACTAAAAATACAAAAAATTAGCCGGGCATGGTGGCGGGTGCCTGTAGTAGTCCCAGCTACTCGGGAGGTTGAGGCAGGAGAATGGCGTGAACCCGGGAGGCGGAGGTTGCAGTGAGCCGAGATCGCACCACTGCACTCCGGCCTGGGCGACAGCGAGACGCCATCTCAAAAAAACACAAACGAACGAAAAAAAAAAACAGGTTTTGTTTTACTACACCTTCTACAGCATGGTATGAAAGGGAGTATTCTTTGCCTCCAAGGTATTGGGGGGCTGGGGGCAGCGTGGTTCAGGGCCAGGCAGATTGTCAGCTCTGCCCTGATGTAATGTGAGGGTATGGCAAGGATCACATCTAGAGACCTGTGTTCCTTATACTCCATTATTAATCATGATTCAGGTGATCTCAACACAGCTCCTTGCAGTGGAGCCCTGAAATGCATGTGCTAGACACATGTTATGATGTTCAGTTAGCTTTGTAGTAACCCCTCAAAGGTTTGTTTTCTAGATGAAATATAGAGTTAGAATAAATTAAAAGAAGTGATCTCACCAGGAGCGGTGGCTCACACCTGTAATCCCAGCACTTTGAGAGGCTGACATAGGTAGGATCATTTGAGGTCAAGAGTTTGAGACCAGCCTACCCAACATGGTGAAACTCCATCTCTACCAAAAATACGAAACAATTAGCTGGGTTTGGTGGTGTGCACCTGTAATCCCAGCTACTCCAGAGGCTGAGGCAGGAGAATCATTTGAACCTGCGAGGCCGAGATTGCAGTGAGCTGAGATTGCGCCACTGAACTCCAGCCTGGGCAACAGAGTAAGACCCCATCTCAAAAACAAACAAACAAAAAAAACATTAAAAAATAAAATTAAAATTAGAAAATAAAAATCACATGCTTTGGTCATAAAAATAAATGTATCCTATAAATGTCCTGAGGTCAGGAGTTCGAGACCAGCCTGGACAATATGGCAAAACCCCGTCTCTACTAAAAATACAAAAAATTAGCTGGGCGTGGTGGCAGGCGCCTATAATCCCAGCTACTCAGGAGGCTGAAGCAGGAAAATTGCTTGAACTTGGGAGGTGGGGGATGCAATGAGCCAAGATAGTGCCACTGCACTCCAGCCTGGGTGACAGAGCAAGACTCTGTCTCAAAAACAAAACAAAACAAAATTAAATTAGACACTGGGCACAGCAGGTCACGCATGTAATCCCAGCACTATGGGAGGTCGAAGCAGGCGGGCTGTTTCAGCCCAGGAGGTCGAGGCCACAGTGATCCACAATCACACCACTGCACTCCAGCCCGAGCAAGACAGCAAGACTCTGTCTCAAAAATAAGTAAACAAAAATTGAATTTGACTGGCAGGGGGTAGTCACAATTGAGGAATCTGAGCTGTGGGGGCAAATTGTTCAACTGAAGATTCTGACCCACAGGAACAAACTGATCCAAAAGGGAAATATGCCAGTCACCAAAGGACAAATATTGTATGACCCCCCCCTTACAGAAAAGGTGCCTTGGGCAGTGACATTCATAAGAGAAGAAAGGACAAATATCGTATGACCCCCACCCCCACATAGGAGAGGTGCCTTGAGTGGTGACATTCACAAGAGAAGAAAGGACGAATATCGTATGACCCTCCCCCCATAGGAGACGTACCTTGAGTGGTGACATTCACAAGAGAAGAAAGGACAAATATCGCATGACCCCCCCCCACAGGAGATGTACCTTGAGTGGTGACATTCATAAGAGAAGAAAGGACAAAAATCGTATGGCCCCCGCCCCCTTATAGGAGAGGGGCCTTGAGTGGTGACATTCACAAGAGAAGAAAAGACAAGTATCGTATGACCCTCCCCCCATAGGAGACGTGCCTTAAGTGGTGACATTCATAAGAGAAGAAAGGACAAATATAGTATGACCCCCCGCCCCCTTATAGGAGAGGGGCCTTGAGTGGTGACATTCATAAGAGAAAGCAGATTGGTGGTCAGGGGTTATGGGGAGAGTCGAGGTTATGGGGAGAGGGATGAAGAGTTAGTGTTAATGGGTAGCCGGTATCATCTGGGAAGACCAAGTTCTGGAGAGGGATGGCGGTGATGGCTTCACACCGTGTGAATCTAATACCAGAGAACTGCACACTCAAAAATGGTACAAATGGTCAATTTTATACTGCTGGGCTCAGGCAATCCTTCCCCTCAGCCTCCTGAGGAGCTGGCACCACAGGCACCTGCCACCACGCCTGGCTAATTTTTGTATTTTTTGTAGAAACAGGGTATCATCATGTTGCCCAGGCTGGTCTCAAACTCCTGTGCTCACGTTATCTGCCTCCCTCGGCCTCCCAAAGTGCTGAGACTACAGGCGTGAGCCACCACATCCCACTTAATAATTCCATTTTAATACGACTTACTAAACAAGGAAAAGTTCATAGGATTATTAACTATGCCATCTTATTTAGGCTACCTAAATTCTCTGAACTTCATCTTCTAAATAAATAAGAAGAAATGTATCTTTTAACACTAATAACTATGGTCATTTCCATTAAAACATTAAGTTTTGAAAACTAGGGTTCTCATTTAAGCCTGTCTCCCAGCAGCTCAGCTCTCAGAATGTTCAGAAGACTGACACTGCCCTCTCCCCTCCTCTGGCACTCATTTTGGAGACCTGGAGAGCATCTATTCCAAAAGCCCATCCCAGCATCTTCTTAATCTCTGGTATACTTCCGTCTGTCACGAGCTTCATTTAAAAAAAGCCTCATACTGGATAAGTGTTTTTCAGTAATTTCAACATAGTATTCCACGGCAAATTGTCTAGTTCACATTTAATTCAAAATTAATTCCCTACGTTACCACACAAGCAATAGACTGTTATTAAGTTTAATCCTCCCATGGCTTTCTACTTATGGAAAAAATTAACTTCTTCAAAACACCTATGGTGGAAGTTCTTCCTGTTCAGACTGCAATTCTATTTACAAAAAATAATAGTACTGTAGTACTATTAGATCACAACGCTAACGCCGGGCACAGTGGTTCACACCTGTAATCCCAACATTTTGGGAGGGTGAGGTGGGCGGATCACTTGAGGTCAGGAGTTAAAGACCAGCCTGGCCAATATGGTGAAACCCTGTCTCTACTAAAACTACAAAAATTAATCAGGCGTGGTGGCGGGCGCCTGTAGTCCCAGCTACTCGGGAGGCTGAGGCACGAGAATCACTTGAACCTGGGAGGTGGAGGCTGTAGTCAGCCAAGATCGCACCACTGCACTCCAGCCTGGGTGACAGAATGAGACTCCATCTCAAAAGAAAAAAAAAAGATCACAATGGTGGAATCTAACCCTCTCATCTAAAATTTCTTAAAGTAACAAACATTTTGAAAAGAATAAATCTGGCAGAGTGTGGTGGCTCACGCCTGTAATCCCAGCACTTTGGGAGGCCAAGTCAGGCAGATCACGAGGTCAGGAGTTCAAGATCAGCCTGGCCAACATAGTGAAACCTCGTCTCTAAAAATACAAAAAATTAGCTGGGCATGGGGTCAGGCACCTGTAATCCCAGCTACTCAGGAGGCTGAGGCACAAGAATTTCTTGAACCTGGGAGGTGGAGGCTGTAGTGAGCCAAGAATGCACCACTGCACTCCAGCCTGGGCGACAGAGTGAGACTCCATCTAAAAAAAAAAAAGAAAAAGAAAAAATGAAAAGAATAAATCTGTAATGGCAATGGAAAACAGAAGAATGATATGTCAATAGTTGACCAGAATTAAGCACCTAAATTAACAGAAAGTAAATGAGATCACACAAATAACTTCAGTCTAGAGAAACCAGAGATCAAACTCTACAGAAGGAAGAAGCCACAGAGATCAAACTCTACAGAAAGTCGGGACTGCTGCAGAAAAGCAAGCTTCAAGGATGAAAACCAATAAAGCTACACAGTTCCAAGTTCATCTACTATGATTACTATGATGGGGAAACCACCTGGGGGTCAGGGGCCGAATCTGGCCCAATGTCTTTTTTAGACAGTCCACAGGCTAAAGATGAGGTTTATATTTATACCTGGTTAAAGAAGAAAAAAACATTTTGTGGTAAGTGAAAATTATATGAAATTCTAATTTCAGTATTAGTAATAGTTTTAATTGGAAAACAGCCAGGCTCGTTTTAAGTGTGGCCCTGGTTCCTTCCAGGATACAGCAGAGCTGAAGAGCTGTCAGAGAACATGCGGCTACAAGGTCTAACTGGCACTGGACAGAAAAACTGACATGGAGTTAAAAAGACAAGTCTGCATATTAAAAGAGCTTCAAGATGCTAACCAATATAAAAAAGTCACAATCTAAACCCTAAAAATAGCAAAATGTCAGACTCCCACATATAAACAGAAAATCCTACAAGTTTCTACAAAATCCTAAAAAGCTTAACTAAGAAAGAATCATGAATTAGACTGGCGTCGGACTTCTCTCATCTTTACAGCAGAGGCCACGACAGAGAACGGGGCAGCACACTCTTGCTGTGAAGAGCAGACAGTCCGTCCAGGCCTTTCTGTGCCACATTGCCCGCCCGCACACATCCGCAGAAAGCCTGCTTTCAGCTGCTCAGCAGGTGGGAACACTTGCTCCTCCAGCATTCCACCATGAGACAAAGGAAAAAGTCGCTTCTGTGTGTCCATCGGCACACGACTCCCATGTACTCCTGGCAAGTCATGTGTACTAGCGAAAGAAGACTCCAATGCTCCACAGCCACCATCACACTTTGTTTGTTTGTTTTTGTTTTTTCTTTGAGACGGAGTCTCGCTCTGTCGCCCAGGCTGGACTGCAGTGACACAATCTCAGCTAACTGCAAGCTCTGCCTCCTGGGTTCACACCATGCTCCTGCCTCAGCCTCCCGAGTAGCTGGGACTGCAGGCGCCCGCCACCGTGCCCAGCTAATTTTTTGTATTTTTACTAGAGATGGGGTTTCACCGTGTTAGCCAGGATGGTCTTGATCTCCTGACCTCATGATCTGCCCGCCTCGGCCTCCAAAGTGCTAGGATTACAGGCATGAGCTGCAGCGCCCAGCCACCATCACAGTTTCTAAAAGGTCAGGGTGCCAATCACAACAGCGACCAGTAAAAGGAGGTTGCATCATAAACTCAACAAGCTGCCCAGAAAAAGATGCTGGCAGAACGTGCTGCACTGGCCATGGGCTCAGGCACATCAGGTAAACACCAGAGTCCATGCAGCCCCCTCAGTAATGAGCCCCCATCTGCTGACAGTTCAATTCTCTGAAGAGGAAATGACGATCTTATTCATCTAAAACCCAAAAGACTTAATTCCCATTTATGTGAAACGTTCACAATAGGCAAACCCAGAGAGATAGAAAGTAGAGTACCAGTTGTCAGGGAAAGGGGGAAGGGCGACAGGGACTGATGACACAGGGGACCGCATGAGGATGGAAATGTGCTGGAATGTGACAGTGGTGATGGGTGCACAATATAATGAATATACTAAAAATCACTGAACTGTGAGCTGTAAATGGTAACTTTTGTATTCTGTGAACTACATCTCGTTTATTTTTCAAAAGAAAGTCATCACCCAACAGGATAAAATTCCTAATGCCTGCCATCCAACAAAATCACTAGGCATGCAAAGAAGGAAAAAAATACAAGCCTCAGAGAATTATGATTAGTGCTCAAAAAACACAAATACAAACCATAATGAGGAAAAAAGAAATAAACCAACACAGAACCGAAACAGGTGTTAAAATTAGTAGACAAACACATTAAAAGCTGTTGAACTGTATTCCACATGTTCGACATGGAAAACATAAAGAAGACAACCCGGTAGCAGCAAACAAAAGATGCAAAGAGCAAAGTGTGGGCGGCAGGAGCCCTCCCACAACTGGGGCATGTTCAAGGGTTTTTAGAGCTCTGTCTTCAGCTCCTGCTCCCCTCCCTGGAGGTCAGTGGCTGGAGATGAAAGCTCTAGCCCTCTAATATCACCTGTTCTTCCTGGTGACCAGCCCTACCCTGTCAGTTCATTAGCTTAAACTCTGGTGTGATCTGAAAGAAGCTAGTTATGAATAACAAATGACATCCTATCACATAAGAAATTCCAGTGGTTGCAGGAACTCTGTGCCAGGAGTGAGAAGGTGCGGGGAGAAAAAGACCACATAAACTTTTATTGACCAAAGTTGCCAAACCCACAAGCTGCAATCAGGCCAGGAGCAGTGGCTATAATCCCAGAACCTGGGGAGGCCACAGCAGGTGGATCACTTGAGCCCAGGAGTTCGAGATGAGCCAGGGCAACATGGCTAAACCCCATCTCTACATTAAAAAAAATAGAAAGATTAGCTAGCTGGGTATGGTGGCACGCACCTGTAGTCTCAGCTATTTGAGAGGCTGAGGTGGGAAAACTGCCTGAGCCCAGGAAGTTGAGGCTGCAGTGAGCTGTGATGGCAACACTGCACTCCAGCCTGGACCACAGAGTAAGACCTTGTCTCTAAAAAGAAACCCTGGGCTCAAGCGGCCATCCAGCCTCAGCCTCCCAAGTAGCTGGGACTACAGGCACACCCCATGACACCCAGCTAAGTTTTATTTTTATTTTTTTAGAGATGGGGTCTTGCTATGCTGCCCAGGCTGGTTTTGAGCTCCTGGTCTCAAGTGATCCCCCGCCTTGGCCTTTCAAAGTGCTGAGACTACAGGCATTGCATCTGGCCCTGTATCACTCTTCAACACGCAGGATGCACTGCACAGCTGATCCCAAATGCTGTTGTGAATCCAATCAAGATACCATAAGACACACTGCAAATGTTTTTAAAAATCAGATAAGACAACTGGGTGACTTGCTACCCACAGTGTTTTGTTTTGTTTTGTTGTTTGAGACAATGTCTCACTCTGTTGCCCGGGCTGAAGTGCAGTGGTGTGATCTCGGCTCACTGCAACCTCTGCCTCCTGGGTTCAAGTGTTTCTCTTGCCTCAGCCTCCCGAGTAGCTGGGACTACAGATGTGCACCACCATACCCAGCTAAGTTTTTTTGTATTTTTAGTAGAGACGGAGTTTCGTTACGTTGGCCAGGCTGGTCTTGAACTCCTGGCCTCAAGTGATCTGCCCACCTCGGCCTCCCAAATTGCTGGGATTACAGGTGTGAGCCACCACGCCCAGACTGCAGTCTTTATCACTTTATGACACTGTAATCATGAACTTGGAAAAAAGGGTCTATTAACTTAGTGTTAACTCAAAAAGGAAAACCAAAGCAGAAATCGAAACAATTATTAGGATGACTACAGCAAAACTAAGAGGATTTGGGTTGAAGTTGTTGTACTAGCTATGCCACATGGCACAGACTCTCTCACCTTCTCACCCACACCTGCAATGTGAGTACAGCCCCTCCAATCATGAGGTCGGGGGGAAAATCTATTTTGCACCCCCTGAATCTGGTCTCACTCACTGATTTGCTGCTACCAACAGAATGAAGCAAAAGTTGGCAGGGCGCAATGGCTCACACTTGTAATCCCAGGACTTTGGGAGGCTGAGACGGGTGGATCACTTGAGGCCAGAAGTTCAAGACTGGCCTGGCCAATATGTCGAAATGTTGTCTCTACTAAAAATACAAAAATTAGCCAGGCGTGGTGGCACAGGCCTGTAATGTTAGCTACTCAGGAGGCTGAGGCTGGAGATTTGCTTGGGAACCTGGGAGGCAGAGGTTGCAGTGAGCCGAGAACACGCCACTGCACTCCATCCTGGGCAACAGAGTGAGACTCTATCTCAAAAAAAAAAAAAAAAGAAGGATTAAGCAAAAGTGAAGCCATGTGGCCCCTGCTTCTGCTGCCCTACTGTTCTTGGCAGCCCCAATGGCCAGCCTGCTGGATGTTGAAACGTACAGGGCTCAGCTGACACCCTGCCAGCCAATGTATCCTACAAGAAGAATGATACACTGTTGCCAAGTGGGTTTAACCCAGGAATACATGATTGGTTAAATGCTGGAAAAACAAAATCAAATGATAAATAAATGTAAAAGAAAACTATAAAATTCAATGTCCATTCCTGATAAATACTTAGCAAACTTGTAATAGAAGGGAACTTCCTCAACCTCATAAAGTGCCTTTATGAAACCCCACAGCAAACATCCTGGTTAATGGTGAAAAAGTGGACACTTTTCAATTACCATCAGAAATGAGCCTGTGTCAGAGCTTGCAGTGAGCCACCACTGCACTGCACTTCAGCTTGGGCCACAGAGCAAGGCTCTGTTTCCAAAAAAAAAAAAAAAAAAAGAGGAGAAAAAAGAAATAAGCCTGTGATATCCACTCTTTTTTTTCTTTTGAGATGGAGTCTCACTCTGTCGTCGCCCAGGCTAGAGTGCTGTAGCGCAATCTCGGCTCACTGCAACCTCTGCCTCCCAGGTTCCAGCTATTCTCCAGCGTCTGCCTCCTGAGTGGCTGGGAATAGAGGCAAACACTGCCACCTCCGGCTAATTTTTTTGCATTTTAGTAACGATAGGGTTTCACTGTGTTGCCCAGGATGGTCTCAAACTCCTAACCTCAGGTGATCCACCCACCTTGGCCTCCCCAAGTGCTAGAATTACAGGCGTGAGCCACCACACCTGGCTGATCTCCAGTCATCACTTCTTTTGAACACTGTACTGGAGATTCTAGTCCAACAGAAAGGAGATAAAAGGTATGCAAATAAGAAAGGAAAAAGTAGGCCAGGCGCAGTGGCTCACGCCTGTAATCCCAGCACTTTGGGAGGCTGAGGCGGGCGGATCAGGAGGTCAGGAGATCCGTGTCCTGAACTCGTGATCCGCCTGCCCCAGCCTCCCAAAGTGCTGGGATTACAGGTGTGAGTCACCATGCCCAGCCTATAATCCCTGTTCTTACAAGAAAACCAAAACCGAGGAAAAATGAAGTAACTTACTTATGGTCATAGCTTATCACTAAGATTCAAACCCTTTCTACAAATCCTGCTCTGTAGAAAAAGCGCTGAAATGGGATGCACTATTATGACAGGCACACAAGGAGAAACACACTCCTCAGATGACAATGAGGAGCTTATCCAAGTCCAGGTCAACGCGGGTCAGTCTGAGGACAGGCAGCCATGGGTGTTTTGTGCACAGACTAAACGTAGGTAGACAATATTGGTTAACACGATAGACTGAGAAAGGAAGGAAACAAAAGTATTAGCTCTAAGAAATCTCATGAAAGCGGCCGGGCGCGGTGGCTCACGATTGTAATCCCAGCACTCTGGGAGGCCAAGGCAAGAGGAGCATTTGAGCTCAGAAGCTGGAGATCAGCCTGACAGCAGAGTGAGACCCCACCTCTCTTTTAAAAGTAAAAAAAAATAAAAATAAAAATAAAGCACTATTGACCCTCCAAACTAGATACTATCTGGAAATTCTAGCAATTTCCAAATCACAGCTTTCAAGGAACTGTGTGCAAAACCTAAAAGCCTGCTGCCCTGAAGTCCTGTGTGGAGTGGTGCTCTCACCACTCAGGAATTCAGAAGATGGCAAGAACTCACCAAGTTACCCTGCAGTCCTGAAGGAGTCGAAAGGAAGTGATTCTCTTTGCTAGAGGTTGCTCTGAGCAAAAGCTTCAGGTAACAAATTAGGCCACCATGGAGACACTTAAGATACGATTTCAAGGCCAGGTGCGGTGCCTCACGCCTATAATCCCAGCACTTTGGGAGGCAGAGGCGGGCAGATCACCTGAGGTAAGCACCAGCTTGGCCCACATGGTGAAACCTCGTCTCTACTAAAAATACAAAAATTATCCGGGTGTGGTGGCATGCACCTGTAATCCCAGCTACTTAGGAGGATGAGACAGGAGAGTTGCTTGAACTCAGGAGGTGGAGGTTGCAGTGAGCTGAGATCATGCCACTGCACTACAGCCTGGGTGACAGTGAGACTCTGTCTCAAAAAAAAAAAAAAAAAAAAAAAAGATATGATTTCATTTACCACCCAAATCAACTCACATACAATGCACAGCAAGCAGGAAACAGGAAAACATGTACCTTAAGTCCTTACTCCCCCAGTTACCAGGTCCTGAACATCAGGGGCAATGGCTACGACCCTCGAGGCATGCAGCCCTGCCAAACAGCACACGCTCATTTTACCTCCAGACACATCTCCTAGAATAAAATGGGAAGCCGTTGTACCCACCCCGGACCCTCAGGTGACTACTTTTAAAGGTGCTCTCCACCGGGCAGAAAGAGCATCAGGATCAGGGCAGAACCCTAATGCGGACCAAGCTTTAGAGTTCTGAGTCTGAGAGCAATTTCCCATCCTTTTTCTGAGGCTGAAGCTGCTGTCAACACTGCCCAATAAACACTCGCAGGACACAGCTAAGGAAGACAGAAAAGTGAGAGGCAAATGGGGATGCTGAGTTTGCATCTTCATGTTCCAACCTGAGTATCACCCGTGCTTTTGTGTTTGTGTGGATCTGCGGGGACGGTACCAAGACCTCTAAGTCAGGTGCAATATTAGGAGATCTGCACGTTTACTAAGGGGAACAGGAAGGGAGAAAAAAAACCGTCTCAGACTCAACAATCAACCTAGGAATGAAAATATCCAAAGCAAAGGAGCAGCAAGGCTGGAGAAGCTTCGACGGCTGAGCAGGGACCTGAGTCACGAGCACATCACATTCCTCTAAGGCCAGGGAGAAGCTGCCTCGGCGGCAGAGCAGGGACTCCAGTCACGAGCACATCACACTCCTCTGACCCATTTATTTATTTATTTATTTAAGAGGAGGTCTTGCTCTGTCCCCCAGGCTGGAGGGCAGTGGCACATTCATGGGTCACTGCAACATCAACCTCCCATTCCACTGCGCCCAGCTTATTCCATTCTAATGGCTGCACACACCGTTTAAATATTGACCACAGAAGTGTTACTGTTTTATTAGGTATCTGCCATAAGTGTGCCAAGCCTTTTGATTGAGGATCCAATGAGTATCACTTAGTGGAAAGGAAGTAAAAGATAATTAAAACACAACAATAAATTATTACCAGAGAGGGGAGCAGAGAGCACCACAAGACCAAGGGTGAGAATCTAACCAATGGCAGAAGTCACAAGTGAAAAAAGAACTCAGCCACGAGATCAAGAGGCTCACTGGGGGCCAGACATGGTGGCTCACGTCTGTGATCTCAGCACTGTGGGAGGCTGAGGCAGGAGGATCGCTTGAGCCCACAAGTTGGGAGACCAGCCTGGGCAACACGGTGAGACCCCGACTCTACAAAAAATACAAACATTAGCCAGGTGTGGTGGCGCACACCTGTGGTCCCAGCCACCCAGGAGGCTGAGGCAGGATGATAGCTTGGCTTGAGCCCAGGAGGTCAAGGCTGCAGTAAGTCAAGACCACACCACTGCCCTCCAGCCGAGGCAAGAAAGCAAGACCCTGCCTCAAAAAAAAAAAAGGATCACTGGGAAGGTGGAGGCCTGAAGGATGAGTGGGCATCAGTCAGGGAAAGGAGAGAAGGGAATTTAAGGCAGAAAGCAAAGACCTCAAGAACTCTGATGATTCCATACTCTTACTCCTGAAAATAACCAATCTCTGCCTAGAGAATAGAGGTGGAGAAAGAGGCAGACTGGACTAGAGCAGAATTCCACCAGGCCCTGACCAGCTGCTTCACTGACCACATCCATCATCTCATCTCATTCTCACCATAAGCCTGAGAGGCAGGCAAGACAGCGGGAAATACAAGGCACAGGGCAAACAGCCTGATATAATCAGGGCAAGCCCAGGTGTCCCGTCCACCCAAACTGTGGCCACAAGTCTTGATTCTACTTCCATTCTACAAGTGGGTCTGGGAGTGCATGCAAATGGAGAGAGAAGAGACGCATTGCTGTCCCAGAGACTGACACGTCATGGAGGAGAGATGCAACTAATTCCCAGAGACTGACATGTCAGTATCCAGGGAATGAGGGTTCTGAAGAACACCCCAGGCCAGCAGACAGACCCTAGGGTGAGCCTGGCAATCTCCCCACCCAGTGTCCATGCCTCCTTGTAGCCACCTTGCCTGGAGTGCAAGGCGGGTGGGACCTGTGACGTGCTTCTAACCCACAGAATGTGGTGAAAACAATGGAATCGCTTTCCCTTGACTGGGTTGCATTAGGTGGCAAAGTTGCTGCGATATCACTCCCATGACTACACTATGTTACGTAAGACTTAGTCTACTGAAGCAGAAGACTCTTTGCTGTTTTGAAGTGAGCTGCCACGCTGCAAGGGGCCATGTGCCAAGCAAGTACGGGGGCCTCTAAGAGTCAAGAGGAGACCTCAGGGGACAGTCAACAAGAAAACAAAGACTTCTGTCCCACAATCAGAAAGAGATAACTTCTGCCACAACCTGAAAGAACTCAAAAGCACACCATCCCCCACTCGAGCCTCTGATGAGATCAAAGTCCCACCCAACATCTAGATGGTAACCTGATGAAAGCCTGAGCAGAGGATCCCACTAAGCTGTGCCCAGACTTCCAACCCACAGAAACTTGAGATAATAAATGTGTTGTGTGTCAATCTGTTACACAGCAGTAGACAATAAATACACTGGCCTGGCATGGCGACTCATGCCTGTAATCCCAGTACTATGGGAGGCCAAGGTGCAAGGAATGACTGAGCCCAGGAGCTTGAGACCAGCCTGGGCAACACGGTGAGACCCTGTCTCTACCTTATTTAAAAAAAAAAAAAAAATTTAAGACCAGAAATACACCCCCACACATGATCCCACTTGAAAGAAAAGCTTTCGTCCATGCTACTTCCTTCCGTGCACAAATAATGAGTGGTTGCCGGAAAGGGAGCACAGGTCACTCTTCAGAACTCCAAATGCTCTTTCCAACCTACCACCAACACACATGATGCCAACCCCAGAGACCAAGGCAGCCTCCCAAGCTCAGAGAGACTCCGAGACCAAGTTCTTCATAACTGACCTCACAGCTTCGATTACTTCATGCTCAATTACTATATTCCAAGTTTTTTATAATTAACAAAATGCTGCTTTCAAGGTTAACATATGCCACCAACGTCAATCCTCAGAACACTGCATAACAACCCAAAACTTACAGATGTATCATCCAAATATAAAAGAAAACGTTAAGTTAAATCTTCAAACTCAAATGTGTGCTGATGATCTAGCAAGGAAAGCTAGGCCCTGCCTGGCCGGGAGCTGCCTCCTTTCCTCCCCAGCATTGTGCAGGGCCGCCCCTGCCCTCTCCTCACCCCTGCTGGTGCAGTGAGATGAGGACCTCAAGTAAGGGGGTGGCAGCCGGGACTTCCACAGTTCAGGGCAATTTCTGGCATTTGTCGTTCAGTCAGTAATTTTCCAACAGACCCTCCTGACTGTGACGGGGAGAGGAAGGCTGGGGAGCTCTTGGGTCAGTGGGTTGGAGAGATGGACTAACTCGCAGGTAGGAAAAAAGGCAATGACCACTCCACTGGAGAACAAAGCCCACAGCATTTAAGCTGAAGGGACAAGAAAATCCAATCATTCTGATGATGCAGCTCCTGAGGCTCTGTGGCCAAGCTGGGATGTGAAAGGACAATTCCGTGCCCCTCCCTCATCACCAGGCGGCTGCTGCCTCCCAGAGAGCTCCCTCATAAAAGCCCCGTAACCTGCCACGCTGCACTGTTTCTATAGCAACCAGAAAGAAAATATAAAGCAACCAGTTTTACATGAAAATTATTCTCTATTAAAATGAAATATTGCAGTCAGGAAAACAATTTTGATAAAGAACTAGGTAGAAGACATCAGTAACATTAATGCTAATTATTTATTAACTACTCACACAAAAGATAATTTTTCCTACAATTTTAAAACAATCTTTTATCGTTCACACTGGAAGTCTGAAAACAGTAGCTACAGCAACAAACAATTACAATCAAAATTCTGTTCTTTGCTGCGATATCTCCACGAAACATGAAATGCCATCCCAAGTTTAAAGAGGGATAAGGAACACAAAAACGACTGACCCCGGCCAGGCACGGCGGCTCACACCTGTAATCCCAGCACTTTGGGAGGCCGAGGTGGGCGGATCAACTGAGGTGAGGAGTTCAAGACCAGCCTGGCCAACATGGTGAAACCCCGTCTCTACTAAAAAAATTTAAAAATAAGCCAGGCGTGGTGGTGGGCACCTGTAGTCCCAGCTACTCGGGAGGCTGAGGTTGCAGGGAGCCGAGATCGTGCCACTGCACTCCAGCCTGAGTGACAGAGCGAGACTCAGTCTCAAAAAAAAAAAAAAAAAAAAGAAAAAGAAACAACTGAGCCAAACAATGGGGAAAACACAGAAAATATGCAAATTATGAGAATAAAAAAATTTTAGCCAATGCCTTCTCACATCAAAATACCAAAACTACAAACCCAATTTCAGGTACACCAACCCATTCTCAAAAGATGAAATCAAATTCAAATGAACCTATCTTTGCCATCCCTAAAGCTACCTGTGACTTGTCACAGCCTTAATAACCCACCACAGTCAGGATGGTCATATCTCCCCTGAAGTCACAGAATCAGAACTCTTAACTAGAAGACTGTTAATGTGTCCTGTTACCCTCAGGTTCTTGGGTTATTCGTAGAATAGCAAAGCAAACTACCTGCTTTGTAACGATATCATTTATCATTAACGTCAACATCAGGAATAAACACAAACCAAAACCTGGCCAAACCAGGAGAGGTGCCTGGACCAGGACAGGCAGACCCAATGCCCACGCTTGCTTCTAATCAGCCCGGGCAGGTGAGCAGGTTACAACACACTCCTGACTCAGCCAGGTGGGGCTCTGCAGCCTGGCAGTTACAGACACTGAGACCTCAAGCCGCAGGGACTAGCCTGCCGAAAAAGACTTCTCCTCCTTGGTCTCACAACCAACAGTTTGGAAACATACCCTAGAGGTACACTACACTTCCAGCAAAGAGATGGGGGCCCACAGCCCACCCCAAACCACCTCATCCTCCCCTCACCACACTCTGAATCTGGTTCTCTCAGAGGCATGATGAGAGCTGGGGTGGAGGGGTGTGGAAAGACACAGTCCTGACTTCAGACTCCCTCTGGGCAGACTCATCTCACAGTATCCCGTAACACAACACACGTTTATACATGGGCACAGGCTGGAACACACGATATGGTAACAATCTATAATACGAGGAGCTCGTGAAGCTCCGAGACTAAAGGGGAAGTGAGTGGAAGACTGCACCATGAGCATCTACTCAGAAAAGCGGACAGAGGAAGAAACACGGAGAAAAAGGTTCTCCTTTGCTCTTCTCTTTGTCTAGTATTTAACACACAAGATAATTAGCTAGTTAAATTTGTATCTCAGGAAACAGACACAGTAGAAGTAGAAAAGCATCACCTTGAAGTCATTTCCCTTTTTTTTTTTGGAGACAGAGTATCGCTCTGTTGCCCAGGCGGGAGTGCAGTGGCGCCATCTCGGCTCACTGCAACCTCCACCTCCCACGTTCAAGGGATTCTCCTGCTTCAGCCTCCTCAGTAGCTGGGATGACAGGCATGGACCACCACGCCTAATTTTTTTTTTTCTTTCTGAGATGGAATCTCACTCCGTCACCCAGGCTGGAGTGCAGTGGTGCGATCTTGGCTCACTGCAACCTCCGCCTCCTGGGTTCAACCGATTCTCCTGCCTCAGCCTCCCGAACAGCTAAGATTACAGGCGCCCACCAACACACCCAGCTAATTTTTTGTATTTTTAGAAGAGATGGGGTTTCACCATGTGGCCCAGGCTGGTCGCGAACTCCTGACCTCAGGTGATCCACCGGCTTCAGCCTCCCAAAGTGCTGGGATTACCGTATTTAACATTTTAATAATAAAAATAATGAAGAGGCCAGGCGAGGTGGCTAATGCCTGTAATCCCAGCACTTTGGGAGGCTGAGCGGGTACACTACCTGAGGTCAGGAGTTTGAGACCAGCCTGGCCAACATTGTGAAACCCCATCTCAACTAAAAATACAAAAATCAGCCGGGTGTGGTGGCAGAAGAACTGCAAGAATGCAGGAGGCGAAGGTTGCAGTGAGCCAAGATCACGCCACTGCACTCCAGCCTGGGGACAGAGCAAGACTCCATCTGAAAAACACTAACAAAAAATAAAAAAATCAGAACTAATATTTGTTTCTTGGTATTTATTCTTTCTACTCCAATTTATTATGGCTTCAAAAGAAGCCCGAAAAATCAAAAAAGAAAAAGAAAACAGTGGCGTAATGAGAGGAGCGCTTCATCAACTGAAATTCCGTTCAACACTTTCAACAACACTTCCCAATACTGTCGTCCAGGCCCAGCTGCCTCGTCAGCAGCACACACAGGCCTCTGGGACCAGCACAGAAACACTCCCAGTGCCTTCAATGACCCCATCTTCACGTCCAGGGTCCAGGAAACAGACATGCACGTAAGACTATCATCCTAGTGAAAAACAAGGAAAGCTACATTGGGGTTGGTTTTTTTTTTTTAAGGTCCTTCAAATCTATGTAAGACATCCTCTTCTATACAACTCATAAGAAAAAAAGATCCCTCTGAGGTTAAGCAACCCGATGCCTCCACACCACAACTGAACATCCTCCTGCAGCCCGCCTGGTAACTCATTACTTTCCAAAGAGAATGGGTCTCAAGGTCTCAAGGACCCAATGCCCTCCAAAAAAGCAACCTGGACATCCTGCTGACAACTGAGCATCATACAAATATGTCCCTTTCGTCCCCACTGCCCCCCAACAGTCACCCTGTGGGCGAAGCTGCCTGTGGAGGCCAAGTCCTCTCCTCCAGCAGCTGGCTACGCACAGCTCTCGGGCACAGCCATCACCTGCACCACTAAAGCGGGCGGCAGCTTCCGCCCGTGACATTTCTCATTAGGACTTTCCACAATTCTTGAGGCTTAATGCAAATTCCTTATTCCCATGACTAACATCAAAGAACCACACCTCCAAAGACTGAAACTGGGATTATTCCTAAATTTCTCAAGGACAAGGTAATCTGAAGGTTAAACGTGCCTGAACTGAGCTGTCCTCACTTGGGCCCTCCAGACCTTTCACTTGTTGGGTGTGTAAATAATGATCCAACACTTTTTCTTTTCTTTTTTGAAATGTTCTCACTCTGTCACTGGGGCTAGAGTGCAGTGCCATGATCTGAGCTCACTGCAACCTCAACCTTCGGGCCTCAAGACCCACACCTTTGGCAGCTGTGTAAGTAGTGGGTCCTCCTGTTCCCATGGGCAACAGTCCCATCAATAGCAAGTCACGCCACCACCTACCCCACACCCAATCCAGTCCCTGAAGATTCAGGTGACAGTTAAATGACGTCAAGAGAGTGCAACATCACTAGAAAAACATTAATGACGGCCGGATGCAGTGGCGAGACTCCTCTCAAACAAAAACAAAAAAAAAGGAAAAAAAAAACACTAATTACAAGGAAAGTTTGCCTCCTAGATAAAACACATGACCTGATATAAAAAATATCTAGGCCTGGCACAGTGGCTCACACTTGCAATCCCAGCACTTTGGGAGGCCGAGGCAGGTGGATCATCTGAGGTCGGGAGTTTGAGACCAGCCTGACCAACACGGAGAAACCCCATCTCTACTAAAAATACAAAAAAATTAGCTGGGCGTGGTGGCACATGCCTGTAATCCCAGCTATTCGGGAGGCTGAGGCAAGAGAATCACTTGAACCCAGGAGGCGGAGGTTGCAGTGAGCTGAGATCACGCCACTGCACTCCAGCCTGGGCAACAAGAGCGAAACTCCGTCTCAAAAAAAAAAAAATTGAATTAAATGTAAAAAAGGCCAGACGTGGTGGCTCACACCTGTAATCCCAGCACTTTGGGAGGCCAAGGGGGTGGATCACGAGTTCAGGAGATTGAGACCATCCTGGCTAAAACGGGGAAACCCCGTCTCCACTAAAAATACAAAAAAGTAGCCGGGCGTGGTGGCGGGCGCCTGTAGTCCCAGCTACTCGGGAGGCTGAAGCAGGAGAATGGCTTGAACCCGTAAGGCAGAGGTTGCACTGAGCCGAGATGGTGCCACTGCACTCCAGCCTGGGCAACAGAGGGAGACTCCGTCTCAAAACAAACAAACAAAAAAGTAAGATGGCAAGCCAGGCTCACGCCTGTAATCCCAGCACTTTGTGAGGCCAAGGTGGGTGGATCACCAGCCTGTCCGATACAGCAAAACCCTGTCTCTACTAAAAATACAAAAAATTAGGCAGCCGTGGTGGCACACACCTCTAATCCCAGCTTCTTGGGAGGCTGAGGCAGGAGAATGGCTTGAACCCAAGAGACAGAGGTTGCAGTGAGCTGAGATCGTGTCACTGCACTCCAGCCTGGCCAACAGGGCAAGACTCAGTCTCAAAAAAAAAAAAAAAAAAAAATTAAGTCTTTCCTGCCAGGTATTACTGCCTTCCTTCTCAGACCACAAGCCTTTTAAAAATCCTAACTTTTAGGCCAGGCGTGATGGCTGACGCCTGTAATCCCAGCACTTTGGGAGGCCAAGGCGGGTGGATCACAAGGTCAGGAGATTGAGACCATCCTGGCTAACATGGCGAAACCCAGACTCTACTAAAAATACAAAAAAATTAGCCGGGTGTGGTGGTGGGTGCCTGTACTCCCAGCTAATCGGGAGGCTGAGGCAGGAGAATGGCGTAAACCCAGGTGGCAGAGGTTGCAGTGAGCCGAGATGACACCACTGCACTGGAGCCTGGGCGACAGAGCGAGACTCAGTCTCAAAAAAAAAAAAAAAAAAAAAAAAATCCTAACTTTTAAGATTTCCAACCAAATATTAGGTATCTATTAACATGTGCGTAGAAGTAACAGAAGATATAAAACAAAAACAAGTCCAAGATGAGCCTAACCACGTATTTGGGCAAACAGAATCCCCATTCTTCTTTCTATACTGCTTCTAGCAGCAGGCTTCAACCTCCAAAATCTCTAATCCCCTTCTATTTGGACCCAAAACTACTATCTTGGCCCACACTTTACACTGTCCTGACAAAATATCTGAGGGCAAATACCAGTCTGTCTTGGACATTAAAGTTATTTAGGCAACGCATCTGCTGCACTGAGCAGAGCCAGCAGGTACCCACCTAACACAAGGCTCCCTCCTGGGCTTTGCCCCTCAAGACCTCCCCCGATAGCCATTTCCTTTCCTCAACTGAGATGCCCACTTCTCCCTCCAGAATGTGGGCAAATGACACCAGTGACATCCACATCTTTCCAATGTCCCCAGGGCAGAGAACGGAGAGTGACATACAGTAGGCACAAAATAAACAGCACCCAGCTTCTGCCCCACTGCCCCGTTCCCCATTCCTGCTTTCTTTTCTGTCTCCTTTGCTCTATGCTTTCACAAAGCCACTCCCCTAACTAATGTTTGCCCCGTTCCCTCCACTGTGAATCAATTCATCTTCTCTTTTTCCAAGTCTTTTTAATGAATACCAGTTAACAAACACCATGAAGTCTTCACAATTCACCTACATAGTGTGCTTTCGACTCCCCTCCCTGTTTCAAGTTTCTCCAGGTCCTCTTCTAAGGATCTTCTTAAGGCTGCACATGATGTCTCGTGCCTAAAATCCCAGCACTTTGGGAGGCTGAGGCAGGAGGACTACTTGAGACCAGGAGTTCAAGATCAGCCTAAGAAACATAGCGAAACCCCATTTCTACAAAGAATTTTTTAAAATTAGCACATGCCTGTAGTTCTAGTCACTCATGAAGCTGAGGCAGGAGGATCACTTCAGCCCAGAAGCTCAAGGCTGCAGTGAGCTATGGTCACGCCACTGCACTCCACCCTGAGTGACAGGGCAAGACCTTGTCTCAAAAAAAGAACGGTTTAGGCACCATGGTGCTGCAAAGCCAGTACTTTCATCTAGGCATCCACCACCTGCAAACTCTGACACATCATCTTCTGCCTCAAAAAAAGTCAGCAAACAAAATTCAGGTCTATCATTGCAAACTCTACACAGCCCAACTCCAGTCATACTTCCAGGTTCATCTGCTGCCACCCTCCATCTTCTTGGATGGGCTGTCGTGTTCAGACAGGTCTGGCTGACATTCTCATGTTACATGCGGCCTTCCCAGCCTTTGTCCACAGCCTTCTCGCAGTCGAAGATGCCCTTATTCTGATTTCTGCAGTGACATTCCACTGATTCTTTTTTTAAGACAGAAACATAGCTTACAGTTTAAAAAAAAAAAATAGCACTTCTTCCGTTAAATCTCCCAGGTCACAGAGCCTTTCTCTCCTCTGATCTATGACCTCTCTTTTCATAAGAACCAATATTTAATGCAAGCTTTAGTCAACTAAATGCATCTTTCTCCCAGATCTCAGAGCAGGAGGCCACAGCACTGCACACAGTGAGCAGCCAATGAACATCTGTGGAGGAAATCAGTGAAACGTCAGAAAAAGCAGAGCTTGTCTAGTTTTACAAGTCCCTACCATAAAACATGTAGCTCCTTCCAGCTAAAAGAAGACACAAAGCTGTTCTCCCACTGTAGAGCGCACCACACCCCATTTGGAAAAGCAGTCAGGTGAGCCACAAGTCAGCCACACTGTGCTTTACAAACAGGCCAAATGTGTGAATGGTCAGTCACAAAGACATAAAAAAACAAAGACTGCCCTCATCAAAACTGCCAAGGTCATGAAAACCAGGGAAACACTGAGAAACGGTTACAGACGAGATTAAGGAGACATGACAACTAAATGCAATGTGGGATCCTGGATGGCATCTGGGGACAGCAAGGGAACATTATTGGAAAAACCTCCAGCTTGCTCACCCCTGGAACCTGTGAATGCCTTAGGTTACATGGAAAAGGGAACTGAGGTTACTCATCAGCAAAGAGGGAGATGACCCTGCAGTGTTCGGGTGGGCCCAATGTAACCACAAGGATCCAAAAGTGGAAGAGGGGCCAGGCACAGTGGCTCCGTGCCTGTAATTCCAGCACTGTGGGGGGCTGAGGTGGGAGGATTGATTGAGCCCAGGAGGTCGACGCTGCAGTCAGCCTTGACTGTGCCACTGCACTCCGGCCTGGGCAACAGAGCCAAGAGATTCTCTCTCCAAAAAAGCGGGTGGGCAGCAGGAGTCAGAGAGATGCCATGAGGCTGGCTTTGAAGACTGAGGAAAGCACCACAGGCCGAGTGCAGGCAGCCTCTGGAGCACGGAAAAGACAAGAACACAGACTCTCCCCCGCAGCCTCCAGAAGGAACCAGCCCTACCTACCCAGATCCTAGCCCAGGCAGATCATGTTAGGCTTCTAATCAACAGAACTATAAAACAATAAATCTAAGGGTACGGTGGTTAGTTGCAGCGGCGCTGGAAAACCAACACAGACAGCACTGGCACAAATCCCGGCACTTCTCCAACGCCCGAGAGCTGTTCTCCTTCTCCCTTCCACACCCTCCATCTGCCTTCGCTCATCCCCCTGAACCAATGTATTTATGGGCTTAGAAGAAAGCTATTGGCCGGGCGCGGTGGCTCACGCTTGTAATCCCAGCACTTTGGGAGGCCGAGGCGGACGGATCACGAGGTCAGGAGATCGAGACCACGGTGAAACCCCGTCTCTACTAAAAATACAAAAAAATTAGCCGGGCGTGGTGGCGGGCACCTGTAGTCCCAGCTACCGGGAGAGGCTGAGGCAGGAGAATGGCGTGAACCCGGGAGGCGGAGCTTGCCGTGAGCCGAGATTGCACCACTGCACTCCAGTCTGGACGACAGAGCGAGATTCCGTGTCAAAAAAAAAAAAAAAGAAGAAAGCTATTAAGGAAAAGGTATAGGTTAAGTTCCAAGACAGATTTTGTCCTCAACTGTCTAAAACTTCACCGTACCATTAGATTCTACTAAATGTCCCTTTTTACAAGAGTCAGTTTCAACATCATCTTCTTTTAAAACCCAGTGATCCGGTCAGAACCCACGTTTAGCAGAATCAGATCTAACCACTTTGCCAAAGAAAAATAAAGCATGAATGTAAATCTCATTAAATATGCTTAACATTATCTAAGCTGTAAGTGCAAGTGCGTATCACTTTTCTGAGTTTCATACTAAAAGATAAAGGATACAATTCAAAGATACCTCTCTCATGTGTCAGGGGAAAAATGCCTATGAGAAAATGTTTAGGCCGGGCATGGTGGCTCATGCCTGTAATTCCAGCACTTTGGGAGGCCGAAGCAGGCAGATCACCTGAGGTCGGGAGTTTGAGACCAGCCTGACCAACATGGAGAAACCCTGTCTCTACTAAAAATACAAAATTAGCTGGGAGTCGTGGCGCATGCCTGTAATCCCAGCTACTCGGGAAGATGAGGTAGGAGAATCGCCTGAACCCGGGGGGCAGAGGTTGCGGTGAGCCAAGATCACACCTGGGCAACAAGAGGGAAACTCCGTCTCAAAAAAAAAAAAAAAAGAAAATGTTTTGAGTGTTAGCATATTTAATATATTAAGCTCTAAAGAACTTCAAATTTCAGATAGACTATTCTCAAAGTAACAAAAATATCTATGTATGTAATTTAAATAAATTAGGAGCCAAACATACAATTCTAGTGAAGAAAAAATCCACAAAGTCTAAAAATTCCTTGAAATCCGAATCAACCGTGGGGCTGTGGAACACACTAACACTACAAGTTCTCAAGACGCTCTTCAGCCTCCTGAAAGCTGGATTTCTTCTTTGTCATCATCGGAAAAGGCAAAGGTTATTCAGTGCTCTGCACACCCTTTAATCAGCCAGACATCTTAGTCAAAATCATTTTTAAAAACTTAATCCTTTCAAGAGTAATGCTCTGGGGTTTTTTTGGTTTTTTACTTTTATTTCCTGTTTTGCAAGATGTAAAACCACATCTAGAAACATGGTGGATACTAACAAAGCTTGATTTCTTAAGAGAAAAAGAAGGTCCTTCACTGCGTCTTACCTTCTCTATTTTAGATAAGTTTAAACAGTACAGCTATAATGATTTCAAGTTTACATCATCATCCAGAATTAAACCAAAGTCTTCTTTGATTGTGCCAGATATGAATGCAGCGGTAAGCTAATCCCAACTCTAGTAAAACCTCAGGAACCAAGCAGCCTACGCAATCTTCCCTTTACTTGGAAACACTGCATTCCTTATTCTAACACATTAGCATCCTAAGTGTGAAAAGAGCCATAGGGAGTCGAGGAAGGGCAACTTACTATCAATGCACCTAGAAAAGAGATTTATTTGCTAATTTTACATAAAAAAATAACCTCTGATATCATAAAGTTATTAGGCATTTACAAATAACATTTCAATTTCAGCCATTCTTAAAAGTCACATTTTTTAGACTCAAGTAATGAAGGGGAAAGTTTTAGGAATTTTACCATGACAAAAAAAATTTTCATACAAGTTATAAAAATGTTTTGTTGAAAAAAAGCCAACATTTTCAAATAATGAACAGGTACACACTGGTTGCTTTACACATGGAAAAAAGAGCCCTACAGATTTCCAGGATAATAAATAATTCACTGCACAGATGCGAAGGACAGGCCTGGAAACAGGTCTCACCCTCCGCCAGCCACAAGGACGCTGTAACTGAGACAGCAGCACCCTGACAGCTGCCTCAACCTTGACCTCCAAGAGGAAGCGAGACAGCGGGTGTGGGGAAGCCCAGAAGACTGCATTTTCGCTCAAAAGGATTCAGTCCTCTAGGCCCCTGAAAAATCTCAGCCATACAGACAGGACGGCTTACTTTTATTTTCACACTGAAAACCCTCTTAACCCTTTATTCACAGAGCCAACTTTAGAACTGTGGGGTTTCTGGCTAGCACGGTAGCTCACACCTGTAATCCCAGCACTTTGGAAGGCTGAGATGGGTGGATCACCTGAGGTCAGTAGTTCGAGACCAGCCTGACGAATATGGAGAAACCGCGTCCCTACTAAAAAAAAAAAAAAAATACAAAAATTAACTGGGCGTGGTGTTATGTGCCTGTAGTCCCAGCTACTCGGGAGGCTGAGGTAGGAGAATCGCCTGAATCCGGGAGGCAGAGGTCGCTGTCAGCCAAGATCGTGCCACTGCACTCCAGCCTAGGTAACAGAGACTCTGTCTCAAAACAAAACAAAACTGTGGAGTTTCTTAGAGCTAGAATAGTGTCTGAATGTTTTCAGCCACAACCAACCAGTTCCCCTCCACCAAATACCCTCGCCCCTTACTGTAAACCCAAAAATCTAAAACAAGTCACAATCTCCCAAATATACCCATAATTAGTCTCTAAAAAGCAAACTTTTGCCAATTACATAACAGTTTCATTTAAAAAGAAACTTTGAAAACGTAAACATATGGAAAAAATCAATATGGCACACCTCCATTTCGTTGTATTTCCCTCCAAAGAGATTATTTTTTCTTCATTAAAATGCTAAAACTTTCATATGACTCCACTTGTTCAGCTATATGTGACCAGAGGGGACTCAAAGTTACAAATGAACACTTAATGCTCATAAGCAGCAGCAGCAAACTACACTCAGTCCAGACTGATTTCAAACCATCCTTTACAGCAACTGAAACCTTGATGAAAACGATGAGGAAATCCGAATAAAAACTGCTTCTGGCCTTCTACTTTGGCCTAAAAACAGCAGTCCTACTAAAAGTGCTTTCACAGAAAGCACCTTCTTCCCACAAAGACAACTCTCCCTTTATGTTTCTTTATCTCTTGTTCTGCCTTAATTGTGAAAACTGTGTTCCCAACTTTATCTAAGTTATAAAAGCAAACTTGTAATGAAAACAAATGGGGGCTAAGCACAGTGGCTCATGCCTATAATCCCAACACTTTAGGAGGCTGAGGTAAGCCAAGCCCAGAAGGCTGAGGCCTACACAACACAGGAAGACTCCGTTTCTACAAAAAGCAAAAATAAACTAGCTGGGCACGGTGGCACATGCTGCACTCCAGCCTGAGCAACACACAGCAACCCTGCCTCAAAAAAAAAAAAAAAGGAAGACTTACTAAAGGAAGTGATATTACACTAAGGCACAAAGGCTGAGTAAGAGTTATCTTGGAGTTTGGGGGCATCTGCATGAGATGGCAGCGAGGTATGTCGAGACCATGCGACAAACTACGGTACACGGCCCATCTGAGGAAAGGAAAGGCCAACGCAGCCAGAATGACTGGAAGCTTGGGGCAGGGTCAAGAATGGGGCACGGTACCAGAGTTAGGCCACAATCACCAGTGGGGACGTTATCATAAAAATAACATTTGAGGTCAGGCATGGTGGCTCACGCCTATAACCCAAGCACTTTGGGAGGCCGAGGCTGGTGGATCCCTTGAGGTCAGGAGTTTGAAAACCAGCCTGGCCAACATGGTGAAACTCCGGTCTCTACTAAGAATACAAAAAAATTAGCCGTGTTTAGTGGGAGGTGCCTGCAATCCCAGCTACTTGGGAGGCTGAGGCAGAAGAATTGCTTAAACCCAGGAGGTGGAGGTTGCAGTGAGTAAAGATCATGCCACTGCACTCCGGCCTGGGCAACAAAGCAAGACTCCTTCTCAAAAAAAAAAGAAAAAAGAAAAAAAAAATTTCAAATTAAGAGAACACATACTGAAAACATTTCAAAATTTCAAGACAATAACTTTTACTTGAATTCATTCCATTTTTCTATAAAGTTTATCAAACGGGCCACACTGAATTCCGACAGAGCACTGACTACACAGCAGTCATAAACTGACGCAGCCACCAGACAAGGGATGCACCATCATTTTCACCGATTAACTACAAATACCTTGCTATTGAGACTCTCACCCATTACACTTACCATTTGAGGATGAAGAGACTTACACAGGGTAATGGACAGATCAAAACACTTATTTTGGCAACAAAATGCAGATGATTTTCTGAGCCCGCATTTACTGACACTCTCTAATTACGTTATTTAATTGATGATGGGCTCTCTGCCCATATGCAAAATAAGTCTCCTCTTATATTTGATGAAGCATAACCTTTCTATGTCAAATCTACTTAAAAAGGTACAAAGAGGCCGGGCGCGGTGGCTCACGCCTGTAATTCCAGCACTTCGGGAGGCCAACGCAGGTGGATCACAATGTGGTCAGGAGTTCAAGACTAGCATGGCCAACATGGTGAAACCCCATCTCTACTAAAAATACAAAAATTAGCCAGGCGTGGCGGCGGGCGCCTGTAATCCCAGCTACTCGGGAGGCTGAGGCAGAGAATTGCTTGAACCCCGGCAGACGGAGGTTGCAGTGAGCCAAGATTGCGCCACTGCACTCCAGCCTGGGCGACAGAGCGAGACTCCAAAAAATTAAAAATAAAATAAAATAAGGGGCACAAAAACTTCTTGGAAAAATATTCTCCAATACAAATAGCATAGTTTCCTTAACTCTATTTGTAGGGAGTTCTACTTGTCACCGTATCAACACTGTAATTACAGCTAACATGGCAGCCGCTCATCATCAGCAGCCCATCTGGGTGGGTGTGATGAAAGGCACTGCTGGTATGGGGTGACCAGCATGGCCAGTCCAGAGAAAAGCATCTGACAGTGGCAATTCAAGTTAGAAGGCTGACACAAATTAGAGCTGCAAAAGAGGAACTCAGGTTTTAAAAGTGACACCTTTAAAAACAAACTTCTGGTAAATTGTGTTATGCATATTTTACCACAGAAGAAATAAACTGCTGAAAGTTTCAAGTACGGGTCAAATTTAGCAATATCTCGTGGGGCACTTTTCAACAAACTTAAGAGGCATCACAAAGAACAGAGAAAACGTCATAGCAACTTGGTCTTTGTTCCCTCCCATCCCGTTCCATTCACATGGCCATCCTGCTCTTCCGGGGAGAAACTACAGACAGAGGAGAACGACAGCTGAATGGAGGGTGGGGGAGGCCACACCAACTATACAAGATACAACGCAAGGGTCACGATGAAGGCTGAGCAAGATATCCGCCCCCCCCTCCCACTTTTTTCTGGTTTAACTACAGTTGCAGAGTAAAATCAGAGGACTTCTGTAATCATTCTCTAACAGAACTCGAAGTCTTGCAGGGCAGCCAATACTTACTAAGAGAAATCAAGGTCTCAGAGAAACCAAAGAAAGAGCCTCAGGGTCTCCAATTTTGAACTATCCACGTTATGCCATAGACTAGCGCGCGCTGCACACAACAAAAACAGTAACTGTTTCGATGGCACTTTTTCCACAAGAAGTATCATCTCATATGTTTGGCTAAGTCTCAACATCCCAAAAAGCATCAAAAGATTCTCTAAGTTTTGCAGTTCAACAACTGGGCACACTTTTATTTCTCATTTCAAATGTTAAGGATATTGCTCAAATGACTGCATAAAACTCTCTCCTCATATAAGAAAGCCTGAAATATAATTTCTCTACCAGAAAACCCTGTTCTTGCAAAAGGATACAAAACTACACATAACCTACAAAAACCATGAATCCTAAGCATATTACACCTTAACTGTTAGAAGGAAAATAGTTTTCAAGCATAGGGAGCTGTTAGACCAGCTTCATCTTCCCAAGCCTCTTCCAAAACTTCTTGGAAGCTGGTATACAACACTAACCTTCCAAAAACACAACAGAAGCAGAAAATCTTAATGGGGCACCGGGAAAAGAGCAGGCCTCGAGAAAAATCAAGACTCCCCCGACCAACCTTCCCAAATGACACAAATACAAGAGTTAACAGTACAATCCCTCTTTGAGAGAGAACTGAATCAATGTGGCAGGGCCAACCCTACACACACATACACACACACACGCACGCGCGCGCGCGCACACACATACACCACACACACAGCTACCGCCCTGCCAGGGGGATGATGAAATGAGGAACGGAAATTAACATTTCAGGCAACGTCTCACATTGTTCCTTGAGGCCAAGGGCTGCTGTTGCAGCCGCCACCGCCACCGCTTTCCTCCCAGCCACCCCCACACCCGCCCGCCTACCCTCCCCCTAACACCCCCCACAAGGCTGCCCGCATTCCTGCCCCTCCTCGGCCTACGCGCGCCTCCTGCAACCCCGACGCCCCCAGGTCCCCAGTTCGCCCGCCCCCTCCGGCTCGGAGCCCGAGAGCCGCCTGCTCTCATTTCAAAACAGCGATAATAATAGGGACGCTGAGAATAACAACTACGACCAGCACCGCGAAGGCGCCCCTCTCGCGGGTCAGAGGTCGGCGCCCCCAGCTCCGCAGCACACGGTGCCCGCCTGGCGCCCCCTGGCAGCCCCTCCCGGCGGCCTCAGGTCCCCAAGACCTCCAGGCCCGCCCCGGAGCCCCCCGTCCGCCCCTCACGGCCGCTCCGAGCCCCCGAGGCCCGCCCCGGAGCCCCCCCGTCCGCCTCTCACGGCCGCCCCGGGCCCCACGGCCCCAGGCCCGCCCCGGAGCCCCCAATCGGCCCCTCACAGCCGCCGCGGGCCCCCGGCCACCCAGGTCAGCCCGGAGCCCTCATCCGCCCCTCACGGCCGACCCGAGCTCCCCCAACCTCCCAGGCCCGCCCAGAAGCCCCCTATGGGCCCCTCACCGCCACCCCGGGCCCCCAAACACCCCCTGGCTGCCCCGAACCCGGACCCGCAGGCCCGGTCCGGGACCCATTATTGGCCCCTCACGACCGCCCCGGGCCCCCACAGACCCCCGCCTACCCGCCCCGATCCCCCAGGCCCGCCCCGAGGGCCGCGGCGCAGCTCCGCCGCCGGGGAAGGCCTGCAGGCCGCAAGGCCGCGCGAATGCCCCGTGCCCGCCCCGACCACCGCCCCCAGGCCAGCGGCGCCTCTCACCGGGCTCCGAGGGCTGCGCGGCTCCGCGACGGCTCAGCGGCGGGGCGCGGGCGCTGCCCATGCAGCCCGCGGCCGCGTTTCCCGGGCCGCGCGGCCCGAGCGGCAAGGCGGCGGCGGCGGCGCGGGCTCGGGCCCGGCAGAGCTGCGAGGGACGGCGGGACGCGAGCCCGCCCCTCGGGCGCGCCCACGGCTGGGACGAGCGCCGCGACTCCCGGTGCGGACGCTACTGAAGGGGCGTCTGGCCGCGGGCTCGGCGGCGGCGCCTCCCCGGCTGGGGCCCTCGGTCCATCGCGCACCGTCTCAGGGCGGCCTCTGGCTCCAGGACCCAGCGGCGGCTGCGGCGGGCGCCGGCCGCATGAGACGCTCCCGCCCATTGGCCCGCCGTATCCGCTACCGCCATTGGCCCGCCCCGGCCGGCCGCAGGGGCTGCGCACGTCACAGCGACGGGAGTTAGTGCGCTAATGGAATGAAGGGGAGAGGCGGGATTGACAGCCTCTGTGGCGGCCCGGAGGCGGGACTAGGAGGACGTCCCGATAACGATTGGGCAGGGTCCTGCGCAAGGGCGCACGCGACACTGGAAGTAGCGAGCAACTGGATTGGCTGCCTGCGTCGCAAAGGAGGGTGGGTCTTGCATTCTCGGGCCTGACGATTGGTCTTTCCAAGTGCCGGAAGCAACTGGGATGTGGTTTGGAAACAAAATCTGGTATTGAAGCGCTGGGAGACAAAACGTCCGCCTCGAGGGCTGGAGCGGCGGTTGCCTGTCGCGTACCCGTGGTCTTCTGCTTGCCCCCGGGCATCTCGGGCCACGTCCGGCCCGCCCTCCTACCGCGCTGCCGTAGCGGGCGTCACGGGGCATGAAGAGCCCTAGGCGGCGGCGAGGGGAGGGGACCGGGGCATCGGGGCGGTCGCTCGGGGCTCCCGCGCGGTGACTCGGTTTGCCGTCGAAGAGAACGGCCCTCGGGCGCGTCGCGGCCGCGGCTCCAGAGCCCCTGGGCCTCGCGCTCTAAGAGCCTGAGCCGCGTGAGGAGGCCAGGCGCCCGCGAGCCGCATCCCCTGCCTTGCTAGTTAGTTCTCCAACACTCGAAAAAGGTAGATGAGGACTGGTTTTCTTTACACTCTGGTAAGTGTGGATCCTGTTTTTTTTTTTTTTTTTTTTTTTTTGAGACGGAGTCTCGCTCTGTCACCCAGGCTGGAGTGCAGTGGCGCGATCTTCGCTCACTGCAAGGTCCGCCTCCCGGGTTCACGCCATTCTCCTGCCTCACTCTCTCCGAGTAGCTGGGACTCCAGGCGCCCGCCACCACGCCCGGCTAATTTTTTTGTATTTTTAGTAGAGACGGGGTTTCACCGTGGTCTCGATCTCCTGACCTCGTGATCCGCCCGCCTCGCCCTCCCAAAGTGCTGGGATTACAAGCGTGAGCCACCGCGCCCCGCCGTGTGGATCCTGTTCTAAGTGCACCTGTGTTCTCCTCCAGAACTAAACCAAAAACGCAAGGTGAAAAATTGGTACTCCTTTCAGTTTCTTTTTTAATTCTGCATGTTACTGGGGACTAAGACAACGGGTAAGCAAACTATTTACAGGCCTCAATTTACGAAATAACGGAATTGCAAAGTCCGGAGTGGACAGGACCGTGAGGACGGCCTTTTTACTTGGGCAACACGCAGTATGGTCGAGAGATCAGTTGTTAAACCGCCCATATTCAAATCCCAGCCCTACCAATGAGTAGCAGTCACCCTGTAGGCTTTGTCTCTCAGATCTTCAGTTTCTTGATGGGTAAAATGGGAACTACAAGTGGCACCTATTCTTTTTTTTTTTTTTTTTTTTGAGTCAGGGTCTCACTCTGTCGCCCATGCTGGAGTGCAGTGCTAACTGCAGCCTCAGCTTCCCGGGCTCAGAGGATCCTCCCACCTCAGCCTACTAAGTAGGTGGGAACACAGTCAGGCATCACCACGCCCGGCTAATTTTTTAAATTTTTGTAGAGACAGGATCTCTCTGTGTTGCCCAGGCTGGTCTTGAAATCCTGGACTCAAGCGACCCTCCCTCCTCAGCTTCCCAAAGTGCTGGGATTAGAGGCATGAGCCACAGTGCCGGCCAAGAGCACCTATTTCATAGGCCCGTCGGGAAGATTAAATGAAGGGGCTGTGGAGGCTGTAGCACGGTGCTTGGCACGTATGGGAGCTCTGTGGAAACATTAGTTATGCTATAACTGGACCTTCAGCCTTCTCTAGGCAGCCAGATTTCGGGCTCCACCCACAACTAGTCACGCCATTGGATGAGGGGTCAGCGCCTGATAAAAACAGCCAGTGTATGCGCTGATCTGCGTTCCTGAAAAGGTGATCCAAGGGTTTCCATATTTGCCTCGCTGGAAGAAGTATTTGGTAAAATTGATGAAATTCAGAGTCCTGGACCCCATCATCACCTATGGAATTATTCTAGATGAGAGGGGACTAGGCATTGGCATTTTTTTATTTTGGTCCCTTACAATACTCATCATTGGGAAAATTTGAAAAACATCAACCTAAGCAGTCAAGCTCGCCCTCCAGAATGTTTCCCCTAGGCTGACGGGCAGTGGTATTCACAGGTGCAGTCAGCGCAGTCCAGCTTCAAACTCCCGGGGATCAAGTGATCCTCCCGCCTGAGGAGCTGAGATTACAGGCCTGCACCACCATGCTCATCAGGGGAATTTAAAGTGCAAAATATTAATATGAGTAAGCAGGCAGTTGGCCTTGGAAACAGAATCTGAGCATAAACTAAGGTAAAAGCAAACTGAATTTCGACAGAAGTAGAACCTGTATGGTAGAGAAAAGAAATGCAGAGTAAAGGGAAGGAAGCCAGGAAATGCACTAATTAGAAAATCTTGGCCGGGCGCGGTGCCTGTAATCCCAGCACTTTGGGAAGCCAAGGCGGGTGAATCATGAGGTCAGGAGTTCGAGACCAGTCTGGCCAATATGGTGAAACCCCGTCTCTACTAAAAATATGCAAAAATTAGCTGGGCGTGCTGGTGGCGGGCACCTGTAGTCCCAGCTGCTCAGGAGGCTGAGGCAGGACAATCTCTTGAACTCGGGAGGCGGAGGTTGCAGTGAGCCGAGATCGTGCCACTGCACTCCAGCCTGGGCGACAGAATGAGACTTCATCTCAAGAAAAAGAGAAAATCTTTGAGGTGAGGTGCAGTGGCTCACGCCTGTAATCCCAGCATTTTGGGAGGCCGAGGCGGGCAGATCACTTGAGGTCAGGAGTTTGAGACCAGCCTGGCCAACATGGTGAAACCCCATCTCTAGTAAAAATAAAAAATTAGCCAGGCGTGGTGGCGTGCACCTGTAGTCCCAGCTACTCGGGAGTCTGAGGCAGGAGAATCACTTGAACCCGGGAGGCAGAGACTGCAGTGAGCCGAGATCACACCGTTGCACTCCAGCCTGGGCGACAGAGCAACTCCCAGAAAAAAAGGAGTTGGGATTTTATCCTGAGGGAAAAGGTAAGCCGTCGGAGAGTTGTGGGAAGGTGGGGGACTTGCATGAAAGGATGGCTGTGAGATAATGAACGCACAGAGACAGTGGTGCAGATGGAGTAGAGAGACACGGTTGGACTGAAGACAGTCGGCAACGTTTTGTGGGCTGTAAAAGAAGGGTCCAGGGTGAGGTTAGCATTGCCTGGAAGAGAGCTTTAAGGAAGAGGCCGGTCTGGGTGAAAAAACAGTTTAGTTTTGTGCACTTAAAGTCTGAGATGTTCTTTGGACCTCCTGCGTGGGTGATGGGTAAAGGACACAAGGGGCGCAGCAACAGAAATCGGAGACACAACCAGACGGAAACAGGAGCAGGGAGGCCATCGTGGTGCAGCAGTGCTCCTTGGCCTAATAGCAAAAGGGCACCACTGAAGGTTTCCAACACGAGGCCTGAAGATCAGATTCCTATTTTACAACATAACCCTGGAAACAGCGTGAAGGAAGTGAGGCCAGGTGGGAAACTGTCACAGTATTTTGAGTAGAAACAGAGCAACGGGAGGATGCAGAGAGGCCGGGGAGGGCCAGGTGGCCAGCACAGCCCCGAGGGGCCATGGTGACAGCTGCTGGAGAGCCACCGTTGCCACATCCTCCAAACTGGAAATTAAATTTTTATGGGACATTTCATTAAGGGCAATTAATTTGTAAAACATTCTGTGGGCCAAAGAAAACCTCAGATCTACGAAACCCTGATCTGGAGCCCCTGTGGGGGGTGTGCTCAAATAGTCGGCCGGGATGCTTGTGTCCTTTGATGCGGTTCCCTGGGCCCCACTCTAGAGATTCTGATTCAGCACATCTGGAGTGAGATTCAGAAGTGTGCACCCGGCCGGTAATCCCAGCACTTTGGGAGGCCGAGGCGGGTGGATCACCTGAGGTCAGCAGTTCGAGGCCAGCCTGGCCGACATGGTGAAACGGTGTCTCTACTAAAAATACAAAAATTAGCTGGGTGTGGTGGCGGGCGCCTGTAATCCCAGCTATTCGGGAGGCTGAGGCAGGAGAATCGTTTGAACCCGAGAGGCTGAGGCCTGGGCGACAAGAGCAAAATTCCGTCTCAAGAAAAAAGTGTGCACGCAAGGTGGTCCAGGTGCCATCTATGAACAACACTCCTGGAGTCATCTTCTGTCTCCAGCGCATCCCAGCCTCCTCAGCAAGGCCTGGTCCGTACCGTGCCCATCCCGGGATGCCTCCATTGCTGCTCTGCAACTGTGTTTACTATAACTCACCCCGCCCCATCCGGAGCTCTTGAATTCATTCAGCAAACATTGATTCGGGGCCTACCACTTAGCACTTACCGACCCAGGAGCTGTGGATTGAGCTGTGAACCCGACTAAGTCCCTGACAAAAGCTCTTAAATTCTGTCTGTCTTCCCTGAAACAAGCTAATTGTTCATTGAACGTCAGCCACATGTGGCTCCAGGAAAGACCCAGTGCTGTTTTGTGTAGCCAAACACTCAGGCACTGCTTCTGACGATGCTCTCGCAGATCTGGTACGCCCATGGGGAAGAGCCCAGCGCCAGGCAGTGTTGGACAGCCACCCTTCTGGGAAGGGATATGCAGATCTCATTTTGCCCCTAAGTAAAGGCTTGCAAAGCTACTCCACAGTCCTGTTCCCTCATGACACCCCACTCTCTGCAGTGGACCCACCAGCAACTGCCTGCACAGTGGGACCCTCTGCCTCTTCCTTACAGATGGGCCAGAGGTCACGGTAAAGGGAGGCAGCCCAGCTCCCTGCATTCTTTCTGCTTCCTCTTCTCCAAAAGCGGCAGAAATGGGCGGAGCAGGCCCATCTCTGGCCTTTCCCTTCTGCCTCCTCCCCCTGGCCCTGTGGTGAGAACTGACAGCTCAGTCTGAGTCCAGCAGGCCTGGCCTCAGCCCTGTGGTCAGCCCCAGCTTACCAGCATTCCTAGCTTCAGGATTTGGAACCCAAGCTCATTTCACAATAAATTGCGATGTGTCTTGCTTCCCATTTACCATAACTGTGGCGTATCACCTTCCAGATCTCAAAGGCAGGAGGAGCTGTGGGATGAAACGATATTCAGATATTCTTGGAGCCCCTGACCTCGGGTCCATTAAGCTACACCCCAGTTTTTGTTTTTGTTTTTTGAGACAGAGACTAGCTCTGTTGCCTGGGCTGGAGTGCAGTGGCGCGATCTCGGCTCACTGCAACCTCCACCTCCTGGGTTCAAGCAATCCTCCTGCCTCAGCTGTCCGAGTAGCTGGAATTACAGGCGCCCGCCACCACGCCTGGCTAATTTTTGTATTTTTAGTAGTGACGAGGTTTCACCATATGGGTCAGGCTGGTCTCGAACTCCTGACCTCAGGTGATCCACCCACATCGGCATCCGAAAGTGCTGGGATTACAGGCGTGAGCCACCATGCCCGGCCAATTTTTAAAACTCTAAATTCCGTACTTTGTCGGTAGCCCTATCAATTGCAGTGTGTATTGGCAAATACTATTTTCTGTTCTATTTTATCCCCAATTTTTATGGTGGTAAAATACACGTAACATGAAATGTACCGTCTTTCTTTTTTGTTGTTGTTGTTGTTTTTGTTTTTCCTTTTTTTTTAGAGACAGGGTCTCACTCGGTCCCCCAGGCTGGAGTGCAATAGTATGACCAAGACTCACTGTAACCTTAAATTCCTGGGCTCAAGGGATCCTCCCAGCTCAGCCTCCCGAGTAGCTGGGACCACAGGTGTGAGTCACCACACCTAGCTAATTTAAAATTTTTTTTTTCTAGAGACTGGAGGCTCACTGTGTTGTGAGGCTGGTCTCGAACTCCTGGCCTCAAGCAGTCCCCCAACCTTGGCCTCCCAAAGTGCTGGGCTCACAGGCGTGAGTCACCGTGCCCAGCCTCATAACATCATGTTGTAAACCTCTAATATATATAAAATGTATTGAAAAAAGGTAAAAAACTAGCCTTTTTTTTTTTTTTTTTTTTTTGAGATGGAGTCTCCCTCTGTCGCCCAGGCTGCAGTGCAGTGGCACGATCTTGGCTCACTGCAATCTCTGCCTCCCGGGTTCAAGCAATTCCCCTGCCTCGGCCTCCTGAGTAGCTGGCAATATAGGCATGCACCACCACGCCCGGCTCATTTTTCGTGTTTTTTTTTGTTTTTTGTTTTTTGTTTTTGAGACGGAGTCTCGCTTTGTCGCCCAGGCTGGAGTGCAATGGCGCGATCTCGGCTCACTGCTATCTCCGCCTCCCGGGTTCACGCCATTCTCCTGCCTCAGCCTCTCCGAGTAACTGGGACTACAGGCGCCCACCACCACGCCCAGCTAATTTTTTGTATTTTTAGTAGAGACGGGGTTTCACCGTGGTCTCGATCTCCTGACCTCGTGATCCGCCCGCCTCGGCCTTCCAAAGTGCTGGGATTACAAGCGTGAGCCACCGCGCCCGGCCCGTGTTTTTTAGTAGAGACATGGTTTCACCATGTTGGCCAGGATGGTCTCCAACTCCTGACCTCGTGATCCGCCTGCCTCGGCCTCCCAAAGTGCTAGGATTACAGGTGTGAGCCACTGCGCCTGGCTTTTTTTTTTTTTTTTTTTTTTTAATTTGAGACAGAGTCTCGCTTTGTCACCCAGGCTGGTGTGCAGTGGCTTGATCTCAGCTCACTGCAACCTCCGCCTCCTGGGGTCAAGTGATTCTCCCACCTCAGCTGCCCGAGTTACTGGGATTACAGGCGCCCACCACCTTGCCCAGCTAATTTTTGTATTTTGAGTAGAGACTGGGTTTCTCAAGGTTAGTCTGGCTGGTCTCAAACTCCCGACCTCCGGTGATCTGCCCGCCTTGGCCTCCCAAAGTGCTGGGATTACAAGCATGAGCCACCGCGGCCAGCTGACTTTTAAAAAGTCATACTAGGGCAGGGTGCAGTGGCTCATGCCTGTAATCCCAGCACTTTGGGAGGGCTGGGCGGGCAGATCACCTGAGTTCAGGAGTTCGAGACCAGCCTGGCCGACGTGGTGAAACCCCCATCTCTACTCAAAATACAAAAATTAGCCGGGCACCGTTGCACATGCCTGTAATCCCAGCTACTTGGGAGGCTGAGGTGAGAGAATTGCTTGAACCCGGGAGGCGGAGGTTGCAGTGAGCTGAGATCGAGCTGTCGCACTCCAGCCTGGGGGACAAGAGCGAGACCTTGTCTCTAAATAAATGAAATTAAATTGTGGCCAGGCGTGGTGGCTCACTTGTGTAATCCCAGCACTTTGGGAGGCGGAGGCAGGCGGATCACCTGAGGTCAGGAGTTTGAGACCAGACTGACCAACATGGAGAAACCCCGTCTCTACTAAAAATACAAAATTAGCCGGGCATGGTGGTGCATGCCTATAATCCCAGCTACTCTGGAGGCTAAGGCAGGAGAATGGCTTGAACCCGGGAGGCGGAGGTTGCTGTGAGCCGAGATCGTGCCATTGCACTCCAGCCTGGGCAACAAGAATGAAACTCTGTCTCAAAAAATGAATAAATAATTAAATTAAATTAAAAGTCCAGCTTTTAGCTGGGCACAGTGGCTCACACCTGTAATCCCAGCACTCTGGGAGGCTGTGGCGGGTGGATCACCTGAGCTCAGGAGTTAGACCAGCCTGACCAACATGGCGAAACCCCATCTCTACTAAATATAAAAAATTAGCCGGGTGTGATGGCAGGTGCCTGTAATCCCAGCTACTTGGGAGGCTGAGGTGGGAGAATCCCTTGAGCCCTGAAGGCGGATGTTGCAGTGAGCGTAGATCGCGCCATTGCACTCCAGCCTGGGTGACAGAGCAAGACACTGTCTCAACATAAATAAATAAACAGCTAGACTTTTAAAAAGTCATATTACCTGCAGAGATACTTCTAATTCTTCCTTTCCAATGTACATGTCTTTTATTGCTTTTCTCTTTTTGTTTTTCAGAGATTAGTTGTCACTATGTTGCCCAGGCTGGTCTTAAACTCCTAGGCTCGAAGGAGCCTTCTACCTTAGCCTCCCAAGTAGCTGAGACTATAGGCGAGCACCTCCACAACCTGCACTTTTTATTTCCTTTATTTTAATTTTTTTTTTAATTTTTTTAGAGACGGGGTCTTGCTCTGTCACCCAGGCTGGAGCTCACTGCAGCCTCAAACTCTTGGGCTCACTCAACCCTCCCACCTCAGCCTCCCAAAGTATTAAGATCACAGACATAAGCTACCACGCCCAGCCTATACCTTTTATTTCTTTTCATTGCCTAATTATAGCCCTTTCCGTTTTGGTGTCATTTTAAAGTCTAAATATATGATGTGTTTTTTTCTCAATATATCACAAATTACATACTTATAATCCAACTGGGAAGGTTGGGAGTTAAAAAAAAAAAAAAAAGAAAAGAAAAAGTCACTGGGCGCGGTGGCTCATGCCTGTAATCTTAGCGCTTTGGGAGGCCAAGGTGGGCGGATCACCTGAGGTCAGGAGTTCAAGACCAGCCTGGTCAACATGGTGAAACTCGGGAGACGGTGGTTGCAGTGAGCCTAGATCACGCCACTGCTGAGCAAGACTCCATCTCAAAAAAGAAAGAAAACTTCTCAGGACTTTTTCGTAGTAAGGCTGTCATAATACTGCCTGATGTATCTTATGTAATGAATTGCAGACTGCAGAAAGCAGGGACTTAGCTGAGCAAATTAATCGTGCACTCATTCAGCAAAGGTTCCAGTGCCTGCTGTGTGGAGACACGGTTCCAAGCACTGCCGCAATAGCAGGGAGGAAACAGAACGGATCTCAAACGCTGTCCCAGCAAGGACTCCAGTCTCTGCCTTGTGGATGCGTAACTGGCGCGTGATGTGCCAGAAACTCCTGTGTGTGGTTGTATGCGGTGCGTGACACAATACTCTTTCCAGCTGCTCCTTGGATTTGGGAAGCAGCCAAAGATTTACGGGCCATGGAGGCTCCGTCCATCCCTGGAAATCGGCTCTTGGGAATTCAGCTGAGTTACGTGGTTATAGCCGTCATGACAGCCATCCCCTGGCTGGGCCAGTTCTGGGAATAACTACAATGCTTATACTACAGGACGGCCAATTCAGAACTTCTTACTAGTGCTGAATTCAGTAAAAGTTTAGTAAAACATTCCTCAAATCCTCAACAGTACTTTAGGACGTCTCAGCTAGAGAGAGCTTGCAAGGGATTTTTTTTTTTTTTTTTTTTTTTTTGAGACATAGTCTCGCTCTGTCGCCCAGGCTGGAGTGCAGCGGTGTGATGTCGGCTCTCTACAACTTCCGCCTCCTGTGTTGAAGCAATTCTCTTGCCTGAGCCTCCCGAGTAGCTGGGATTACAGGCATCCGCCACCATGCCTGGCTACTTTTCCTATTTTTAGTAGAGACGGGGGTTTCACCATGTTGGCCAGGTTGGTCTCAAACTCCTGACCTCGAGTGATCCACCTACCTCAGCCTCCCAAAGTGCTGGGATTATAGGCGTGAGCCATGAGTCTCATATGACAAGTTCCCTTTAAAATGCATAAAACTCACAGATACCTTTGTCTGGAAAAATAGTTTTTTTGTTTTTGTTTTTCTTTTTTTGGTTTTTTGGTTTTTTTTTTAAATAAGGTCTCTATCACCTAGGCTGGGGTACAGTGGCAAAATCAAGGCTCACTACAGCGTTGACCTCCCAGGGTAAAGCAATCCTCCCACCTCAGCCTCCAGAGTAGCTGGGACTACAGGTACACGCCACCACCCCCAGCTATATTTTTTTCTTTTTTTGTACAGACTGGGTCTCACCATGTTGCCCAGGCTGGTCTCGAACTCCTGGGTTCAAGCAATCCTTCTGCCTTTGCCTCCCAAATTGCTGGGTTAACAGGCATGAGCCACTGCACTCAGCCAGAAGATATTAATAACATTTCCAGGAAATTTAACAGGTAATGTTTCATACGTTAATGAGCAGGAGTTACTGTGGGAGGCTGAGGTGGGAGGATTGTTTGAGGCCAGGAATTGAGACCAGCCCGGGCAACATAGCAAGACCTCAAGGCTACCAAAAGTACAAACTTAGCTGGGTGTGAGGCTTGCTTGAGCCCAGGAGGCCAACGCTGCAGTGAGCCATGCTCATGCCACTGTCCTCCAGCCTAGGAACAGAGCAAGACCCCGTATCGGCAAAACAAAATAACACAACACGGAGAGAGCACAGGTGCTCAGTGTCGTATGAATTAACACATTCTGTTACTGAAACCCAGTTTTACTTTGCAACTTTAAATTTTTTTCAGAAACATTAAAGAATATATTTTGCATGAGTTAAATATAGACATGCTACTGGCTGTTCCTGAGTTTTAGTTTTAAATTACTGTCAATCATTCCTCAGTGGTCCCGTGCACAGTGTCCATGCTGCAGGGAGGCCAGCTCCTCTGGGCCCCGTGGAGTAACGGTGTTGCTTAGCCCATATCCTCCTGGACAAGTGCTTCGGTTCTTCCCTTTACCGGTAAAGTGTGGCAAACGTAGTCTATCGAGTTTGTTCTATTTCTGTTTTTTTTTTTTTTTGAGACGGAGTCTCGCTCTGTCGCCCAGGCTGGAGTGCAGTGGCGCGATATCGGCTCACTGCAAGCTCCACCTCCCGAGTTCACACCATTCTCCTGTCTCAGCCTCCCGAGTAGCTGGGACTACAGGCGCCTGCCACACGCCCGGCTAATTTTTTGTATCTTTTAGTGGAGACGGGGTTTCACCGTGTTAGCCAGGATGGTCTCGATCTCCTGACCTCGTGATCCACCCACCTCGGTCTCCCAAAGTGCTGGGATTACAGGCGTGAGCCACTGTGCCCGGCCGAGTTTGTTCTATTTCATCTGTTCTGTTTATGAAACTGTAACTTCATATAGGACTGCCTTAGGGCCAAAGTAAATAAGTTGTCAAGCTAAATAAAACATCAAACAGCAGGCACAGGCCGGGTACGGTGGCTCCCAGCACTCTGGGACACCGAGGTGGGCAGATCATGAGGTCAGGAGATCAAGACCATCCTCGCTAACGTGGTGAAAACCCGTCTCTACTAAAAATACAGAACATTAGCCGGATGTGGTGGCGCGTGCCTGCAGTCCCAGCTACTCGGGAGACTGAGGTTGGAGAATCGCTTGAACCCGTGAGGTGGAGGTTGCAGTGAGCCAAGATGGCGCCACTGCACTCCAGCCTGGGCGACAGAGCAAGATTCTATCTCCAAAAAAAATAAAATAAAATACACAGCAGGGATGGGGATGGTAAACCCAAACTGCATGCTTTGGTTCAAGGTTTCAAGGTGGGTATAAAGCCAAAGTACCCGTCCATCTCCAGATAATCTTGAACTTAAGCTGAATAGCTCCGGAATGCTGCTGAGAGCACCCCAGGAAAATCCCAGCACCAGCCCGAGTCCACTCATGTGGTTCTGTTTGTCCACGGGTCTGCAACGTGAGGAGGTCTGAAGTGGGCCAGCCGGGGTTGAGATTTTATGTAGAAATGACCACCTGCAGCCGGGCACGGTGGCTCAAGCCTGTAATCCCAGCACTTTGGGAGGCCGAGGCGGGCGGATCACGAGGTCAGGAGATCGAGACGATCCTGGCTAACACAGTGAAACCCCGTCTCTACTAAAAATACAAAAAAATTAGCCGGGCGTGGTGGCGGGCGCCTGCAGTCCCAGCTACTCGGGAGGCTGAGACAGGAGAATGATGTGACCCAGGAGGCGGAGCTTGCAGTGAGCCAAGATCGTGCCACTGCACTCCAGCCTGGGCAACAGAGCAAGAATCCGTCTCAGAAAAAAAAATGAAATGACCACCTGTTCCTTGTCAATCCAGCCCTTTAAGTTACAACAAAAAGAAAGCCCTCCTCCTGCTCCACGTCCACACTGAGCCTGGTGTCTGCGGCCCTGTCCTGGCATTTCAGAGGCCGGTCTGGAGACTCACCCTCATCCCCCTCAGCAGCTGGGCTACCAGCAACCACATGATGGCCTCTGCTGGCTTCTCTCTTCCTGGCGTTGCAGATCACAGAAAGCAGCCCAGAGTGGGCACCAAGACACCCCAGGCTTTACTGGAGCCTCTTGGAGAACTAGCCCCATGCCTTGGTCCTGCCAGGATCCTTACCTTCTGGCACTGCTGCAAAAGCCTCCTCCCTCCTCCCTGGCCTCACATTCCCACCTCTGGCCTCTCTAGAGTCCATTCTCCTCTCAAGAGCCAGTCGTACTTTTACCACAGACTTTATTAGTCCTCAGGAGCACTCACCCTCGGACTCTCCAGCACTCCCTGGCCACTCCCCACTCCCCTGCTACCTTCCCCCTCCCAACTGGCCACATCCTGGCCATCAGTTAGTTGGACTGCAAGCTTGTCCAGTCCAAGAGACTAAACGGTCCAGTCGAGCCACTCCCAGATTCCTGACCCTCAGAAACAGAGTGAGAGAAGTACTTGTTGTTTTAAGTTGCCAGGTTGACGAACTTGGAATGCACTGCCCCGGGCCGTGGGGATTCCTGTCACGTGGAGAGGACGTGGGCTGTCCCTTCCAGGTCCTTAAGCACCTGTCCAAAGTCCCACACCCAACAATTTAAAGAAACACTGGGGAATACATGAGTATTTAGTCATGCTCAAACTCCTGTACAGGTTTCTTGCTAGTAGAAACGGACTTTCCGCCAGGCGCGACGGCTCACACCTGTAATCCCAGCACCCTGAGAGGCCGAGACAAGTGGATCACCTCAGGTCGGGAGTTTGAGACCAGCCTGACAAACATGGAGAAACCCCGTCTCTACTAAAAATACAAAATTAGCCAGGCGTGGTGGCACACGCCTATAATCCCAGCTACTTGGGAAGCTGAGGCAGGAGAATGGCTTGAACCCGGGAGGCAAATGTTGTGGTGAGCCGAGATCGTGCCATTACACTCCAGCCTGGGCAACAAGCAAAACTCTGTCTCAAAAAAAGAAAAAGAAAAAAAAGGAATGAACTTTCCATCTTCTTTTCTTTCTTTTTTTTTTGAGACGGAGTTTCGCTCTTGTTGCCCAGGCTGGAGTGCAATGGCACAATCTCAGCTCACAGCAACCTCCGCCTCCCGGGTTCAAGCCATTCTCCCGCCTGTGCCTCTGGAGTAGCTGGGATTACAGGCGCATGCCACCACGCCTGGCTAATTTTGTATTTTTAGTAGAGATGGGGTTTCTCTATGTTGGTCAGACTAGTCTCAAACTCCGGACCTCAGGTGATCCGCACCTTGGCCTCTCAGAGTGCTGGGATTACAGACGTGAGCCACCGTGCCTGGCCTTTTTTTTTTTTTTTTTTTTGAGACGGAGTCTCACTCTGTTGCCCAGGCTCGAGTGCAGTGACACGATCTTGGCTCACTTCAACCAACACCTCCGGGGTTCAAGCGATTCTCCTGCCTCAGCCTTCCAAGTAGCTGGGATTACAGGCGCCTGCCACCACACCCAGCTAATTTTCGTATTTTTAGTAGAGACGAGGTTTCACCATGTTGGCCAGGCTGGTCTCCAACTCCTGACCTCAAGTGATCCAGATCCAACCACCTTGGCCTCCCAAAGTGCTGGGATTACAGGCGTGAGCCACCGCGCCCAGCCCCATCTTTTAAAGAAGAATAAAATCTGGTTGTACATGGATGAGTAAACCCAGTTAACAAGTGATAAGAGAAGAAACTGTTTCCTAAGAAAGAGCTTCAGGAAGAAAATGTAGTAAAATTTACAGAGATGAACTTGTTTATTTTCAAGCATTCCACAAAGTAACATGTTTTAGGTAAGACATCTTCATATTCAACACATACCTTATTGTCCTGCCTGACTTCGCTTCAGCAGGAGGAGTTGCCGTGGGGGCAGCTTTGGCCGTCATTATGGGTGCTGCAGTCCAAGAGCTCTGGAGGCCAGGCTAACTGCAAAAGCAAATGTGCTTAAAAAAAATTTTAAGTTTAGTTGCTTCCAAATTTGGAAAGAAGCAAATATGTAATTATTTGTTCAGATATTAATAAGGAAGCCTAGATCTTTTTTTTTTGAGACACAGTCTTGGCCTGGCACGATGGCTCATGCCTGTCATCCCAGCTACTCGAGAGGCTAAGGCAGGAGAATCACTTGAACCTGGGAGGCGGAGGCTGCAGTGAGCTGAGATCGCGCCACTGTACTTCAGCCTGGGCAACAGAGTGAGACCTTGTCTCAAAAAAAAAAAAAAGAGACAGGGTCTCACTCATCACTTATGCTGGAGTGCAGTGGCACGATCTTAACTCACTGCAGCCTCCACCTCCTAGGTTCAAGCAATTCTCATGCCTCAGCCTCTCGAGTAGCTGGGACTACAGGCATGTTGCCACCATGCCTGGCCAATTTTTTTGTATTTTTAGTAGAAAGAGAGTTTCGCCATGTTGGCTAGGCTGGTCTTGAACTCCTGACCTCAAGTGATCCGCCTGCCTTGCCCTCCCAAAGTACTGGGATTACAGGCGTGGGACATAGCACCCAGCCAGAAGCCTCGATCTTTTTTTTTTTTTTTTTTTTTTTTTTTTTTGAGATGGAGTCTCTGCCTCCCAGGTTCAAGCAATTCTCCTGCCTGAGTGTCCCAAGTAGCTGGGATTACAGGCGCCTGCCACCATGCCCAGCTAATTTTTTCTATTTTTAGTAGAGATGGGGTTTTACCGTGTTAGCCAGGATGGTCTCATCTCCTGACTTCGTGATCCGCCCATCTCGACCTCTCAAAGTGCTGGGATTGCAGGCATGAGCCACCGCCCCAGGCAGCCTAGATCTTAAAATCAAAAAAAGTCCCAAAGATCAATTTCTGTCTCCGGAATGTTAAGTATTACTATTTGATAGATGAGGTAATTGAAGTTGGTAGGGCAACTTGCCTGAAGTCCTTCAGCCGACAGCAGGAATAAGGGACAGAGCCCAGAATGCTTCTGCATGAACAGGGAACAAAGGCCTGGGGCCTCCTCTCTGCCCACCTTCCCCTCCCACATCCCAGGCTGAAAGGGCTGCCCTAGGCGCTCCTGAGGCCTCCTCTCTGATGGGGCTAGAGCTGAGGGAACCTGGGATTGGTAGCCATCCAGAGACCTAAGGTGTGCCCTGACCCAAACCAGCAGTCACCAAGAGACTGCCTCTCTAGAGAACAGGCGGGGAAGGGAAGTCACACCAAGTCCAAGTGCAGAGTTCAGAGTGCTGAGGAGGGGTGACACGGAAGTACAAATGAGCAAGCAGCAGTTAGGAAGTGCAGAAAGAACACAGGGTGGAGAAGGGAAAGCGAACGTCCTGCTCTGCTGCAGGCTCTGAGGGCAAAGGCAGACCTGGGAGCCCACTCTCCTACAGATCCTTCTTCTTGAATCCAAATCATGGAGCAAAACAAATACAAAACCCCCAAACCATGGGGCACCCAAGTCCTTAAACAAAACCCCTATTGCTCGAGGCTACGTGAGCCTCTGCTGCTGCCACTACAGCAGAGGCTGAAGCTGAGAGCTGAGAGTCATGGTTCACCTGTAGGGCCTGGGATGCAGCCAGCCTTCAAAGCACGGTTGTTAAAGAGATGAGTTTGAATAAATGCATGAATACTCTGTTCCCATACCCTCATTTCCCATGACATCCCAGTAATAACTCTGGATGCCAAGGCTTCCTGGCTCGTCAGTTGCCCTCACACACATTTATTGCATTTTATCTTTAGAACCACCCTGTGGGAAACCCAAGGCTGATATTAGCCTTGCTTTGCAGATAATTATCATCCCCATTTTACCGCTGAGAAGATTGAGGCTTGGGGAAGTTAATAACTTGCTTAAGGTCATAGGCCAGAAGAGACAGAACCCAGTGTTCTTTCCCCAGAGGAGGCCTCTTGCCAACACCCCACACTGCTTCTGATGAATTGCCAGGAAACAATTTTAACTTATCTCAAACAATATTAATAGGACTACATCTTAAAGTCTTCCCAAACTCATCCAAATGTGTGCCCTCACCCTCTCTCCAGCCTTGTCCCGTGACCAACCCAACCAAACTTCCGAAACGCTTTTTTGTGTTCTAGGAAGTGACCGAGCCCCCACAACCCTTTATGCCTGTGCGTTCAGAGGATTTGTGTCCTTTTTTTTTTTTTTTTTTCGAGATGGAGTCTCGCTCTGTCGCCCAGGCTGGAGTGCAGTGGCGGGATCTCGGCTCACTGCAAGCTCCGCTTCCTGGGTTCACGCCATTCTGTCAGCCTCCCGAGTAGCAGGGACTACAGGCGCCCTCAACCGCGCCTGGCTAATTTTTTATATTTTTAGTAGAGACGGGTTTTTGCCGTGTTAGGATGGTCTCGATCTCTTAACCTCGTGATCTGCCCGCCTTGGCCTCCCAAAGTGCTGGGATAAAGGGCCGGGGGAGGTGGGGGAGGAAGGGGGGGGGGGCACCGCGCCTGGCACACCTGGTGTCTCAATCAGGGAAAGAAAAAAACAGTGGAGGAGGAAACGGCAAGGTTGGATTCATTGCGAAGGCACACTGTACGATAAGAAGCAAAAGGAAAAGCGGTTCTGTTGCGAAAATCAGTGTCAGCCCTGGGTTTAGGGGAAGGTCCTCTCCACAAACGAACGGAAAACCTCCCCAGCCCCGAGCACCTCTGCAGAGGCACCCGGCCCACTGGAGGGCTGAGGGCGGATAACCACGACACTGAAAACACTTTCCTGAGCGCGTTTCGGGGCTGAGGAAGAGGGAGGATTACACGCAGCCCACTGGCTTTGCAACCTCGTCTGTAGTGGTGGAGTGAGTGCAAGTCCAGAAACCAACCAGACCGGCCTTGAAATTCTGCCCTAACTTCAAAGCTGTGATCCTCGGCAGGTTACTTTTAATGCTTCTGAATCTCTATACATGTAAAATAGAGGTATTGTATTTGCTGCACAGGGTTGTGAATATTACGTGTGTGTTCGACATGGAGCTAGGCACTCGGTGACGTTGGCTGTCGTTACCAGCATTCACTGTTATGAATTTGCGGAATACAGAAAAGCATAAATAGGTCGCCCTCATCCTGCCTCTATAACAGACCATCTAGTCTTTGCTATTCCCACTCAACAAGCTTTCCAGCTCTTGGCGTCAGCTCTAGACCTAAGGCGGACGGAGGAAGGGGTCGGGGTGTCGGAGGAACCCGCGCGCCTGGGAGCCCACGAGGGACCCTGCCCGGACCCGGAGTGCAGACCCCGAAGAGAACAGAGCCTCTTCCCGGCTTCCAGACGGCGCCTCCCCGCTTCCTACGATGGGCTCGCGCAGCGCCCGGGGCAGGACCAAGGCTCCAGGCGCCTCCGAGGTGAGCCAGTCCGAGGGGACAGGACGGAGCACTCCTAAGTCAGAACTCTGCGGGACGAGCTCTGCAGACGCCTGCCAGGCCGCACCGCGCGCTCGCCGCCTCACGACCCTCCTCCTCCGGGGCTGCCCTTCCTGCGGCGGTTGCAGCTCCAGTCCTCGTCCTCTGGCGGCTCAAAACGCAGGAAAACCGCCCCCTTCCTGCGCTCCTCAGCCCCGAAGGGGCCCTGCCGACCCGAGGCCTCCCGCGCCGCCCTCCTGAGCGCGGGCCTCTCCCCGCAGGCGGGATTCCGGCCCGCGCCATCCGCCCTCGCCTGTGACCGATCCCTGCTGGTGACCGAGGCTGCCCGGGCGGGAGGCCCCTCGGCCCCTCGGCCCCTCGGCGCGGGCGGAGCACGACCACGCAGCCACGACCCGGCCAGTTATTCACTCGCCAGGCCCTGGAAATCCAAGGCCGGCTTCAAAAAAAACCAGGGCACCCGCGGCCTCCTCGCAGACGCGCACCCCCGTACCCGGGCCTCAGGCAGCCGCGGGGGAGGCGGGCTCGGGCTCGGGGGTGCGGCAAGCGGTACCCGGGCGCGGCGGGGCGGAGCCGTGGGGGCCGCGCAGGCGCCACGTCAGGCCCCGCCCACCCCGCCGCGCCGGCTCCCGGTAGGCCCCGCCCACCCCGCCGCGCAGGCGCCCCGTGGCGGCCCGCGGACCGCGCAGGCGCGGCTTTCAGGCCAACATGGCCGTGCTGCTGCTGCTGCTCCGTGCCCTCCGCCGGCGTCCAGGCCCGGGTCCTCGGTGGTGGGGCCCAGGCCCGGCCTGGAGTCCAGGTTTCCCCGCCGGGCCCGGGAGGGGGCGGCCGTACATGGCCAGCAGGCCTCCGGGGGACCTCGCTGAGGCTGGAGGCCGAGCCCTGCAGGTAAATCCCCGCGGCGTCCGGGCCCCACCTCCCGCCCGGCATTGCTCTGTAAGGCCAAGCCAGGCGGGCCGGGTCGGAGGCCGCCTGGCCCCTGCGGCGGGGGAGCCTGCGCCTGTGGGCCCGCGGATCCCCCAGCTACGGACCTCGGCGCGGAGCGACTGTTGGGGCCCTGGAGCGTGGGCGCTGGGCGGGCCGGGAAGAGGCACGACTGGGATCCGCGCAGCCCTCGGCGTGGACTTTGCCAACCCTTCTGTTGTGTGTGGATGTTCTCCGCCTATCTCCCTCGCGTTTTAAAGTGGAATCCAGTAACGGTTTCCGGCGTAGCACTAATTTACAGTCCGCGCCTGTGGATCGATTCCGTCACGAGGAATTTCAGCGCTTTCCAGTTAGGGTGGTTACTGCCGAGTATGGGGCGCAGAACGTTTCTGTGTGCGCAAAATACCCTGTAGCTGCATTTGCAGTTGTCATGTAGCTCGGCACGTTATTGATACAAAGTCATTGAGCATCCCCTGTAGGGAGGCGTTGTTTCAGGTTCTGCTAAGGATAGGATAGCATCTCCTCCCGAAAACCAGACCCTGTGTCCTTGAGCTTTTGGACTGATGTTTTTTTCTCCTAGCCCTCGCCTAGGAGCTTAGCCCACACCCTTTAGGTTGTTGTTTATTCGGTTATTTTTGAGACAGAGATCTTGTTCTGTCGCCCAGGCTGGAGGGCAGTGGCGCGATCTTGGCTCCCTGCAACCTCCGCCTCCCGGGTTCAAGCGATTCTCCTGCCTCAGCCTCCTGAGTAGCTGGGATTACGGGTGCGCGCCACCACATGCAGCTAATTTTTGTATTTTTAGTAGAGACGGGGTTTCACCATGTTGGCCAGGATGGTCTCGATCTCTTGACCTTCTGATCCGCCTGCCTCGGCCTCCCAAAGTGCTGGGATTACAGGGCGTGAGCCAGCACGCCTGGCCGTAAAACATATTTAAATGGGAAAATGTTTATCTTGAAAGGAGAACGCTGAAAGTATATATTTGTTAACTGGCTTGGTATCTGGAAATGTTCTACAAGGAGCCACTCTCTGGTGACAGCAGGAGCCCCGGGTCTGGGCAGCCACTGTGGCCTTTGGAGAGCTGGGCTGCTCCCTTTCCCCTGCAGAAGCTTCAGGCTATGGGATAGCAGCCAATGTACTCCTGTGTTTTTTTTTGTTTGTTTGTTTGTTTTGTGACAGTCTCTCTATGTCGCCGAGGCTGGAGTGCAGTGGTCTGATCATGGCTCACTGAAGCTTCTGCCTCCTGGGTCCAAGCAATCCTCCCACCTCAGCCTCCCAAAGTGCTGGGATTACAGACATGAGCTACCGTGCCTGGCCACTGTCGTGATTTTTTATTTGTTTATTTCTTTGTTTTTTGAGATGGAGTCTCCCTTTGCTGCCCAGCCTGGAGTGCAGTGGTGCTATCTCAGCTCACTGCAACCTCTGCCTTCCGGGTTCAAGCGATTCTCCTGCCTCAGCTTCCCGAGTAGCTGAGATTACAGGCGTGCACTACCACGCCTGGCTAATTTTTGTATTTTTAGTAGAGATGAGGTTTCATCATATTGGCCAGGCTGGTCTCGAACTCCTGACCTCTGGTGATCCACTGGCCTCAGCCTCCCAAAGTGTTGGGATTACAGGCATGAGCCACCACACCTGGCCAATTACTGTGTTTTAACCTGTTTACTTGTTTTTGACATTTTGATGTTACCTAAGGCTTTGAAATATTGCTCAGACTATTCATATCTCAGGGCAATGTAGATACTTCAGATAATTATATATTTGAAGTTTTAAAAACGATTTTTAGTCTGCATTGCTTTGGTACTCTCTAATGTTGGTGTGACCTCCAGTATTGGTTTTTTTTCAGAGCTTACAATTGAGACTGCTAACCCCTACCTTTGAAGGGATCAACGGATTGTTGTTGAAACAACATTTAGTTCAGAATCCAGTCAGACTCTGGCAACTTTTAGGTATGTATCTGTTGAAAGAAGCAGCTGAGCATGACTGCACACTTATCACCTCAGCTACTTGGGAGGCTGAGGCTGGAGTGTCGCTTGAGTCCAGGAGTTCAAGGCTGATGCTGCCGCTGCAGTCCAGCCTGGGTGACAGAGTGAGACCCTGTTTCTAGACAAAAAAATACAGAAGTGACAAGGCAGAGATTGTTTTCTTTATTTATTTATTTTTTTATTTTAGAGACGGGATCTCGCCCTGTTGCATGGGTTGGAGTGCAGTACAGTGGTGTGATCAGAGCTCACTACAGCCTAGAACTCCTGGGGTCAAGGGATCCTCCCCCGTTTGCTTCCGGAGTAGCTAGGACTACAGGCGTGCACCATCACCCTCGGCTATTTTTTGTAGAGACAAGGTCTCACTTTGTTGTCCAGGCCCAAAGGGGCCTCTTTACTCCTTTATCCCGAGTTGCAGAGCCTTGACCTCTTAGGCTCGAGTGATCCTCCCACCTCAGCCTTCCATAGAGCCAGGACTCCAGTCACACACGAAAGTGCCAAGCTAATTTTTGGGTATTTTTGTAGAGATGGGGTTTTGCCACGTTTCCCAGGCTGGTCTTGAACTCCTGGACTCAAGCGATCAGCCTGCCTTGGTCTCCCAAAGTGTTGAGATTACAGGCGTGAGCCACCGCATCTGGCCAAGTTGTCCTTTTTTAAAAAAAATTCTGCTGTATTCCAGTAATTGGGCTGCTTGAAAAAGGTTTTTCATGTTGTCTAGTCAGCTGCAAGAATGTTTAGTAAGGATTTACAAAGTGGCTACAGATGTTTTATATCCACACAATCACTAAAAATACCCTGCAAATAATTTGTTCTTCAGTAAATCATTTAATGAGGCCGGGCGCGGTGGCTCAGTCTTGTAATCCCAGCACTTTGGGAGGCCGAGGCAGGCGGATCACGAGGTCAGGAGATCGAGACCACGGTGAAACCCCGTCTCTACTAAAAATACAAAAAAAAAAAAAAAAAAAAAAATTAGCCGGGCATGGTGGCGGGCGCCTGTAGTCCCAGCTACTCGGAGAGGCTGAGGCAGGAGAATGGCATGAACCCGGGAGGCGGAGCTTGCAGTGAGCCGAGATCGCGCCACTGCACTCCAGCCTGGGTGACAGCGAGACTCCGTCTCAAAAAAAAAATAAAAAAAAAAATAAATCATTTAATGAAACCTCGTGACATTCTTTGGTCTCTCTTGACTAAAGAACCTGAAGGATTGACACCTCTCATTTTTATTTCACACTCCCTTTTATGGAGTTGGAACAGGGAAAAAGTAAAATATTCCTACTCCTAACTGACATTAAACAGCCTTATACCAACACGTGGGTAGGGAGAGTGCTGTGCCCTCTGATTGGCCGTGCGTCAGCAACTGGCCCATCTGCTGTCTGTGTTTAAGATCAGCCCACGGGTGCCTGTGGCTGTGACACAGGAAACACATGCTTCAGCCCCCTTAATGCCTGAGGTTACCTGCAGGTGGCAACGAGGGTCATTTCACTGGTGAACCCGTTCATGTCTTTGTGAAGAAAGTTACATTTCAGGTCATGGTTGTGAAACTCTTTCCCTATTTTTATTATTTTTTATTATTATTTGAGATGGGGTCTTGCCCTGTTGCCCAGGTGCGGTCTCTACTCACTGCAGCCTCAACCTCCTGGGCCCAGGTGCTCCTCCCACCTCAGCCTCCTGAGTAGCTGGGAAGTCAGGCATGTGTCACCACGTACAGCTTCATTTTTGTTTTGTTGTTGGTGGTTTTTAAATTTATTTTATTTATTTATTTTTTTGAGACGGAGTCTTGCTGTGTCGCCCAGGCTGGAGTGCAGTGGCACGATCTCTGCTCACTGCAAGCTCCACCTCCCTGGTTCACGCCGTTCTCCCGCCTCAGCCTCCCGAGTGGCTGGGATTACAGGCACCCGCCACCACGCGCAGCTAATTTCTTGTATTTTTAGTAGAGACGGCGTTTCACCGTGTTAGCCAGGATGGTCTTGATCTCCTGACCTCGTGATGCGCCCGACTTGGCCTCCCAAAGTGCTGGGATTACAGGCGTGCGCCACTGCGCCCGGCTTTTTTTTTTTTTTTTTTAAGAGACGAGATTTTTTGCCCATGTTGTGCTGGCTGGTCTTGAATTCCTGGACTCAAGCCATCCTCCTCCGTCGGCCTCCCAGAGTGCTGGGATTACAGGCGTGAGCCACTGCACGTGGCCTCCCCCATTTGTAAACGCTGATTTGTTCAGATTTTGAGACAGAGCTCTGTGTGAGGAGTGTCGTGCCAGCCCTTCTTGGTGGTAGCTGGGCTGCTGCTGTTGCCACTTGTCTGGAAGCCATTTGTGAGTCGGAGTCTTGCTCTGTAACCCAGGCTGGAGTGCAGTGGTGTGATGATCTCAGCTGGCTGCAACCTCCGCCTCCCGGGTTCAAGCAATTCTGCCTCAGCCTCCCAAGTAGCTGGGGTTACAAGCGCCTGCCAACACGTCTGGCTAATTTTTGTATTTTTAGTAGAGACAGGGTTTCACCATCTTGGCCGGGCTGGTCTTGAACTCCTGACCTCCTGAACCACCCACCTTAGCCTCCCAAAGTGCTGGGATTACAGCCATGAGCCACCACACCTGGACTGTTTAAGTTCTTTTAAAGCAACTTAATATATTAAAGGGATTTGTGATATTTTCCCAAATTTGTGTTCATAACTATTTTTTATTCCCTCACATTAGGAATTTAAATAGCAAAGATGTTTAACTTCATAAGTTAAAATAGTTTATTCTGTAATTAGGAAATACTGTACTAAGTGATATAGGAAATGCTTTATTTCAAATTTATAAATCTTATGGATATAAGTAGGTTTTTCAGATGGTTTCTGTTTTGCTTTGGTTATTTAGGAGTATACTGTTGTCCTGTATGCCTCCCGTGTGGTTGCAAAACTCAATTGTTAAATCCTTTCTCTATTTCTCATAGGTGGTACTTTCTATTTTAACACCTCAAGGATGAAGCAGAAGAATAAGGAGAAGGATAAGTCGAAGGGGAAGGCGCCTGAAGAGGACGAAGGTATGTTCATCTGATGTTCTTTAGTCAGTGGCTGCCTCTGGCTGTCTTCATGTCTCTGTTCTCTTCTTAGCAAGGTGAAACCAGTCTGGAAAGTGGGGAGATGGGCCGGGTGCAGTGGCTCACACTTGTAGTGGAAACGCTTTGGGAGGCCCAGGTGGAAGGATCACTTGAGGCCTGTGCCACATAGCGAGACCCTATCTCACTAAAAATTAAAAGGCTGGGCACAGTGGCTCACACCTGTAATCCCAGCACTTTGGGAGGCTGAGGCAGGCGGATCACCTACACCCTGGCCAACATGGTGAAACCCCGTCTCTACTAAAAATAGAAAATTAGCCAGGCGTGATGGTGCACGCCTGTAGTCCCAGCTACTCGGGAGGCCGAGGCAGGAGAATTGCTTGAACCTGGGAGGTGGAGGTTGCTGTGAGCGGAGGTCGTGCCGTTGCACTCCAGCCTGAGCAACAAGAGCAAAACTCCGTCTCAAAAAAAAAAAAAATTTAATTTAAATTTAAAAAGATCCTATCTATACAAAAAGAAAAGAAAAAAGCAATTGGCCAGGCGTCATGGTGTGCATCTGTAGTCATAGCTACTCAGGAGGTAGGAGGATCGCTTGAGCCCAGGAGTTGGAGGCTCAGCTTCAGATTCACAGCCCCAGGGGGCATAAGGGTCGAAGTCAGCTTCCGATTCACAGCCCCAGGGGGCATAAGGGTGGAAGTCAGCTTCAGGAATGCTTCGCTTTTGGACCCTTGAGGCCTCTTGCCAGACATCAGCGTTGTCAGATGGATGCCCTGCTCAGCACCACTCATCTTTCTGGAAAGGCACCTGGCCTTGGAAGATGAGTGAGGAACTGTCATGAGGAATCTTTTTCCTATGTTTCTTTTCAGGAGAGCTTTCAGGATGTGGAAATGATGGTTCAGCTATTGGATGATGGGATTATTATTGTGAATTCGAGTTCAGCAGGAGTTTGTTTCAGGAGTGACGTCCTGCTTGATTGATTTTGGGTGAGACGCTGCATTTGCCAAGGCCAGGGACAGCTTTACTCTGTGCCAGAGGAGCTCTGACTCTCCCGGCTGGGCACTCGAGGGGAGGTTGTAACTGCGGGGACAGCAGTGTTTCGCAGGTGGATTCACTTTAGGTGTTTCTGGCTGTAGGCTGATCTTCAACTTACTGTTGGTTTTACAGTAAGTGTCAGTGCCTGCAGCCACTCAGAACTATCTTCTAAAAGACTTCTGAATCTTCATACAAAATTGTTCTGAATTGATTTCAGGGCTCTTCCCCTGTATTCTTCAACATTACAATAAAGTGTGTCCTTTGACCTTTTTTTTTTTTTTTTTTTTTGCCAGAATCTCACTCTGTTGACCAGGCTGGAGTGCAATGGTGCGATCTCAGCTCAATGCAACCTCCCCCTCCCGGGTTCAAGCAATTCTCCTGCCCCAGCCTCCCAAGTAGCTAGGATTACAGGTCCTCACCACCACACCCTGCTAATTTTTTGTTTTTTGTTTGTTTGTTTTTGACATGGAGCCTCGCTCTGTGGCCCAGGCTGGAGTGCAGTGGCACAATCTCGGCTCACTGCAAGCTCTGCTTCCTGGGTTCATGCCATTCTCCTGCCTCAGCCTCCCTAGTAGTTGGGACTACAGGCACCCGCCACCACACCCGCCTAATTTTTTTGTTTTTTTATTAGAGACTGGGTTTCACCGTGTTAGCCAGGGTGGTCTCAATCTCCTGACCTTGTGATCTGCCTGCCTTAGCCTCCCAAAGTGCTGGGATTACAGGTGTGGGCCACTGCACCCAGCCCTGGAACTTTTTTTTTTTTTTTACTTTTATTTTGTATTTCTGTATTTATTTTTGAAACAGAGTCTTGCTCTGTTGCCCAGACTGGAGTCCAGTGGTGCGATGTCGGCTCACTGCAACCTCTGCCTCTTGGGTTCAAGCGATTCTCCTGCCTCAGCCTCCTGAGTAGCTGGGATTACAGGCATGCACCACCACGCCTGGCTAATTTTTGTATTTTCAGTAGACACGGGGTTTTGCCATGTTGGCCAGGCTGGTCTTAAACTCCTGGCCTCGTGATCTCCCCACCTCGGCCTCCCAAAGTGCCGGGATTACAGGTGTGAGCCACCAAGCCCAGCTGACCTTTTTATAAAAAAAAATTTTCCAGGTAGGTGCGGTGGCTCACACCTGTAATCTGAGCACTTTGGGAGGCCAAGGTGGGATGATCACTTGAGCCCAGGAGTTTAAGACCCTAATTTCTATTATTACTATTATTATTATTATTTTTTTTTTTTTTTTGAGATGGAGTCTCTCTCTGTCACCAGGCTAGAGTGCAATGGCACGATCTAGGCTCACTGCAACCTCTGCTTCCTGGGTTCAGGCGATTCTCCTGCCTCAGCCTCTCGAGTAGCTGGGACTACAGGCATGCACCACCATGCCCAGCTAATTTTTTATATTTTTAACAGAGACAGGGTTAAAAAACAGAGACATGTTGGCCAGGATGGTCTCAAACTCCCGATGTCAGGCAATCTGCCCTCCTCAGCCTTCCAAAGTGCTGGGATTACAGGCGTGAGCCACCGCGCCCAGCCTCGAGTTTCAGTCGTTTCCCAGGCTAGAGTGCAATGGCGTAATTTCAGATCACTGGAACCTCTGCCTCCTGGGTTCCAGTGATTCTCCTGCCTCAACCTCACAAATAGCTGGGATCACAGGCATGCAACACCACGCCCAGCTAATTTTTGTATTTTTGGTAGAGACCTGGTTTGACCATGTTTGTCAGGCTGGTCTCAAACTTCTGACCTCAGGTGATCCACCCACTTTGGCCTCTGAAAGTGCTGGGATTACAGGTGTGAGCCACCACGTGCAGCCGTTCTTTTTTTTTTGAGACGGAGTCTCACTCTTTCACCCAGGCTGGAGTGCAGTGGCGTGATCTCGGCTCACTGCAGGCTCCGCCCCCCGGGGTTCACGCCATTCTCCTGCCTCAGCCTCCCGAGTAACTGGGATTACAGGTGCCCGCAACCATGCCTGGCTAATTTTTTGTATTTTTAGTAGAGACGGGGTTTCACCATGTTAGCCAGGATGGTCTCGATCTCCTGACGTTGTGGTCTGCCCGCCTTGGCCTCCCAAAGTGCTGGGATTATAGGCATGAGCCACCGCGCCCGGCCAAGTGATTGTTTTATGTTTATTCTGTTTTGGGTTGAACTGTAGTTTGCTTTGAGAAAATGATGTCTGTTAAATTTTCGTTAGAGGATAATTGTTTACTGAGCCAAATAATCTTTCTCGTGAGAACCTATTCTGGGTTTCCCCTGGGCCCTCTGCTGTGGTTGCGGTGGGAGGTGGTTTGTGTGGGTTTTCAGGACTGCTGACTTGATGAGACACGCACAGCACAGTCCTGGCCCTTGGGCAGGCCTTCTGCATGGTCGGATGCTGAACCGCATCACGTCTGTTCACGTGAAGATTCTTTTACCACCTCTTTAAGTGAAAGAATGATACTGAATGTGGCTTAGAAACAGCTTTGCCAGCTGTGCAGAATGATTGTAAGTAGTGGTTGCCCAAAAAGTAGTTGCTTGGAATACCACTCAGTGATAACACGGGTGAACCTGGAAGGAATTATATGGAGTGAAAAAAGGCACCGCTCACTGATAACGCAGGTGAACCTGGAAGGAATTATACGGAGTGAGAAAAGGCACCGCTCACTGATAACGCGGGTGAACCTGGAAGGAATTATACGGAGTGAGAAAAGGCACCACTCACTGATAACGCGGGTGAAGCTGGAAGGAATTATACGGAGTGAAAAAAGGCACCGCTCACGGATAACGCCAGTGAACCTGGAAGGAATTATACGGAGTGAGAAAAGGCCGACCCAAAAGATCACATTCCGTGTGATTTTCAGTTTTTTATACAGCATTCTCTAAAGGCAAAAATTAAAGGGATGGAACACAGATTCGTGGTTGCTAGGGCCTAAGGATGGGGGAAGGATACAGCCTGAGGGAGCCTGTGGTTGGACTGCCTCAGCTGTGGTGGGCACGCGAGTGCACACTGCGCGTGTGTCACGGGATGACCCCAGGGAGCTTGGTGGATCGTCGTGGTGGGAGAGCCCAGCTGTGATACTGTTCGTAGTTTTGTAAGATGGAACCCCTGGAAGCAGGTGGACAAGGTATTGCTTTGTGTCATTTTTTTTTGAGACGGGGTCTCCGTCTGTCACCCACGATGGAGTGCGGTGGCTCTATCTCTGCCCACTGCAACCTGCACCGCCTGTGTTCAAGCGATTCTCCCGCCTCAGCCTCCTGAATAGCTGGGATTACAGGCACGCGCCACCACACCCAGCTAATTTTGTTTGTTTTTAGTAGAGACGGAGTTTCAGCATGTTGGTCAGGCTGGTCTCGAACTCCTGACCTCGTGATCTGCCCGCCTCAGCCCCCAGAAAGTGCTGGGATTACAGGTGTGAGCCACTGCGCCTGGCCTGCTCTGTGCCATTTCTTACAACTACATGTGAAGGTACAGTTACTTCACAGTCAGAAATTTAACTAGGAAAAAAAGCAGTTGCTAACATTTCTTTTTTTGAGACGGAGTTTCGCTCTTGTTGCCCATCCTGAAGTGCAATGGCTCGATCTCGGCTCACCGCAAACTCCACCTCCCGGGTTCAAGCCATTCTCCTGCCTTAGCTTCCCGAGTAGCTGGGATTACAGGCATGCGTCAGCACACCTGGCTGATTTTTTGTATTTTTAGTAAAGATGGGGTTTCCGCATGTTGGTCAGGCTGGTCTCGGACTCCCAACCTCAGGTGATGTGCCCGCCTCGGCCTCCCGAAGTGCTGGATTGACAGGCGTGAGCCACCGTGCCAGGCAGCAGTTGCTAACATTTTCACACAGCTTCTGGTGGAGAAGGCCGCTTTCCACTGTGCAGCGTGGATGCGTCAAGGTGGAGCCCTCGCCCCCGAGGCCTCGCGTCTGTCAGGGTCAACTGTGGCGCTGCTGTCTTCAGGGTCGGTTTGCGAGTGGGACGAGCCTGACGTGGCCCCTGTGGCTGCTTCCTTGGGACTCAGTGGTATCAGCCATTTGTTTTTAGATGACTGACTGAGGTGAGTTATGTGATCATAATATCTCATTGTCAACAATTGACTTTTTTTTCCTCGAAGAGGGATTTTGGCAACAAAACTTGCCAGTGACCCTGCAGGCTGCCGTCCATGAGGTGCGCATGTGAGGCTCAGGAGGCAAGTGCGTTTCCCGAGCGCCTTGGCGGACAGCCTCAGGAACACAGGCAGCAGGTGCTGAGGTCACACCCCAGTTCTGTGTGTACTGAATAACCGTCCTGGAAGCACGCAGGAGGAAGATGCCTGCCGCCCTGGGTGCGCAGGCACAAATGGCCACAACACTGAAGGCGTGGCGGGAAGAGGTGCGTCAGGCAGCTTAGTGGAAGGGACACACTGGGCGTTTGGGCTGGGCAGAAGTTAAGGACTTCATGGGAAGGAGGTGGGGGGTCTTCCAGGCAGAGGAAGTGCCTTTTATACCTAGAGTGCTTTTGTTTGTTTGTTTGTTTGTTTTGAGATGGAGTTTCATTCTTTGTTGCCCAGGCAGGAGTGAAGTGGCACGATCTCAGCTCACTGCAACCTGCGCCTGCCAGGTTTAAGCGATTCTCCTGCCTCAGCCTCCCTAGTAGCTGGGATTACAGGCGTGTGCTACCACGCCCAGCTAATTTTTGTATTTTTAGTAGAGACAGGGTTTCACCATGTTGGCCAGGCTGGTGTTAAACTCCTGACCTCAGGGGATCCACCCACCTCAGCCTCCCAAAGTGCCTTGATGACAGTCGTGAGTCACTGCGCCCAGCCTCAGCTAAGTTGTGTTTTTGTTTTTTTTTTTCCCCCTGTAGAGATGGGTTTTCGCTGTGTTGCCCAGGCTGGTTTCTAACTCCTGGACTCAAGTGATCCACCTGTCTCGACTCCCAAAGTGCTGGGATGACAGATGTGAGCCACTGCGCCCGACTGGAATTTCTTAACGTTTGTTTCCTTAGGTTAAAGTTTCAGAAGTAGGATTTTTGAATTAAAGAAACTAAATACTGTCTATGGCACCTGATACATCTTGCCTGGCAGTTATCAGACAGGGTTGTACTGGTTTGCGGCCCCCGAGAATGTGTGCAAGGCCTGTTTGTGGACCCTCCTTGGCCTGGCTGTCTGGGTCATCCACCTGCGTGTGCTCACAGAGCGTATGGATTTTCCCTGCGGTGCCTTCACTTGTGGCTGGAAGAGGCTTCTCTGTGATCCTGTGTCCTGGGTGCTCTGTTGGCCTCCTTCCTGCCACCGAGGAGGCCACGGAGGCCAGAGAGGGCTCACTCAGCGGTGGAATGATTGGAACCTGAGGAGCTTCAGAAGAAGGTGTCATGACGGGGCTAGGCTCTCCCGAGGGCTGTGTGGCCTCAGCGTCTTGTTGGGCAGATTCTGCTCCCTGATGCAGCGGGGCTGAGAGCCAGCCTGTGTCCCACACCTGCGAATTAACGTGCCCGGCTGACCCTCACTGGAGAAGGGCTGCGTGTTTGTGATGAAGGCAGAAGAGGTGTTTATTGTAGAAAATCCAAAAGCTGCCATTTTACTTTTAGTAGAAATTCTTTGGCCGGGTGGCCCACGCCCATAATCCCAGCACTTTGGGAGGCTGAGGTGGGAGAATCACCCGAGCCCAGTGGTTTGAGACCAGCTTGGGCAACATAGTGAGACCTTTTCTTCTACTCAAATTTAAAAAACTAGCCGGGCGTGGTGGCGTGCACCTGTACTCCCAGCTACTCGGGAGGCTGAGTTGGGAGGATCACTTGAGCCCAGGAGGTCGAGGCTGCAGGGAGCCCAGATATGCTCATGGAGCACTGTGGGTTTCTCCTGCGGTGCAGCACCGCACTCCAGCCTGGGTGACAGAGAGAGACCCCATCTCAACAAAAATAGAAAAGAAAAGAAAATGGGACACTGTTGATGCAGTGCACCACTGCACTCCAGCCTGGGTGACGGAGAGAGACCCCATGTCAACAAAAATAAAAAGGAAATGAGACACTGTTGATACAGTCACAGAGCTTCTGAAGGAACAGCGTGGGTCGTCATTCTGGATCGTCTCTCCAGGGCAGCTGCAGTAGCTGCTGGGAAGTATTTCTCAGTTTCCCAGGGCGCCCCATGTTTCTAGTAGAAAACACAATTTGTAATTAAATATTGGAAGTAGTTTCTAACAATTAGTTACTCACCTGAGAATATAAATTTGTTCTCTGAAATAAGCTGTGGGCTTTACATAATTGCCTTTGTGAATATGAAATTTAAGTATTAGATGCAAGATTAGGATCGATTATAACAAAACAGTGATATCTAAAATATACCTTCATATTTTCAAAGCAATTATTTTGCCCCCTTTTCAGTAGGTTTCTTTTTTTTTTCTTTTGATAGAGTCTTCCTCTGTTGCCCAGGCTGGAGTGCAGTGGTGCCATCTCGGCTCACTGCAAGTTCCGCCTCCCAGGTTCACGCCATTCTCCTGCCTCAGCCTCCTGAGTAGCTGGGACTACAGGCGCCCGCCACCACACCCGGCTAATTTTTTGTATTTTTTTTTAGTAGAGACGGGGTTTCACTGTGTTAGCCAGGATGGTCTCGATCTGCTGACCTCGTGATCCACCCGCCTCGGCTTCCCAAAGTGCTGGGATTACAGGCATGAGCCACCGCGCCCGGCCTTCAGTAGGTTTCTTTTTGTGTTTTTAAGCTGGTTTAAAAATTGTTTGAATTCGTCTAAAATGATTGTTGGAAAGGAAGGTGGTACATGAGACGTGCCCAGTTCTGGCTTTGATGCCAGCATGAAGCCCCCCCGAGACAGTGCAGGAGGAGCAGAGCTGTGAATCTCAGGCACGTGAGCCTCTCGTCCCCCCTTCTGGGTCCATGGCGCTGTGTCCGCAGGTGCAGGTGTTCTGGAGATGATGTGGTTCCCGCCGCTGGGTCCTTGGCGCTGTGTCCGCAGGTGCAGGGGTGCAGGTGTTCTGGAAATGACGTCATTCCCGCCGCTGGGTCCGTGGCGCTGTGTCCACAGGCGCAGGGGTGCAGGTGTTCTGGAAATGACGTCGTTCCTGCCGCTGGGTCCCTGGCGCTGTGTCTGCAGGCGCAGGTGTTCTGGAGATGACACCCTCCCCGGAGGTGGAGGAGAGACTGACCTGCTAGGGGGTTTGAAGGAAGCCTGTGGCTTGGCCTGGGGTAGTCACTGTTGGGAGCCTGCCTGGCTGCAGGCCTGCTCCCCACCTGGGCCCTCGACTGTGGGAAGTGACCCCTGTAGGCATTTTGCCCAGTGGCCATCCTGGCTGTCCTTTTGCCCACCATTCCCTCCTCAGAGGCGTCCCCCTGGCTTCGCTGCCTGGCGCTGCTTGCCACGCCTCCATGAAGGGTGAGTGAGCGCCCGCTGCTCCAGACCCCTTCTGTGCTGGCCCCAGGCCAGCCTTGAGTCGGTCTCCTGCTGCCTGCGGGGTGCACCTGTCCACCTCCCCTCAAGGTATCCCAATTGTCTGGAGAACAGGGGCCGAGTGTCTTTTCCATCTTCTGAGAGCTAAGCATGATGCCACCGTGTCTTCAGTAGGGTGTTAATAATGAGGAAAGTGATTTAGAAGAATTCACCTGGTGCTTCTCATAAAGAGTTGGTCTCTGGGAAAATTCTACAGTCAAGTGGTCTGGAGTATATGCCTTTAGACTCAACAGTGTATCTGATGATATTTTTAAGTCGTATTCTCAGATGTTGTGATGCCTGTGACTTTCTGTTCAGTGTTAGTCATTCTGATGAGCAAAAAGTTCAGAGTGGTTGTTGGGTAGGGAGAGAGAAGGCACAAGGGTCTTCAGTGGGGTTGGGAAGGTATTTCTTGAGGCAGGTTGTGGTAAAAGGTATTTGTTTTCATCGTTTTTAATAATTTATGTGTATGTTTTGATATTTAGTATTTGATCAAACTCCAAGCGACTGCATTCATGGCCATCGTGATGATGCACTTTGCAGCAGGAGAGCTCACTGCATCTGTGACGCCTTGGACGGCCTGGGACGGTCGTTTGTTTTCTGAGACAGGGTGGTGCTCTGTCACCCAGGCTAGAGTGCAGTGGCGCGATCATGGCTCACTGCAGCTTCAACTTCCCGCCTCAGCCTCCTGAGTAGCTGGGACCACAGGTGTGCACCATTGTGCCCACCTCTCAGTGTTTCGATTTGGAGATGGTTTCCTCTTATCTCAGGAAGGAACCACTCCTGCTTCTCGCTGAAGTGACCTCAGCGAATGAAGTGTTGGTGACCTTGAACAGCACACCGTTAGTCTTTGTCTCTAATAACTTCAGGGAAAAATTGGCGGAAGTGCAGGATCTTCTGTGCAGGACGCTGCCCCTCCCCGTCCAGTTGAGCTTTCCTGAAGAAGCTCTGGATGTCGTTCGTGTATGATGCTCATGTGTTCGTTTCTCCCTTTTGCTTGTCTTCTGGCTCAGAGGAGAGGAGACGCCGTGAGCGGGAAGACCAGATGTACCGAGAGCGGCTGCGCACCTTGCTGGTCATCGCGGTTGTCATGAGCCTCCTGAATGCTCTCAGCACCAGCGGAGGCAGCATTTCCTGGAACGACTTTGTCCACGAGATGCTGGCCAAGGGCGAGGTGCAGCGCGTCCAGGTGGTGCCTGAGAGCGACGTGGTGGAAGTCTACCTGCACCCTGGAGCCGTGGTGTTTGGGCGGCCTGTGAGTGAGGGTGGGGGCGGCCCGTGAGTGAGGGTGGGGGCGCCCGTGAGTGAGGGTGTGGGTGGCCTGTGAGTGAGGGTGTGGGTGGCCTGTGAGTGAGGGTGTGGGCGCCCGTGAGCGAGGGTGTGGGCGCCCGTGAGTGAGGGTGAGGGCGGCCCGTGAGTGAGGGTGGGGGCGCCCGTGAGCGAGGGTGTGGGTGGCCTGTGAGTGAGGGTGTGGGTGCCCGTGAGTGAGGGTGTGGGTACTGGCTGTTGCCATCCTTTTGGATACCTGCAGTTGAGGGCATGCTTCTTTCTCATGCAGGGACCTCAGCCCATTGATTTGCATTTATTTGGTTGTCTTTGTTTTTGTCTTTTTTTTTTTTTTGAGACGGAGTCTCGCTCTGTCGCCCAGGCTGGAGTGCAGTGGCGCAATCTCCGCTCACTGCAAGCTCCGCCTCCTGGGTTCACGCCATTCTCCTGCTTCAGCCTCCGGAGTAGCTGGGACTACAGGCGCCCGCCACCACGCCCGGCTAATTTTTTGTAATTTTAGTAGAGACGGGGTTTCACCGTGGTCTCGATCTCCTGACCTCGTGATCCACCCGCCTCAGCCTCCCAAAGTGCTGGGATTACAAGCATGAGCCACCGCCCCCGGCCCTTGTTTTTTTTTTTTTTTTTTCGAGTCTCGCTCTGTTGCCCAGGCTGAAGCGCAGTGATGTGATCTCGGCTCACTGCAACGTCTGCCTCCCGAGTTCAAGGGATTCTCCCGCCCCAGCCTCCCGGGTAGCTGGGATTACAGGCGCGCACCACCACGCCTGGCTAATTTGTGTATTTTTAGTAGAGATGGGGTTTCTCCATGTTGGGCAAGGCTGGTCTTGAACTCCTGACCTCAAGTGATCTGCCCACCTTGACCTCCCAAAGTGCTGGGATTAGAGGCGTGAGCCATCGTGCCCGGCCAGATCTGGTAACTTTAGATTCCAAGAGTGCGTCAGAACGTGTGCTTGGAGCAATTTAACCCTGGATAACGTGTGGACCAGTGATTAGGAAAGTGGTCTGGGGTTGGTGTGGCCCGCCCCAGGGTCTGGAAATGACCGTGGCCTCCACCGGAGCTTCTGCCCCTTTGCTGGGTTACTCAGGATTTAGAACGCTTTTTCCTTTTCTTCTGCTTCTTTTTGTTGAGACAGAGTCTCCCTCTGTCATCCAGGCTGTGATGCAGTGGTGTGTGATGTCGGCTCACTCAGCCTTGACATCCTGGGCTCAGGTGATCCGCACACCTCAGCCTCCCCTGTCACGGGGATTGCAGGCACGCACCGCCACACTTGGCTAATTTTAAATTATTTTGTTTTTTTGGAGAGAGGAGGTCTCACTGTATTGTCCAGGGTGGTCTTGAACTCCTGCCCTCAAGTGATTCTCACACCTTGGCCTTCCAAAGTGCCAGATCACAGCCGTCAGCCACCATGCCTGGCCCTGTCTTGCTATTTTTAAAAACAGGAAACCCCGTTCTTAAAATACAGCATGGCTAAGTGCAGAAGACGGTGCTCATTCACGTAAATCCTCCGGTGGATGTCTGATTATTTCAGCCTGGAAGGTTATTTTAACCTACAACACTATGCTCAGCTCTGGACGAGTCACCTGATAAAACAGCTGCCTTGAAGAGAAAATGCTCAGAATTCTGTCTTAGCAGTTGAGGGTGTGAGTGAGGGTGCAGCAGGTGCCATCCCCGCCCCTCATCCCTGTCCTCTGCTGGAGTTTCCAGTTAACCTCAGAGAGAGTCCCGCAAGTCCGTCGGTGTCCTGCCTTTGGGCTGTTGCCGTCCAGTCATGCGGAGTTTACTTAGGAAAACCCTGCGTTTTGAGAATCGTGTGCCAGGGAGACAGACCCGTTGGTGTCCTGATGTGAGGGATGAACAGTCTCAGGTTTTGTGGTTAAACACGAACCCTCTGTGGCCGCAGTTTCCTAAAACATCTGCTTTTGGCCGTAGTCTTGATTTTGCCGTCCTCAGTCTCGTGCTGCAGCCTCGCCGGCCTCTGGGGGAGGCCCCTGCTGTGTCTGCAGGCGTAGCTGAGTCCGAGGCACACATCAGACGTGGGGCTGTGAGCTAACCTGCGGACACCCCTCCATTTCGTAGTTTTCCTATGAGTGGAAAATAGAAAGTCTGTCTGTTGAAATTTTATTTCTCAAATTGTGGTTGAGGAAACTAAAATTGTTTAGACTTGGAAGTACAGATGCTCCTTGCATTAGGGTATTTTCAGCTTCCCAGGGGCTCACTGACTTGGAAGTACAGATGCTCCTTGAATTAGGGTATTTTCAGCTTCCCAGGGGCTCACTGACTTGGAAGTACAGATGCACCTTGAATTAGGGTATTTTCAGCTTCCCAGGGGCTCACTGGGAGGTAGCCCCATCGTAGGTCAAGGAGCTTAGTGTGCATGTTGCTTTCACACCGTTGTAAAGTGGAAAGACCGTAAGTGGAACCGTCGTACGTTAGGAATCACCTCTAGTTTCTGAATGGCGTCCTCTTCACAATGCTGAGGTTGTCATTCCCGTGAGTTCCAGGCAGGCTCTCTGTTGACTGTGGGGTGCCCGTCTGTCCCTGCGTGTTTCTCACGGTCCCCTCTCCTTTCTGCCCCCCAGCGACTAGCCTTGATGTACCGAATGCAGGTTGCAAATATTGACAAGTTTGAAGAGAAGCTTCGGGCAGCTGAAGATGAGCTGAATATCGAGGCCAAGGACAGGATCCCGGTTTCCTACAGGCGAACAGGATTCTTTGGAAAGTATGTTGGATGTATTTGTTGACGCTTGAACTAAACCTAACTTGACTTTGTAATGTGAGAAACAGATTGCAAACAAAAATCTCAAACTGTCTTTGCCTATAGTTAACTAGACTTTTTTTTGAGACGGAATCTCGCTCTGTCACCCAGGCTGGAGTGCAGTGGCGCGATCTCGGCTCACTGCAAGCTCCGCCTCCCAGGTTCACGCCATTCTCCTGCCTCAGACTCTCCGAGTAACTGGGACTACAGGCGCCCGTCACCACGCCCGGCTAATTTTTTTGTATTTTTAGTAGAGACGGGGTTTCACCGTGGTCTCGATCTCCTGACCTCGTGATCCGCCCGCCTCGGCCTCCCAAAGTGCTGGGATTACAAGCGTGAGCCACCGCGCCCGGCCTAGTTAACTAGACTTTTTAGTGGGAGGGTTAAATAAATGTAGAAGTGAATGATACAATGCCAGGAAATTTAGAAATATAGTCATCCCTGGGTATCCATGGGGGCTGGTTCTAGGACTTCCCAAGGATACCAGCACTAAGGATGCTTAAGCCCCTGATGTAAAATGCCGAAGTCTCAGCCCCCGACGTAGATGCCGAAGTTTTTGTATGTAACCTAAGAACATCCTCTGATATGCTTTAAATCATGTGTAGGTTGCTAATAATACCCAATACCTTGTAAATACTATTTCAATCGTTGTTATACTTTAGGGAATAATGACAAAAATGTGTCTGTGCATATTCAGTATAGATGCACGTTTTTCCCCAGATATTTTCATTCTGTGCTTGGTTGAACCTGCAGAGGTGGAACCTGTGGCTGTGGAGGCCAACTGTGTGCAAGTCTGTTGGAGTTTGTTTAGTCACTCTCTTTAGTTGTCTGGCGCTTCTGAATTCACATTCTTGTTTAATTTTCACTGACTGTGCTCTTTGATGAAAGCTTCCGAAATGGTCAGATTGAGTATGCAGATGCCGGAGATACCTAGTGATCTAGCCAGCCTTGTGACAATAACAACATTGAGGTTTTTCTATTTTCAGTATTTTTTTTTTCAAAAGTAAGCGATCACTTTCAGTTAGCAAGGCAAGATCAGCCTACCAGTAAGAAAGAAAGTCAAGGAGTCAAGGAGGACCTTGATAATGTCCTGGGCTTGCTCTCTTCTGCAGACAGGAAAATGGAACGGGAAAAGGGTAGACACAGGAAGGAGAAATTCTCATTTCACTGTTGAGAGGGAAACAGACCAGGTGGGAGCTGTGGGCAGTTACGGACCATGGACCCTGACAGGTTCCTTAGTAGGACAAATGAGGGGCCAATGGGTACTGAAACCAAGAGGTTTATTGTTGATTTGTAATCTCTGAAGATGTAGAATGCCAGTGACTGGCAAGTACTCCCTTGATCAAAATGCACCTCTAGCCGGGTGCGGTGGCTATGCCTGTAATCCCAGCACTTTGGAAGGCTGAGGCAGGGAGGATCTCTTTTTTTTTTTTTTTTTTTTTTTGAGATGGAGTCTCGCTCTGTCGCCTAGGCTGGAGTGCAGTGGCACAATCTTGGCTCACTGCAAGCTCCGCCTCCCAGGTTCACGCCATTCTCCTGCCTCAGCCTCTCCGAGTAGCTGGGACTACAGGCGCCCGCCACCAAGTCTGGCTAATTTTTTGTATTTTTAGTAGAGACGGGGTTTCATCATGGTCTCTATCTCCTGACCTCGTGATCCGCCCGCCTCAGCCTCCCAAAGTGCTGGGATTACAGGCATGAGCCACCGCGCCCGGCCTGCAGGGAGGATCTCTTGAACCCATGAGTTCGAGACCAGCCTGGGCAGCATGGAGAACCCCATCTCTACAGAAAAAAAACAAAGATGCACCTTTAATTCTATAACCCAGCAACTCCTGGAAGCTCACTGCTCTGAGGCTGTGCATCTCATGTCTTTGTAGGCTGATGATGTACAGAAGACGGAAGCTTGGGGCAGGCGTATTCTCATGTCTTCATAGGCCGATGATGTACAGAAGATGGAGGGTTGGGGCAGGTCCATTCTCATGTCTTCATAGGCCGATGATGTACAGAAGATGGAGGGTTGGGGCAGGTCCCTTCTCATGTCTTCATAGGCCGATGATGTACAGAAGATGGAGGGTTGGGGCAGGCCTAGGGCAGCCCCTCCTCAGGATGAGGGCAGAAGTTCTCGGATTTGCTTTTTTTTCTTTTCTTTTTTTTTTTTTTTTTTGAGACAGGGTCTCACTCTGTCATAGCCCAGGCTGGAGTGCAGTGGTGCAATCTCAGCTTACTGCAGCCTCAACCTCCCAGGATCAGGTGATTCTCCTGCCTCAGCCTCCTGAGTAGCTGGGACTACAGATGCGTGCCACCACATCCAGCTAAGTTTTTTTGTATTTTTAGGAGAGACAGGGTTTTTTCTTTCATTTTTTTTTCTTTTTGAGATGGAGCATTGCTCTGTAGCCCAGGCTGGAGTGCAGTGGCATGATCTTGACTCACTGCAGCCTCCACCTCCTGGGTTCAAGCAGTTCTCCTGCCTCAGCCTCGTGACTAGCTGCGATTACAGGCACATGCCACCATGCCTGGCTAATTTTTGTATTTTTTTTAGTAGAGATGGGGTTTTACCATGTTGGCCAGGCTGGTCTCAAACTCCTGACGTTGTGATCCACCCGCCACGGCCTCCCAAAGTGCTGGGATTACAGGCGTGAGCCACCGCGCCTGGCCTGAGATTTGCTTTTTACTCTTAGGCTGATCTTGCCTGCCTGATTGAAGCTGATTGGTTACTTCTGAAAACAAAATATGCTGAAAATAGAAAAACCTGAACGTTGTTATTGTCACAAGGCTGGCCAGATCCCTAGGTATCTCCAGCATTTGCACACTCAGTCTGACCATTTGGGAAGCTTTCATGCAAAAGCACAGTCAGAATGAGACAAGAGAACCCATTTCCACAACCATTTTAATCTGCGCATCAGTCCCAGACGTAGGGATTCCTCGTCTCATCTTGGAAACGTTGCCAGCGGTGGTTCTGATTTGGAAGCATGTGTCTGTCACGTGACACCGTCTGAGCCTGTGCCTGCCTCTCTTCCTTCCGGCAGTGCCCTATATTCCGTGGGGATGACGGCAGTGGGCCTGGCCATCCTGTGGTGTGTTTTCCGTCTGGCCGGGATGACTGGAAGGGAAGGTGGATTCAGTGCTTTTGTAAGTTCTGTAAATCAGAGCTCTCTGAACTCTTTCTGTTTTGTGTTTGCTGAATACTTTTCCCATAAGCTGTGTGATGAACACACAGAGAAAACCTGTTGCAGAGAGTAGCCTGAAGCCACAGTTACACAGTAGGTCAGCTTCCTTTCGCATGGGCTGGCTGTAAGGCGTGTAGTAACCAGTGTTGCCTGAGGGCCTCTCACCCTAACTCTGGGGTGCCTGAGCCTTGTGAGATTACAGGGCAGTTGAATCTGCGTTTTGAGATGGAGTTTTCACCCTTGTTGCCCAGACTAGAGTGCAATGGCGTGATCTCGGCTCACCATAACTTCCACCACCGGGGTTCAAGCAATTCTCCTGCCTCAGCCTCCCGAGTAGCTGGTATTACAGGCATGTGCCACCACGTCCAGCTAATTTTGTATTTTTAGTAGAGACGGGGTTTCTCCATGTTGTTCAGGCTGGTCTCGAGCTCCCGACCTCAGGTGATCCTCCTGCCTCAGCCTCCCAAAGTGTTGGGATTATAGGCGTGAGCCACTGCATCTGGCCTTTCTTTTTCTTTCTTTTTTTTTTTTTTTTGTGACAGTCTGGCTCTGTTGCCCAGGCTAGAGTGCAGTGGTGCGATCTCGGCTCACTGCAAGCTCCGCCTCCCGGGTTCATGCCATTCTTCTGCCTCAGCCTCCTGAGTGGCTGGGAATACAGGTGTGGGCCACCATGCCTAGCTAATTTTTGTATTTTTGTAGAGATAGGGTTTCACCATGTTGGCCAGGCTGGTCTTGAACTACTGAGCTTGGGCAATCTGCCTGCCTCGGCCTCCCAAAGTGCTAGGATTACAGGCGTGAGCCACTGCACCTGGACAGGAAATAATTTTTTTTTTTTTTCTTGAGATGGAGTCTTGCTCAGTTGCCCAGGCTGGAGTGCAGTGGTGCGATCTCAGCTCACTGCAACCTCAGCCTCCCAAGTAGCTGGGACTACAGGTGCCCGCCACCATGCCCGGCTAATTTTTTTGTATTTTTGGTAGAGCCGGGGTTTCACCGTGTTAGCCAGGATGGCCTCCACCTCCTGACCTCGTGATCCACCCGTCTCGGCCTCCCAAAGCGCTAGGATTACAGGCGTGAGCCACCGCGCCCGGCCGAATGATTTTTTTTAAAGCAAATTGCTAGACAAGTTTCTTACTAATTAATGATGAAACATTCCCCTTCTGTGCCTGAAGACTGACCTGTGAGCCTTGTCAGTCTGACATGAGTGAAGCCTTGGGATCTTGGGAAGGAGACGTGGGATTGGGGCGGCTCAGGTGCGTGGGCTGAGCTCTGGCGTCGTGCTGCTGATTTCCTGACTTTGCACAGCTCCTTGCACTTTGTTCTTTCTGCACAGAATCAGCTTAAAATGGCTCGTTTCACGATTGTGGATGGGAAGATGGGGAAAGGAGTCAGCTTCAAAGACGTGGCAGGAATGCACGAAGCCAAACTGGAAGTCCGTGAGTTCGTGGATTATCTGAAGGTGAGGGCAGTGCGGACCAGGAGGGAGATGTGAGCAGACACCAGCCTGCCTTCTCTCCCAGAAGGGCTCCTGTGGGACCTGGAATTCTATTGATTACGTGTTGTGGGTTGGTGGTGACCTCTACTGTGTCCCATGGGGACACCAAGCAGGTGCTGGTGCCTGTTCAACCAGCAGCACAAGCCCCGTGCACATGATTCAGCCAAGTGGAGGCTGCCAAGGCCCATGCCTACTGTGCCGTCAGCCGTACTGGGCCCTTCATCCCTTGCAAAGCTCTGTGCTTTTTCCAGAACCACATAAACCCCATAGCCAGTTGGTGGCAATGCATGAGCTGTCTTTCAAGTGTGTCACTTACACGTTCCCTCCGCGGGCCTGGTGCGGTGGGTCACGCCTGCAGTCCTAGCGCCTCGGGGGGCTGACTTACATGTTCCGTCTGCAGGCCTGGTGCGGTGGGTCACACCTGCAGTCCTAGCGCCTCGGGGGGCTGAGGCAGGGGAGTGCTTCAGCCCAGGAGTAGGAGATCAGCCTGGACAACAGTGAGACCCTGTCTCTGCAAAACATTTTTTATTTAATTAATTTTTTTTTTTTTTTTTTTGAGACAGAGTCTCACTTTGTCACTCAGGCTGGAGTGCAGTGGCACAATCTCGGCTCACTACAACCTCCACCTCCCCAGTTCAAGTGATTCTCCTGCCTCAGCCTCCCAAGTAGGAGGGATTACAGGCGTCCACCACCATGCACGGCTAATTTTTGTATTTTTAGTAGAGACGGGGTTTCTCCATGTTGGCCAGGCTGGTCTCGAACTCCTGATCTCAGCCTGTTCGTCTGCCTCAGCCTCCCAAAATGCTGAGATTACAGGCGTGAGCCACTGCGCCTGGCCTGCAAAGAGTTTTGTTTTTTTTTGAGGCGGAGTCTTTGTCCCCCAGGCTGGAGTGCAGTGAAGCAATCTCGGCTCACTGCAAGCTCCGCCTCCTGCATTCATGCCATTCTTCTGCCTCAGCCTCCCGAGTAGCTGGGACTACAGGCGCCCGCCAACGCGCCCGGCTAATTTTTTTGTATTTTTAGTAGAGACGGGGTTTCACCGTGTTAGCCAGGATGGTCTTGATCTCCTGACCTCATGATCTGCCCGCCTCGGCCTCCCAAAGTGCTGGGATTACAGGCTTGAGGCACCATGCCCGGCCGCAAAAAGTTTATAAAAGTAGTTGGGTGTGGTGCCTCATGCCTGTATACTCCCAGCTACTGGAGAGGCTGAGGTGAGAGGATGGCTTGAGCCCAGAAGTTTGAGGCTGCAGTGAGCTGTCATGGCACCCACCACACTCCAGCCTGGGTGACCCAGAGAGACCTTACCTCTAAAAAAAAACAAAAACTGAAACCCCAAGTGGTTGGTGTCACATCATCTGCTGCTGTCCAGAGCCCAGAACGCTACCTCCAGCTTGGCGCCAAGGTCCCAAAGGGCGCACTGCTGCTCGGCCCCCCCGGCTGTGGGAAGACGCTGCTGGCCAAGGCAGTGGCCACGGAGGCTCAGGTGCCCTTCCTGGCGATGGCCGGCCCAGAGTTTGTGGAGGTCATTGGAGGTAGGTGCTGTGGTTGCGGGCTGTGGGGGAGCTTGGCTGACCACTTGGCTCCTTTCACACATCTTTCCTCTGGTGGATGGACTGAAAGGGACACAGGTGGGTGGGGGATTAGAGAAGGAAATCGAGGTCTGGGTTGGAGGAGGGGTTTTGTCTGCAGAGCAACATGTTTGCTTCAAAGCCACTGTCACTTGTGGCCTGGGGGGCCACCGTGGTACGTGTGAGCCCTGAGGGCTGGCCAGGGGCCCCTGCGAGCAGCTGCCATGTGTCTGTTTGCAGGGAATGGGGCTGGTAGCTTTAGTTGTCCTTGGTGTAGAACTTTGTCTGGGCCGGGTACAGGAGGAGGCTTTGTTTTTTATTATCTGCCCATTTCCTGGTTCTCTCTGTCCCCTCAGGCCTCGGCGCTGCCCGCGTGCGGAGCCTCTTCAAGGAAGCCCGAGCCCGGGCTCCCTGCATCGTCTACATCGATGAGATCGACGCGGTGGGCAAGAAGCGCTCCACCACCATGTCCAGCTTCTCCAACACGGAGGAGGAGCAGACGCTCAACCAGCTTCTGGTAGAAATGGATGGTCAGTGCCCGTGCGCTGCACACCCCCATGGCACCATCAGAGGAGGGTTTCCCATGTCTTTCAGAATAGGTTGTGGTGAGCGAAGATCGTGTCACTGCACTCCGGCCTGGGTGACAGAGTGAGACTCCGTCTCAAGAAAGAATAAATAGAAATACAGCTTTTAGACCCAGCGCAGTGGCTCACGCCTGTAATCCCAGCACTTTGGGAGGCCAAGACAGGCGGATCACCAGAGGTCAGGATTTCATGACCAGCCTGGCTAACATGCTGAAACCCCATCTCTACAAAAATACAAAGGTCAGCTGGGCACAATGGCGGGTGCCTGTAATCCCTGCTACCCTGGAGAACCGCTTGAACCCGTGAGGTGGAGGTTGCAGTGAGCCGAGATCTCACTGTTGCACTCCAGCCAGGGTGACAGAGGGAGACTTCATCTCAAAAAAAAAAAAAAAAAAGCAAAAAAAAACCGAAACACAGCTTTTGATTAAAAAAGGGTCAAGGCGCCGGGCGTGGTGGCTCACGCCTGTAATCCCAGCACTTTGGGAGGCCGAGGCGGGTGGATCACGAGGTCAGGAGATCGAGACCATCCTGGCTAACACAGTGAAACCCCGTCTCTACCAAAAATGCAAAAAAAATTAGCCGGGCATGGTGGCGGGCGCTTGTAGTCCCAGCCACTTGGGAAGCTGAGGCAGGAGAATGGCGTGAACCCAGGAGGCAGAGGTTGCAGTGAGCCAAGATAGCGCCACTGCACTCCAGCCTGGGTGACAGAGCAAGATTCTGTCTCAAAAAAAAAAAAAGGGTCAAGGCAATAGTAAAAAAGAGAAGTAGGAATATAAGTGGTATGTCAGATGTAATCTTTCCTTTTCTTTTTTTTTTTTTTTTTTTTTGAGACGGACTCTCGCTCTGTGTCCCAGGCTGGAGTGCAGTGGCACAATCTCAGTTCACTGCAGGCTCTGTCTCCCGGGTTCTCACCATTCTCCTGCCTCAGCCTCTCGAGTAGCTGGGACTACAGGTGCCCGCCACCACGCCCGGCTAATTTTTTGTATTTTTAGTAGAAACGGGGTTTCACCATGTTAGCCAGGATGGTGTCCATCTCCTGACCTCGTGATCCACCTGCCTCGGCCTCCCAAAGTGCTGGGATTACAGCTGTGAGCCACCGCGCCGGCAATCTTTTCTCAGTCTCGCTCTGTTGCCCAGGCTGGAGTACAATGGCACCATCTTGGCTCACTGCAACCTCCGCCTCCCAGGTTCAAGCGATTCTCCTGCCTCAGTCTCCCAAGTAGCTGGGATTACAGGCACGTGCCGCCACACCTGGCTAATTTTTGTATTTTTAGTAGAACGGAGGTTTCACCGTGTTGGCCAGGCTGGTCTCGAACTCTTGACCTGAGGTGGTCGGCCTGCCTCAGCCTCCCAAAGTGCTGAGATTACAGGCGTCAGCCTTGGCGCCCAGGCTTTTTTTTCCATTATTACTGTTTTCTAGGGGCTTTGCAGCAAAACCCAGAAAGACCGCTAGACAGATTCTGGAAGAGCTGTGCCACTCATGATTTTTTAAGTCTGTAGTGAGTCTGTCTGGTTGTGCCACCACGTCTCTCCCTGCGCCCCCTGGAGAGGGTGTGACGCTGGTTAGAGGGCCGAGCAGAGCATCAGGGCGCTGTACTGCGGCGAGGGAGGCACCCCATTTGTTGTGACCCCTTGAAAATGACTTCTGCTCTGGCTTTGACAATTTTATTTTTTTAATGGAGCTGACCCAATAAAGGTGACATGGAATTATTTTTCTTCTGAGCTACTTTTGCAAGATTATTTTTTTTTTTCATGTGGATATTGTTGTGGTAAAATATACAGATAGCCAGGCTTGGTTGTGCAGGCCTGTGTTCCCGGCTGTTTGGGAGGCCGTGGCAGAAGGAGTGCTGGAGCTTGAGCTAGGGAATGTCCCGTGCGATGGTCTTCCCTGTGAACAGCCTCTGCGTTGCAGCCTGGATAACACAGCGAGACTCTGTCTCTAAAAAACAATATGTTCACATAAATTTACCACTTTAATCATTGTGAAGTTCATCGACATTAAGTACATTCGCACTGTTGAGCAACTGCCACCACCATGTGTCTCCAGAACTTTCTCTTCAAACCGAAAACCTGTCCCCACTCAACCCTCCCCATTCTCCATCCCCAGCCCCTTGCAGGCTGTGTCCCGCTGTCTGTCTCTGAGTTTGACTGTTGGAGGGACCTCATAGAATTGGAGTCCTACAGTGTTTGTCCTTTGCTATCCGCCTTCTTTCAAGCACATAACATCTCCAGGGGCCATCTGCGCTGGGCACGTGTCAGGATTTCCTTCCTCTTTGAGGCTTAATGATGCTTCCTTGTGTGTAGGGGCTGCGTCTTGTTATTCACCCGTCGGTGGACACGTGGACTGTCGTGAATTAGGCTGTGTTAACATAAGTACAAGCATCTTTTGAAGTCTCTGCTTTGTAAGATTTAATCAGAATTCTAGTTAGATTTTAGGTATTGTAGATGAGGGAGACTTTTTTCCCCAAAGTGTTCTGGCTCCAAGAGAACCGTTGACTTCCTGTTTTCTTTGTTGCCTGTGGCTGCCTGGAGTCGTGTGTCTTAGCACATGCACAGCCCAGTTTTGACTACTCAGCTAAGGGGGGAACTTGCTTCACCTCTCATTGCAAAATCACTTGAGACTTACAGAAGTGTTGCCACGGTAGTCAGAGTGTTCTTTGATGCCTTCCTGCGAGCTCCCCGAAGGCTCACTGTGACGTACATGGTCTGCAGGTTCAGACCAGGCCATGGTGTCCGTGACTGCCCCCCAGACCCATCCACGGGCACTTCCGACCCCCACGCCACGGTGTCCATGACTGCCCTCCAGACCCATCCACAGGTGCTTCCGCCCCCCGACGTGGATGTTTGGTCTCCTTGGTCTCTTCCCTTCCTGTGTCATTTCTTGGTCTTGTTTTTTGAGACAGGGTCTTGCTCTGTTGCCCAGGTTGGTCTTGAACTGCTTGGCTCATGCGATCCTCCTACCTCAGCCTCCCGAGTAGCTGGGATTACAGGTGGGCTTCACTGTTCCTCAGTGTTTGTCTTTGGTGACTGTGACACTGTACAGGCCAGTGACATTCAGGAATGTCATCTCTGGAGCTCTGACATGTCCTCAGGGTCAGGTCAAGCAGTGCATTTGGCCGGATTGGTGCAGCAGTGCTGTGGTGTGCCTTGCGGTTTACAGTGTCGCTGCACCTGTCGCTGGCAGTGGACTCTGCTCAGGACTTTGGCCCTGGGCTGGTGTGCGTCTCTTCTGGGTATTCCATGTTCCCTGTGCTGGCGCCCATCTGTCCTGGGTGCTCTGCGTTCTCCACGGTGGCACGTATTTCTCCCGGGTGCCCGCGTTCCCCGTGCTTGCGCCCATTTCTTCTGGGTGCCCCACGTTCCCTGTGCTGGCTCCCGTCTCTTCTGGGTGCCCCGCATTCCCTCTGGGCTGCTGTGAAGTCAGATCGACTGATGCCCACAGAAGTGTTCTCTAGGCTCTGAAAGTTCTGAGGGTAGAAGATGAAAGTGAGATTCCCGATAGTGTCCAGGACGCAGTGACGTTTGCAGAGAATGCTTCACCCCTCTCCTGCTGCTTGTCCCCTGTGTACCCAGTCGTCTCTCCACACGCTTGTTCAGGAATTAACGCGTGAGCATCCGAGACCTGAACGGCTGCCTTCTGCACACAGAGCAAGTGGTCATGGGAGTCGAGTTTTCAGAGAACAGAATGTCTTCAGAGATGTGGGGTGAACAGTTCAGGTTCTGCAGTGTCTGAGGTGTCACTGAGGAGAGACACCTCCTCAGAGGTGGGTTCTTGGGCTTCAGGGACCCCACCGCCTCTGCTGGGGGAGCTGGCCCTGTACCTCAAGTGGAGATCACCATGCGTTTTAGAGGCCTCTGGAGCCTCCAGGCTCGTTGTACTGCTTCTCTGCGGAGCATCTTTATGTGGCCTCTCTGGTGCTTTGTGGCCTTCACTGTGGCCTGTCTGGTGCTGTGTGGCCTTCAGTGTGGCTCTAACCATTGTTTCTGGAGGCTGCTCAAGGATGGGTGGGTTGTTTGGGTTTTGAAGAAATCTGCAGGACACCTTGGGTTCTGGCCACAGAGTCTTAGGACTCTCTGTGGGTCGGGTGAGGTGGGTGGCTGCGCTGTTCTGGCTGCGCGGCGTGGACACTGAGGTCTTCATCCTGTGAGTCTGCAGTCTTCTCCGACCAGGTGCCTCTCTTGACCAGGTGCCCTCCCAGGGGACCATGAGGAAGCTCAGAGGAGAGACTGCCGCCTGCTCCTGTCTCACGGAGCCCACAGGGCCATGGAGGGCGATGTCGTTCGCTCTGCTGCGGTTGCCTTTTGCACTGAAGACAGAGACCACCTTTTTGAGTGACTTGAGCCCAAAGGCAAGCGTATATCAAACGATCTTCTCCACATAACCTCTCCGTGCTATCGTAAGAATAGCTGCTTCCACCCCCGGATTTGCGCAGGCCTGGGAGTCCACTGACTGAAGGCCTCTTGTTGAGTGCCAGCTCTAAACAAGTCCCTTTATGCAGAGCCACAGCTGTGTGTGCTCAGCCCTGCCGAGCTCCCAGGCCAGGCTTTGTTGCTTCCATTCATGGAAGTGCACAGGATGGGGCGGACACTGTGCCGGTCGTGGGAAAATCTCAGTGGGGAAGAGAAAAACCGCAGCCTTGTTGGTTACGTCAGCCCATCCGTGGCCGTGTCCTGTGGACCCCAGACCCTGTTGGGAAGGACGTAAGTCAGAGAGCACTGGAGGCACCACCGGCGATGGATGTCCAGGTCCCGGCTCCTGCGCTGGAAAGCAGTGATGCCGAGTGTCAGCGCTGAGCACATGCGGGAGCTGCGGATGCCCAGCAGTTCTCACAGGCCTCCCTTCCACGCAGTCATCCCCTGGTGGTGGAAGCCAGCCAAGACGGTGCCCTGACGTGCAGCCACACACAGAAAAGGCTGCTGTGAACGTTTTATACTTCGGCTTTTTTTTTCTTCAGACACAGGGTCTCGTTCTGTCGCCCAGGCTGGAGTGCAGTGCCACCATCCTAGCTCACTGCAGCCTCCACCTCCTGGGCTCAAGCAGCCATCCTGCTCCAGCTTCCTAAGTCGTTGGGACTCAAGGCTTGAGCCACCATGCCAGGCTGTGTTTTTTCAGTCTGTGCAAAGTAAACTCATCAGCATGTGAGCCTGCTGGTGCTTGCCGTGGGCTCTTTCAGGTCCAGGCTCCCAGTATCTGGGCAGTGAACGAGGTCCTGGGAAGCCGGGGTCCTGGTCCTGGTCCCAGTGTGACCCGGGGACACCCCTACCTCTGTCCTTAATGTGGCAGTGAATGTATCAAGCACGCTCTGCCCTGGGAGCCGTGGACTGCCTGCCAGGTGGGTAGATGGGCGCTGGCAGAGGGAGAAGCTGAGGCCCAGCAGGAGCCGGCCGTCGGACTCACAAGTCACGCCCGTCGACTGCCCCTGTCCTCCCCTGGGGGCCGTGAGCACTGCCGAGCCCTGGGTGACGCTGGTGTGGCCAGGCTGGAGCGCAGAGAACCGCACTTGGGGTTCAGAGTGTGTCCTCTCACTCAGAAGCATCGGCTCTGCCGGAAGCGGGATGGGGATGCAGCTTTTCTCCCCGTGTTAGACCTCGGGTTGGAAGGTTGCAGTCAGGTGGGAGCAGCCGCTTCGGGTTGGGCGTCTTGTGCTGTCCTGGTGCATTGAGACATCCCTCAAAGAAAGCACGAGCACTCTCCATGCCCACATAGCCAGGGCGTCCACTGACACCCACTCGATGTGGAAGTCCTGTTGGTAAAATCTTGACAAGAGCCATTTAGAGAGCACTGGGCGAAATTCTCCCAGGTCCAAGCCAGAATGGACAGTGAGCCTGGGGGACAGACGGACAGGAGGAGGCCTGGGCTGCTGGGCCCCCCAGGCAGGGAGGGGCCGGCATTGTGGCAGATTCCCACTTGAGTCAGCTCTTGAGCGCTTGCTCGTGGCGCAGAGGTGATGCCTCTGTCCTCTCAGACGAAGTGGTGCTGGTTCAAGGGTCTCAGGCTCTGAGCAGGAGAGCGGGGTCCGGTCTAGCGTCTGTCTGCGGCTTGCTCCCTGTGGTGCTGGCTCTGCCTGCCCTGCCGTCTTCCACATGTGCCTCCAACAGGGAATGGAAGGAGCCTCTGACCCAAAAACATCCCCCAAACTGTCGGGTCCTGCGGGAAGTTGAGGGCCTCTCGGGGGTCCTGTCTGGGGCCCTCTGGGAAGTGAGGCTGTGGCAGCCGGTCTTTTATCCTGAGTTTGGTTGCCTTTGTTTTTGGACAATGTCTTAGGTCCCAGGGATGGTGGACCAGCAGGCAGCCCCGAGCACTGAGGATACTGTGGGAAACCCAGGCAGGAGTTAAGGGGTGGGAGCTCAGGGCTGGGGGGCACAGATCTCGAGGCCCAAGGGGCATCTTCTCAGCGGGTGTCTTGACTGAGTTCTGAGTGTTTTCCAGGGCTCTGAACACAGCCCTTTTTTGGACATGAGGCTTACGCATTCTCTCTCCATCTGTCCCTTGTCTTTTCACCCTCTAATGGGGAACAGCAAAAGCTGCTCATTTTGATAAAGTTCAATTTATCAATTTTTGCTTTTATAGATCTCATTTTTACTGTGAAGTCTAAGAACTGTTTGCCCGCCGAGCATGGTGTCTCACACCTGTAATCCCAGCACTTTGGGAGGCCAAGGCAGGTGGATCACCTGAGGTCAGGAGTTCAAGACCAGCCTGGCTAATATGGAGAAACCCCATCTCTACTAAAAATACAAAATTAGCCGGGCATGGTGGCGGGCTCCTGTAATCCCAGCTACGCAGGAGGCTGAGGCAGGAGAATTGCTTGAACCCGGGAGGCGGAGGTTGCAGTGAGCCAAGATGGCGCCATTGCACTGCATTCTGGGCAAAAAAGAGCGAAACTCCGTCTCAAGAAAACAAACAAATAAAGGAACTGTTTGCCTATTTCTAGATCCTAAAGGTTTTCTCCTGTGGGTTTCTTTTTTCTTTTCTTTGAGACAGAGTCTTGCTCTGTCACCCAGGGTGGAGTGCAGTGGTGTGATCATTGGTCGCTGCAGCCTCAGCTTCTGGGACTCAAGCCATCCTCCCATCTCAGCCTCCTGAGTAGCGGGGACCACAGGTGTGTGCACCAACATGCCTGGCTAATTAAAAAAAATTTTTTTTTGTGGAGTTGGGGTCTCATCTTGTTGCCCAGCCTGCTCTTGAACTCCTGGGCTCAAATGATGTTTTCACCTCAGCTCCTCAAAGTGTGGGGAATACAGGTGTGAGCCCCCATGCCTGGCCTCTCGTGGGTTTCTTATAGAAGTTTTAGATTTTTTTTTTTTTTTTTTTTTTGAGACAGAGTCTCGCTCTTTTGCCCAGGCTGGAGTGCAATGGCGCAATCTCGGCTCACTGCAAGCTCCGCCTCCCGGGTTCACGCCATTCTCCTGCCTCAGCCTCTCCGAGTAGCTGCGACTACAGGCGCCCGCCACCAGGCCCGGCTAATTTTTCTAATTTTTTTTGTATTTTTAGTAGAGACGGGGTTTCACTGTGGTCTCAATCTCCTGACCTCGTGATCCGCCCGCCTCGGCCTCCCAAAGTGCTGGGATTACAAGCGTGAGCCACCGCGCCCAGCCCACACCCGGCTAATTTTTTGTATCTTTTGTGGGGTTTCACTATTTTGGCCAGTCTGGTCTTGGACTCCTGGCCTCGTGATCCGCCTGCCTCGGCCTCCCAAAGTTCTGGGATTACAGGCGTGAGCCACTGCACCCGGTGGACTGTATTCTTTTAAAGCAGACCCATAGTTTTGAATCTTACATGCTCTGAGTACATTTCTTTAAATTCAGAGAAGTATCACAGCATCATAACACCTGAACGTTCTTACGAGCATCCAGTCAGGTGTTCCCAGCCGCTTCATAAATCTCGTTTCGCAGTTGATTATTCACATCAAGGGCCAGTCAAGGTTCACATACACCAGGGATCAGTGATCGTTTCTGGACTCACTTTTAAATTCTCAGATGACAGACCTCAAGCCTGAAACCCAGGGCCTAAGGCCAGACATTGAAGATAAAATGTTTCAAAGTCACAGTCTAAAGCGGGGCGTTAGCTAAAGTGTTACAAAGTCACAAAAATAATGACGTGGGGGTAGGGGGGTGGCTGTTACGACCAGCTCCCAGGTGGCCCCATGAGACAGGGAGACACTCCAGGGTGCTGTGGGAGCTCCAGGAGGGCCTTGGACAGTTCTGCCTCAGTAGCCAGCCCTAGGGACGGCGCTGCTGTTTTCACTTGTCAAAATAGGCAGATTCCTGTTCCTCCTGGTGATGTTGGCTGGGAGCGATGGGGGTTCACGGCTCCTAGTTCAGAAGGACCGGGCTGTTCCTTTCTCTCTGGGCCTTAGGGGGGTCTCTCTCCCTCCTGTATCCTGAAGGGGAACCTGCAGGGGAAATGTATTGTGTCAGGATCCCCACCCTCAGGGCCACTGTCTGCTCTGTCCCCTCAGGAATGGGTACCACAGACCATGTCATTGTCCTGGCGTCCACGAACCGAGCTGACATTTTGGACGGTGCTCTGATGAGGCCAGGCCGACTGGACCGGCACGTGTTCATTGATCTTCCCACGCTGCAGGTCAGACCCAGGATCCCAGCCTCTCCCACTCCACCTGGGCCGCCCTCACTCTCGTTCTGAGTGGTCTGGCCTCTCTAAGACGCTTCTTGGTGTGAAGCCTGTCGTAGCCCCACAGGTGCTGGCAGTGTCCAGCGTGGCCCCCAAATCGGCTGCATGCGCCCGGCAGACCTGCCCACCCGCTGCACACATTGCTGTGGCCCCCACATCGGCTGCACGCCCCCGGCAGACCTGCCCACCCGCTGCACTCATTGCTGTTGTCCCCACATCGGCTGCATGCCCCCGGCAGACCTGCCCACCTGCTGCACTCATTGCTGTTGTCCCCACATCGGCTGCACGCCCCCGGCAGACCTGCCCACCCGCTGCACTCATTGCTGTTGTCCCCACATCGGCTGCACGCCCCCGGCAGACCTGCCCACCCGCTGCACTCACTGCTGTGGCCCCCACATCGGCTGCACACCCCCGGCAGACCTGCCCACCCGCTGCACTCACTGCTGTGGCCCCCACATCGGCTGCACACCCCCGGCAGACCTGCTTACCCGCTGCACTCACTGCTGCGGCCCCCACATCGGCTGCACGCCCCCGGCAGACCTGCCCACCCGTTGTACTCACTGCTGTGGCCCCCACATTGGCTGCACGCCCCCGGCAGACCTGCCCACCCGCTGTACTCACTGCTGTGGCCCCCACATTGGCTGCACGCCCCCGGCAGACCTGCCCACCCGCTGTACTCACTGCTCCGGGTTTTGCAGTTCTGTTCACCTGCTATTGGTTTTCCTTTTATCCTGGGTATGAGTCTGGTTTTTATAGCAAATCCTTTGAAACAAAATCCAGGAGGAAAAATCGTGAGAAACTTTATTCTTGTGTGGCATCACTTCCTTCCATCCGTAGCGTGGGCTCTGGGGACGTGGACTGTGCAGCTGCCCTGAAATTGGGGTGGGAGTAGAAGTCCTGAGACCGCTTGCCTGATCCCTCCTTTGTCACAGGGCTCTGGTTGGACGTTACACTTCCTGGCCAAAGGGCCTTTGTTGCTGCCCTGAGGGAGCAGGAGTTCAGCTCATGGAGCGGAGGGTTTGGAGAGAGGGCCTCGGGGTCTGCTGGTGGTTAATGTTCCATCAGTGCAGCCTGGGGAGCAGGGCTGGGCTCACACAGGGGCTGCCCTGATGCCTCAGCCGGTGCTCAGCCTCTGTTGGGATGGAGAGTGAAGGGCGGAGCAGAAGCCCTTCCCGCTGGGACTCAGCTTCTCCAGGCGATGGCAGCTTCTCCAGGGTACACGGCTTCTCCAGGGGATGGCAGCTCCTGGCTTTTTGACTGTGTAAGAAACATTTTACATCAGGGTTTAGATGCATGGAACATGTTTGGGAATTGGAAGTTTTGCAGAATGAGCGTTTGCTCTGTGACATGCTTTGTTAGCTGTTCTGCTGTAATTTTTTCTTTTTTCTTTTTAATTTTTTCTTTTAATTTTTAGAGAAAGGGTGTTGCGCTCTCACCCAGGCTGGAGTGCAGTGCTGCGATCACCACTCACTGCAGCCTCAACCTTCAGGGCTCAAGCTGAGGAGCTGGGACTACTATGGGCGTGCGCCACCGTGTCGGCTAATTTTTAACAGAGTCTCGCTGTGTTGCCAAGGCTGGTGTCAAACCCGTGGCCTCAAGTGATCCCCACCCACCTTGGCTTCAAAGAGCGTTCTTTTTTTTTTTGAGACAGTCTCACTCTATCCCCCAGGCTGGAGTGCAGCGGCGCCATCTCAGCTCACTGCAACCACCATCTGCCGGGTTGCAGTGATTGTCCCACCTCAGCCTCTCGAGTAGCTGGGATTACAGGCACCTGCTGTCATGCCTGGCTAATTTTTGTATTTTAGTAGGGATGGAGTTTCACCATGTTGGCCAGGCTGCCCGCTTCGGCCTCCCAAAGTCGTAGGATTACAGGTGTGAGCCACTAGGCCTGGCCATCCAAGAGCGTTCTGTTCATGTTTAAAATGCTGCTTGTGGCCTGGCATGGTGGCTCATGCCTGTATTCCCAGCATTTTGGGAGGCCGAGGCGGGTGGATCACTTCAAGTCAGGAGTTCGAGACCAGCCTGGCCAACTTTGTGAAACCCCGTCTCTACTAAAAATACAAAACTCTGTCAGGTGTGATGGCACACACCTGTAATCCCAGCTACTTGGGAAGCTGAGGCTTGTCCTCAGGACAGGCACGTCGGGGCCCCCCTGCCACAGACAAACATGCCGCGCCTGCAGCAATAACTGGGCGTGAGCCCAACGGTCTGTCCTCCTCCCCTGGTTTTGGCAGGAGAGGAGGGAGATTTTTGAGCAGCACCTGAAGAGCCTGAAGCTGACCCAGTCCAGCACCTTTTACTCCCAGCGTCTGGCAGAGCTGACACCAGGATTCAGTGGTACGTTCTCAACGCGCAGCCTGGGCAGCGTCACGTCCTGAGGGCAGGTGGTCTCACCTGCACACACAGCATCGAGGCCTCCTCTATGGGGTGGGCGCTGCTCCTTCTCTGGTGGCCCCTGCTCAGTACAAGCCTGAGTGGGAGCTGATGTGCATGTGGGACGGCAGGAGGTCCAGACGGCACCCGCTCTCCTTCCTCCGCCCCAGGGGTGGGAAAGCAGACTGTGGTTCCGGGTCTGTCTTGACTCCAGAGATAGTGGAGTTATGTTTGCTTCCACACAGTGACCAGTCGTCCCGGCGTTTCCTGTCAGACCTGGGGTCAGACCACGCGGTCCCAGCAAAGCCGCCTACCTCTGACACTCACAGTCTCTGTCAAGTTGTAGAAATACAAATCATATCTCAAGATGCTATTCCTTCTGTGTGGCTCACATTTTAAAAGTTAATGTCAACACACCTCCCTTTGATTATGAGATGAACTTGCGCTTTGGTGATTTGTTAGGGTCTTTCTCTGGAATTCTGTGGTTACTGGAGAGCCTTTAATTTCTTTGCCATCAATGCTCATGAGCTGTTAGGTAGAATCAGTCACAGATGGGGTGTGGAACTGCCCTTGGGAGGAGAGACGGGTGTCAGGGCCTATGGAGCCTGGCAGTTCTGTGTCTCGTCTGTGGAATGGCCTCAGTGGAACATGGTCCAAGTGCCCGCCGCTCTCCCCACGTCTGCTCCTGGCGCCAGCTCCCCGTGCCTCTCTCCCACACGCTCTCACCAGCACTCTTGGTTCTTGGTCTCTTTTCCCTCTTTGTTCTTCCTTTTATTTATTATTTATTTTGAGACAGAGTCCTACTCTGTCACCCAGGCTGGAGTGCAGTGGCGTGATCTTGGCTCACTGCAGCCTCCACTTCCTGGGTTCAACCGATTCTCCTGCCTCAGCCTCTTGAGTAGCTGGGATTACAGGTGCTCACCACCACGCCCGGCTAATTTTTGTATTTTTAGTAGACATGGGGTTTCACCCTGTTGGCCAGGCTGGTCTCAAACTCCTGGCCTCAGGTGATCTGCCCACCTCAGCCTCCCAAAGTGCTGGGATTACAGGGGTGAGCCACCACGCCCGGCCATCTTTGTTCTTCCTTGAGGGCCCCTTCCTCCTCTTAAGCCCTGATAGAGAGCAGAAACCCACCCCACCCACGCCGTGGCTGTTGTTTGTGTTGACAGGGGCTGACATCGCCAACATCTGCAATGAGGCTGCGCTGCACGCGGCGCGGGAGGGACACACTTCCGTGCACACTCTCAACTTCGAGTACGCCGTGGAGCGCGTCCTTGCAGGTACAGGGGGCACGCCCTGGGTGAAGGCCGTTCTTAGCAGGGCTTGAACCCCAGGAATACCCAGGTAGGTATTTAGAGGTGAGGTGGATGGAGCCAGATCCAGGCCTGGGGGTCCTGTGATTTAGTGGCAGGGAACCATCACACGGGAAGGAACACACGTTGTGTTTCAGTTCTGTGTATCTGATGTCTTTATGATGCCTCGTACTTTTCCTTAGTATAAAATATCACAGATTTACCTAAGAGTAGACACTTGTCCAACAGAAATATAAAAATACCTTGCCAAAGAAAATGAAAAAATAAAAAATGCCCCACCAAAAATAAAAATAGTAAAAACTAAAAATGCCTTGCCGGCCTGGGTGTGGTGAGCTCAGCCTAGCCCCAGCCCCGTGGGGGCAGAGCTCCAACCACTGATTGTAGGCCGGAGGGCTGCTGCTGCCCATGGCTGTGGAGGGACACCTGTGCCTTCAGCGCAGTAGGGGCTCTGTGGAGAGGTGTGGATCTGCACCGCGACCTCTGGTGAAACTCAATGCCCCGACCGTCCGTAGGAACAGGAGATGAGTTTTGGTGACGGGTGACGGGTGGGCTGGCTGCCTCTGACTGCCGTTCCGTGGCTGCTCAGTGTGGGGTCTGCGACGTCTGTGAGGAGAGCAGGACCAAACTGGGAATCGGAGCTGCTGGAGGTTTCCATAGCTGTGATGGCAACACCCAGATGTGATCAGTCATCTCATGGAATGGAGTTCAGACCCGCACTGAGACAGGTTGAACGTTTGAAAAGGGAGGTGGTTCTCGCCCCAGGTGTTTGAGGAGCACAAGCCTCCCTTGCGAGCTATCCCTGCAAGAATTGAGTTCCTCACCCTCAATTCGAGTGAATTCCTAGCACAAACTCGCCTCTCGCAGGTCCCCAGGGCTTCAGCTTGGCAAAGCGGTGGGTCCCTGCAGAGGAGTGGGGCCAGCTGCTGTGCCAGACACTGCAAAACACACCTGGCTTCTCTCCGACAGCCCCGCGGGTCGAGAGGACTGGCACTGCCTGTGTCTGACTGAAATTTATTTTTGTGTAACCGTTTACTTTTATGTGGAAATTGATAAGCTTTTGATAATAGCAAAGCAGGAAGGACTGAGTGGGAACTACAGGCCAGTTGAAAGAAAATACAGCCAGGGCAGGGTGTGGTGGTTCATGCGTGTAAGCCCAACTCTTCGGGAGACCGAGGCAGGAGGATGGCTTAGGCCCACGAGGTTGAGGCTACAGTGAGCCGTGATCACACCGCTGCAGTTCAGCCTGGGCAACAGAGCGAGGCCCCCGACTCCAGGATTAAAAAGGAAAATACTAACAGGACGCCATATCACATGTGTGATGCACCGAGTGGGTCCTCTGTTCATCTGTAGTGTGGACATCCCGAGTCTTGAGAGCCCCCAGCTAAACCAGAGTCCAGTGCCTGGCAGTTGGCAGTCTTGCACTCAAGGGAGATGAAGGTTATCCTGCACCCTTCAAGGGATGCGTCTTTGACCCGGTGGACAGCTTAATGTCCATTGTAAGTCCATGAGTCCCTCCAGGAAACTTGCTTACACTGGCAGACGCCCCATGGCTCGTGTCTGATTCGTGTCCAGTATGCCTGCCTGACCATCGCTCTGGTGCTGGGAGCTTGCCCTGTGTCCCCCACATCCCCGAGAAAACCCAGCCTGGGCAGCCCCTGATCCTTCCTTGTGGACAGTGCAAATTTAGTCCCCACTGCAGCAGGAAACATGTTCAAAGCCTTACTACTCACAGATCCTGGGCAGGGAGGGCGCCAGGAGTGGGGAGGGCCATCCTCCGTCCCCATATCCCACAAGGCAGAAGTGAAGGGTCAGGCAGAGAAGAGAGTGTGTGGCAACGGGCCGTACGCACAGGGAATGGGGAGTGGTCACTGCAGGTTCAGAAGCAAATGCCTGAATGGTCTGATTAAAAGAAGTGCAGGGAGCGCGGGGAGCCCAGGCTGCCGGGTGGGAGAGACGCCCCTAAGTGCTCATCTCTGGCCACTGACATGGGCAGTTGAGCGTGGTGTCCTCCCGGTGCCCAGGCTGCGGGCTTGGCTGTGCCGTCCTTGTCGAACTGAGCTTGTCCCTCCTGGTGTCGATGGCCTGCCAGCGGTTGTCCATACTAGAACACTCGTTTGTTTTCAGGTAAAGCCTGTGTTGTAAGCCGTGTGGTCTTGTGCCTTTATACATAATCCTGTAGCCAGCTCTAGTTGAAGTGATTCATTGGCCACAGCCAGTGTGTCTTAGGATTTCAAGCCTTGCAGTAAAGTGGTGGTGGAAGGTTCCAGTAGCATGACATACTTGAGTGCTCAGGACCACGAGCTGATTCAAGTTGTACAAAATGGAAACTTACAGATGTGTGGAAAATCTGAGACAGGAAATGAAGCCTCACCAGTAAGCTGAACAGGGGAAATTTAATGCAAACATTTGTCCCTGGCTGGGCACTGTGGCTCATGCCTGTAATCCCAGCACTTTGGGGGCTGAGGCAGGAGGATTGCTTGAGGCCAGGAGTTTGAGACCAGCCTGGGCAATACAGCAAGACCCCATCTCTTAAAAAAAAAAAAAAAAAGGAAAAGAAAAGAATAAAGAGTATTAGCCAGGCATGGTGGTGGAGCACACCTCTGGTCTCAGCTACTCAGGAGGCTGGGGCAGGAGGATTGCTTGAACCTGGGAGGTTAAAGCGACAGTGAGCCGTGATCGCGCCACTGCCCTCCAGCCTGGGCAACAGAGTGAGACCCTGTCACTGACAGAAAAAATGCCTTGTCCCTGAAGCAAAAGGCTTCTGAAGGGCTGAGCAGAAGCCATAAGGATCCAGAAAGTGATGGGGATGGAGCTGCCCCTCCAGGTCTGAGGGGAGAGGGAAAGTAGGCAGGAAGCCCGTAACTCAGAGGAGACCTCTGCCCATCCTGCCAGGAAGAAAGTCAAAAGCTGCTGTTCTGTGACCCCTGCCTCGGCCCTGCGGTGCCCCCCAACCATGGGGCAGGAGGAGAGACTGCTCAGAGGGTTGCACTTGTTCCTAAAAGCAACAGGAGCAACATTTATAAAAGAAGAAATCGCGACCTCCTTCAACAGCTCTTTGACCCGAAGAGTGTCGTTTTGAGTTGGGGCGTCCAGAGCCGCGGCTGCAGCTACAAGAGGGAGATGTGCAGAGAGGGCCTTGCTTTGACCACACGGGGCAGGAGCAGGGCCCAGCCAGGGAGAGGCCGGGGCCTAAGCTCACACCCCCTGGCATTCTTTTTTGTTTGTTTGTTTTTTTGAGACAGAGTCTCACCCTGTCGCCCAGCCTGGAGTGCAGTGGCATGATCTTGGCTCACTGTAACCTCCGTCTCCCGGGTTCAAGTGATTCTCCTGCCTCAGCCTCCCGAGTAGCTGGGACTACAGGTGCCCACCATCACACCCAGCTAATTTTTGTATTTTTAGTAGAGACGGGGTTTCACCATATTGGTCAGGCTGGTCTTGAAATCCTGTCCTGAGGTGATCAGCCCGCCTCGGCCTCCCAAAGCGCTGGGATTACAGGCATGAGCTACCGTGCCCGACTCACACCCTGGCATTCTTTCAGGGACTGCCAAAAAGAGCAAGATCCTGTCCAAGGAAGAACAGAAAGTGGTTGCGTTTCATGAGTCGGGCCACGCCTTGGTGGGCTGGATGCTGGAGCACACGGAGGCCGTGATGAAGGTGGGTCTTGGCAGGTGCCTGTGTCTGTAGCTGACTGGGGAGTCCCGCCTGTGTCTGTAGGTCATATGAGAGGAAAGCCTGCCACTGTCATGATCCATGGAGCAGGGTGGGAAGCGACTGATGGGCGGGAACTCGAACATGGGAGGCAGGAGTGGGCTGTGTCACATCGGAGCATGGTGCTGCTATTGGGGTGACTCCTGGAAGGTTACACCATGCAGTGGGGTTTCGCTGCCTTTGCCTGTCCACCCCAAATGACTCCTAACATTGGAAAGAAGTAAGTTGAGTGTACATTTAAAAAATACTACTCTAGGCTGGGCATGGTGGATCACCTGAGGTCAGGAGTTCAAGACCAGCCTGGCCAACATGGCAAAACTGTCTCTACCACAAACAAACAAAAAACTACTCTTGTAGGCAGCTGTGAACTCGGTGGACGTTTATTCTCACCAAATGGTGATGTTACAGCTTCTCTAAGACGTGGCTCCACCACCGGGAGTCCGAGTGCTGCCAAGAGGAGGTCTGTACTCGGAACGCAGGTGCCGTCTTTACAGTGGAGCCCCAGGGACCCGTGCAGGTTTGAGGCTCCCCTGGGAAGGCAGCTGTGCTGTGTTCCTACCTCAGGGTTCGCTTCAAAAAATGCATATGGTGTAGCAGTTGCCAGCTTGGTTTGTCAGTGCTGGTCGCTGTGGTCCTTTCTCAGGAGTGAGTTGTAGCAAAGTTGGGTGTTAATCCGAGAGCATCCTGCCCATCCCAGGCTCTCAGCAGGGCTGAGGCAGCGTTTGGGGACCAGATCCGTGCTGCTCCTTGGTGATGTGCACCACAGTCATGGGACCAGAGCCAGGCCCACTGTGGGGCGAGTGGACACCGAAAAACTCAGCAGTGAACATAACATTTTAACACAGTAATGTCAAGAAATCAAAATTAATGCAGAGACTGGGAGGCCAAGGCGGGCGGATCACTTGAGGTCAGGAGTTCAAGACCAGCCTGGCCAACATGATGTAACCCCATCTCTACCAAAAATACAAAAAATTAGCTGGGCGTGGTGGTGCATACCTGTAACCCTAGCCACTTGAGAGGCAGAGGCACAAGAATCGCTTGAACCCGGGAGGCAGAGTCTGCAGTGAGCCAAGACTGTGACACTGTACTCCAGCCTGGGTGACAAAGCAAGATTCTCAAAGGGAAAAAAAAAGAATTTTTACTGTATTTGATGGGCAGAAGTCAGACAGTCACAATGAAAAAGTGAGTCTCCTTCCCAAGGCTCAGTGTCCTGCCAGGAAAAGGTTGTGAATTGCCTCTTATGGTTTTGGTCATTAATGTGATCATCACTGCAGCTGTTATTTAGAGCCTTTTTTTTTTGTTTTGAGACAGGGTCTCCCTGTCTGTCGCCCAGACCGGAGTCCAGTTGTGCAATCACAGCTCACTGCAGCCTCGATCTCCCGGGCTCACACGATCCTCCTACCTCAGCCTCCTGCATAGCTTGGACTACAGGCATGCCCCACCGGTGGCCCGGGTAATTTTTGTATTTTTTGTAGCGAAGGAGTCTTGTTATGTTGCCCAGGCTAGTCTCGAACTCCTGGGCTCATGCAATCTGCCCACCTCTAACTCCCAAAGTACTGAGATCACAGATGTGAGCCACCCCGCCCGGCCTGGTTTTAGATTTTAAATTAAGCGTCCTCTCGGGATTCTCAGAGCACTTGGATGTGGCCATCTTGCTGCCACAATTCTCAGAAACAGCAGCTGGGCCAGCAAAGGACCTGCTCCTGCCCTGTCTCCCTCCGTCTCCCACTCAGCGGTTCCGTGTTGTTGGGTTAGCACGTTGCCCCGCACCCACCTCCTTGCACACTTGATGTGGGGGTGTGGGGGAGCAGCAGAGGTGAGGACAGCCTCTGCTCCCTCAGTATCCTGGGGTTCTCAGTGCTCTGAACCCTCAGTAGCAGTCGCTGGTGCGAGGGGTCAGCGCAGCGGCCATCGGGCATGTAACTTGTCCTTCACCTCTCAGCTGTCTTCTACGGGCCTTGTCTTCTTGACTCCCTGCCTGCCTGGTCATGTATGAGAAGACGCTTCCCGGCACCTGTGGTGGGAACCTGCTGTCTCTGGGCTAGAGTGTTGGGGTCCTCTGTTGTAAAAGATGCTGCAGATGACGGAGACATCTTAGTCCCACACCTTCCTCCTCAAAGCCCCCATCCTGCCTACTGACCTGGGCCATCTTGACCTTGTGCAGGTCTCCATAGCCCCTCGGACAAACGCCGCCCTGGGCTTTGCTCAGATGCTCCCCAGAGACCAGCACCTCTTCACCAAGGAGCAGCTGTTTGAGCGGATGTGCATGGCCCTGGGGGGGCGGGCCTCGGAAGCGCTGTCCTTCAACAAGGTCACTTCCGGTGAGGAGCAGCGGCGTGGGCCCTGGAGATTTCAGAGTGCTTTTCCTTGGATGATTCCTTCTGTTCCAGTGCATGCCACGGGGGTGAATCTGGTGTAGACATAGTTTTGAATTTATTAAGCATTTTGTAAAAGATAAATTGTGGTCGTAGGAGATTTGGGGCTAAGCAAGACTTTTTAGATAATTTAGTTGGACAAAAACTTAACCTATATGCCAACTCTAAACACATTTAATTGGTTAATTATTGGTAATGGCTACAAGAAACGGAATAAAATTGAAGCAGCTTCACTGTTCCGAAGCTGTTACTGCACTGGGATATCCAGGGAGCTGCAGGAGGGTCCCAGGGGCCCCTGGGCTCCAGGTCCGTGGGTTTGCGTCGCGTAGGCCTGGGCTTGTGCTGGAGAACTGCCATGCAGTGAGCTCCAATATGCCCCCAGATTCTAGATTTCCAAATAAAAGAGCATTTCTGAAAGTTTTAAGACTTTCTTAAGGAACAGTGGCGAGGGGCCAACGTCCTCACTGTCCAGCTAACGGTGGGTCCTCGGGAGGGAGGGGATGGGGAGGCGGTGCTGACTCACGGCTCTGACCGGGACGCCTGGGGCCCAGCGCTGCTGTGCACCTGCAGTGCTGAGGATCCCTCTGTCTTGACCCCACCCTCCAGGGGCACAGGACGACCTGAGGAAGGTCACCCGCATTGCCTACTCCATGGTGAAGCAGTTTGGGATGGCACCTGGCATCGGGCCCATCTCCTTCCCTGAGGCACAGGAGGGACTCATGGGCATCGGGCGGCGCCCCTTCAGCCAAGGCCTGCAGCAGATGATGGACCATGTGAGTCGGCTCTGGCCACACCGCTGCCCTCCGTGCTCCCAGGGAAGGGAGTCCCTGGGTCTGCCACACAACGGCCACCCACGGCCACCCCAGCTGAGCTCAGCTGCAGGCCCCACCTGGGTTTCTTCCTTCTGGGCTCTGCTGTAGTTCCCACCTGTGGAGTATTTTTTTCTCAAATGAGGACATAGATGCTCCTAATGAAATTATAGATGTGAATCTGGGAAGAATATCAAATAAATACACTGAGCAATAGACCAGGGCCCACATGGCCTTCAGACTGGGCCAGGAAGGGCTGGTGTGTGTGCCTGTGAGGCAGCTGTGGGTGGGTGTGGGTGGGTGGGCTGGCATGCGGAGCCCTGCTTTTCCGGCAGTGGTCACAGGGGCAGGAGACCACCTGTTGGCTGAGGAGTCCTGTTCCTCCTGGGAGGGGAAAGGCTGTGTTCCCAGTCCGGCATTTCTTTTCTATGCTTTTGCTTTGGTGCTGGAGCCAGGCGGCCAGCCTTGCCCCTGACACAGTTCCCTCCACTCACAGGAAGCAAGACTGCTGGTGGCCAAGGCCTACAGACACACCGAGAAGGTGCTGCAGGACAACCTGGGCAAGCTGCAGGCGGTGAGGCCCTGGCCAGGCGTGGGGGCTACAGCGTCGCACAGCGTCCATACAGCACCCACGGTCCCCACCCCTCTCGTGAAGTATTTCCAAGGCACACAGAGTACAGAGAACACTCTGGCCAATGTGAATTCTACCCAGCTCAACTGAAACTTACATGTTCCATACTTTTTATCATGAACTCGTCAAGTGTGTTCCCCCAAGGTAGAAAGAAGGCTGCCAAAAAGTCTCCTGTGCCTATTCCGGCCATTAGCAATTACCAATGTTTTGTCAGTTTTGTTTAATCTTTTTCCAAGTCTTACACTTTTTTCTTGAACATTTTTTTAAAATAAAGTTTTAATTTTAGAGTAGGATTTTTTTTTTTTTTTTTTTTTTTTTTTTGAGACAAAGTTTGCTCTGTCGCCCAGGCTGGAATGCAATGGCGACATCTTGGCTCACTGCAGCCTCCGCCTCTCGGGTTCCAGCTATTCTCCTGCCTCAGCCTCCTGAGCAGCTGGGACTGTAGGCACATACCAACACACCTGGCTAATTTTTTTTTTTTTTGAGATGGTGTTTCTGTCGGGAGGCTGGAGTGCAGTGGCGCAATCTCAGCTCACTGCCGCCTCCACCTCCCCAGTTCAAGCATTCTCCTGTCTCTGCCTCCCAAGTGGCTGGGATTACAGGCACGCATCACCATGCCCAGCTAATTTTTGTATTTTTAGTAGAGGTGGGGTTTTACCACGTTGGCCAGGCTGGTCTTGAACTCCTGACCTCAGGTGATCCACCTGCCTCGGCCTCACCAAGTGTTGGGATTACAGGCATGAGCCACAGCCCCGCACTGATTATAGTGTTAGATGTAGAAAAGTTGCAGGCGCGGTGCAGAGAGCTCCCTGCCACCCTGCCTCGCTCCCCGTGGAGGCCCCCATGGGGTAGTCCTCCCACCTGCCCCCGCCGACCCGCGGTGATGGGTCCCACGTGATTCAGACGTGCTCAGTCTCCGCAGTGTCCTTTCCGGTCCTGGGAGTCCCTGTGGCGTTTGATCGCCCGTCTCCTTAGGCTCCTCTGGGATGACAGTTCCTCAGACCTCCCTTGTTTTGAGGGCTTTGGCAGTTTTGAGGATTGGTCTCATGTTTTGTAGGACGTTCCTCAGTTGGGATTGTCTCATGTGTTTCTCACAGTGGGCAGAGCTGGAGTGAACTTTTGTGTCCCTGGGTTTTGGTAACTGCTGCTTAGAACTCAGGAGAGGTGCACGACTCTTTGTCCCATGTTGTGAACATGTTGTGAACACAGGTAGGCAGTGGATGGGCAGTTGTTTCTTTAGCCTCCCCTTGTGTCTCTCAGGCGAGCACTGTGTGTCACGTGGGGATTGTGTTTGGGGCCCTCAGAGTGTTGTCCCCAACCAGCAGCAGCAGCTTCTGGGCAGGTGTGGGCAGTGCCGTCCCCGGCTGAAGCAGGCCTGCCTGTGGACACGTGCTCGTCACGGTTGACAAAGCAGCTCTGCAGATTTCAGGTGCACCACAGCGGGAGCCACAACAGGGCAAAGCTGCAGGCGAGGCTTCTCACTGGCTGAGGAGTGGCGTGTCTGCCCCGTGTGTGAACTGTCAGACACTCAGTGGGTTGCAGAACTTAGTAAAATCTCATACCAGCCCTAGAGAGGAAGTGTTTGTCTCTTGCAATACAGCCACAGGTAAATCACCGTAGCTTCAGGGGTTACCATTTTCTTTAGAAAATCTGGAAGAATGAGGAAAGGAGCAGGCAATTAACAAAAACAAAAAAATCTGGAAGAGCTCTGCCTTCACAGAAACCAGTGAAATGTGGCTGTGGCAGTGTTTTCTGTGGTCGGGCCAGGCCACCCCAGAGGCCACCCCTGAGGCCACCCCCGAGGCCACCCCCGAGGCCACCCCCGAGGCAGGGCCACCGGCACAGGACAGTCGGCGTCTCAAGTGTTTTCCAGGATCCCACCTAGAGTGGCAGAAATTCACTTCCCCAAATTGAGAGGTCCCAGCTCACGCAACTTCGCCTCAGATTCCTTCTCCCAGTGTTGCTCTCCTCAGTCAGGAGGGTTCAGCGTTTTACCCGTCTCCTTCCCTGTAGACACGGACGCCTTGTTTCGTGAAAGAAATTGCAGTTGCCAAAAATAAGCCAAGATTTTGAATGGAAGTAGAAAAATTAATGAGGCTGGCCGCCGGAAAATCATTTATGAGGTTGAGATAGGGGTGATTCTTCTTTCGGAGCTGCCTCCGTGCCTCCGCCTCCCTGGGAAAGTGGCCTGTCCCGGGTGTCCTGCACACAGGCAGGCCCTGACACCTCTCGCCACCTCCCCAGGACATAGAGATGCTCTGTCTGCCCTGGGGACTCACACACTGCTCTGCCTGTTCTTTCTAGCTGGCAAACGCCCTTCTGGAAAAGGAAGTGATAAACTATGAGGACATTGAGGCTCTCATTGGCCCGCCGCCCCATGGGCCGAAGAAAATGATCGCGCCGCAGAGGTGGATCGACGCCCAGAGGGAGAAACAGGACTTGGGAGAGGAGGAGACCGAAGAGACCCAGCAGCCCCCACTTGGAGGCGAAGAGCCGACTTGGCCCAAGTAGTTGGGACGTGTTGGTCGCACGTGCGGGTGGTCCGGGAAGTGAGGGCTTACTCAGCCACCGTGAGTTGCTTTTCAGCGGAGGTTTGCCCTTCCTCTCGCGGCCCTCAGTAGTCCCTGCACAGCGACTTCTGAGATCTGTTTACTGATTACCCTTTTCATGATTTTAAGTTTCTCTGCAGAAACTACTGACGGAGTCTTGTGTTTGTGAGTCGTTTCCCCTATGGGGAAGGTTATCAGTGCTTTCCCAAGTGAGCATGGAACACCTCGAGTTCCCAGGGTTATAGACAGTCGTTCCCAGTGTGGCTGAGGCCACCCAGAGGCAGCAGAGCATTCAGACTCCGAACAGACCCCTGTTCATGCCGACGCTTGCATGGCCGCCCCAGTTCCTGTGGCTCCCTCGGAATGCTAAGGGGATCGGACATGAAAGGACCCTGTGAGCCGATTGTTGTATCTCCAGCGGCCCTGTCATGCAGCTCACTCATCAATGGGGCCACAGTCAGGCCCAGGCAGTGGGCTCCAGAGGACTCAACACTGCCCCCTGCTGCCATGTGGGCTGGTGCAAGTTGAGGACTTCTTGCTGCTCTAGTCACGCATGCAGTGTTGGGGATGCCTTGGTTTTTACTGCTCTGAGAATTGTTGAGATACTTTACTAATAAACTCTGTGGTTGGAAAATCTACATTTGCATTGTCTGGCCAGCTCTAATGCAGAGGAGCTGGTGGGCTTGCCCTGGATCACAGGGTCTTGTAGGTTCAGTTTATAATTTGAGTAATGCAGGGACTAAGTGACAAACTCCTTCTGTAGGAATCTGGGGCCTGGACCCTGTAGGGATAGAAGATGACCCAGGACGCCTTGGCCCTGTGTTCCGGGGCATGCGGCTCCCATTCCGGCCCCATTGCTTCCGCCCTCCCTGTGGTGCAGTGACGTGAGTGGATTGTCCTGTTGCTGCTACAACGCTGAAACGGCGGCGGAGCAGTAAGGAGGCAGCCACAGGTGCAGTCATACACCCGAGGGTGGCCTCTCTGAGAGACGCCTTGACCTTTGCCCCAGTTGTCCAAATCCAAAGACCAGCACATAGTTGGGAGGGTTTTAGCTGGTGTAGCCAAGGGTAGTGTCCTCGGTAATTGTTTTTTTTGCTGTTGTGTTGGTTTTTGACAGTCTTGCTCTGTTGCCCAGGCTAGAGTGCAGTGGCGCCATCTCGGCTCACTGCAGCCTCGATCTTCCGGACTCAAGCAATCCTCCTGACTCAGCCTCCCAAGTAGCTGGGACCACAGGCACGCACCATTATGCTCGACTAATTTTTGTATTTTTTGTGGAGACAGGGCTAGACTGGAATTTCTGAGTTCAAGTGATCCTCCTGCCTTGGCCTCCCAGTGTGTTGGGATTACAGGTGTGAGCCGCTGTGCCAAGCCTTTTGTGAAATCATTTCATTATTTTTTAATAATTTTTTTTTTGGAGATGGAATCTAGCTCTGTAGTCCAGGCTGGAGTGCAGTGGCACGATCTTGGGTCACTGCAACCTCTGCCTCCCGGGTTCACGCCATTCTCCTGCCTCAGCCTCCCAAGTAGCTGGGACCACAGACGCCTGCCACCACACCCGGCTAATTTTTTCTATTTTTAGTAGAGTCTGGGTTTCACCATGTTAGCCAGGATGGTCTCAATTTCCGGACCTCATGATCCACCCACCTTGGCCTCCCAAACTACTGGCATTACAGGTGTGAGCCACCAAGTCCAGCTCTAAATTTTTCATTTTTGAGATGGAAGCTTAACTCTGTCACCCAGGCTGGAGTGCAGTGGCACAGTCTCAACTCACTGTAACCTCTGCCTCCTGGGTTCAAGTGATTCCCCTTGAACTTGTACTGTCTTAGTCTCTGGAGTAGCTAGGATTACAGGCACGTACCACCACACATGGCTAATTTTTGTATTTTTAGTAGAGACGGGGTTTCGCCATGTTGGCTAGGCTGGTCTCGAATGCCTGACCTCAGGTGATCCACCCACCTCGTCCTCCCAGAGTGCTGGGATTTACAGGCATGAGCCACTGTGCCTGGCCTATGAAATTCTTCTTCTTTTTTTTTTTTTTTTTTTGGGTACTGAGTCTCGCTCTGTTGCCCAGGCTAGAGTGCAGTGATGCGATCTTGGCTCACTGCAACCTCTGCCTCCCTGGTTCAAGCAATTCTGGTGACTCAGCCTCCTGAGTAGCTAGGATTACAGGCATGCGCCACCACGCCCAGCTTTTTTGTATTTTTAGTAGAGACAGGGTTTCACCAGCTTACCAGGCTGATCTCAAACTCTTGACCTCAGGTGATCCACCCACCTCAGCCTCCCAAAGTGCTGGGACTGTGAAATTCTTAAAATGTGGATTAAGTTGGCCTGGCACAGTGGCTCACACACCTGTAATCCCAGCACTTTGGGAGGCCGAGGCGGGTGGATCACGAGGTCAGGAGATCGAGACCATCCTGGCTAACAGTGAAACGCCGTCTGTACTAAAAATACAAAAAGTTAGGCGGGCGTGGTGGTGGGTGCCTGTAGTCCCAGCTACTTGGGAGGCTGAGGCAGGAGAATGGCGTGAACCCGGGAGGCGGAGCTTGCAGTGAGTCGAGATGGTGGCCACTGCACTCCAGCCTGGGCGACAGAGCGAGACTCCGTCTCAAAAAAAAAAAAAAAAAAAAAAAAATGTGGATTAAGTTTTACCAGGAGAAGCGTGGTGATTGGATGAGGGTAGGGAAGAAAGAAGGTTATTGGGATTTAAAGGTTTCCAGGTAGCAGTAAGACGGATGGTGCCTTCACAGACTTGTACTAGAGAATAAGAGCTGGCTTTTTGTTGATCATTTTCTTTGTGAAGGGAGGCAGTAGGCACAGCAGGTCAGTGTGTGACATTTTCAGTCGGGTATCCCTGACCTTAGAGAAGTCACCTAATCCTGGGCCAATGGAAAGCGACAGAGGCCAACAGTAACTCCATCTGTCTACTAAAATACCAAAAATTAGCAGGGCGTGGCGGCGGGCGCCTGTAATCCCAGCTACTCGGGAGGCTGAGGCAGGGGAATTGCTTGAACCCGGGACGCGGAGGTTGCAGTGGGCCGAGATCGCGCCATTGCACTCCAGCCTGGGCGACGGAGCGAGACTCTGTCTCCAAAAAAAACAAAGCATAAATGTTCTAAATGCATGGGAGGAGAATAAACGCTGGAACGACGAGGACGAAGACCTCAGGTTGCGCAAGCTCGGATGTCATTGCGCTACAAACGTGTCTCACAGATGTGAACAAACTTAGAATTCCCAGGGCGTCGCCTCTTCGCCGTCAGCCCAGATGCTGGACTTGCGCGCCTTCGCCCGCAAGACGGGACTCGGCCGCGGCCCGCGCAGCGGCTGAAGCGCCGGGGCAGTAACGGCGGACGTCAAGGAAGTCTGGCCGCCGGTTACGCAAGGCCCAGGAATCACGGCCGCCCCGCCGCATTCTCAGCGGCAACATGTCTGCGAGGAGGGCCCTAGGGCTGCCGGGAGAGCCGCGGCGACGTCAGTTCCTCCTTTCCGGACTCTGATTGGTCAGAGCGCCTGGCGCTTCTGGTTGGCCGGCCCTGCTATCATCCCAGGGTGCATTGCGGTACCGCTTCCTTTCCGCTCGGCTGTTTTCCTGCGCGGGAGGTGAGCGAGACTGGGTCCCGGCCTTTGGGTTCATCCAGCGCCATCGGCCTGGCGCTGCAGTCAGCGCGGGAATGCATGGGCCGCTTCTTCTTCGCAGACAGCGTTCGGCCGCGGCCTGGGCTCTAGGCGCGGCCGGACGGCCCATTCTGGAGGGTTCGGGGCGGAGGCCCGGGGGGTGCGCGCGCCCGGGGCCCGGCCTCTCACTCGCTCCCCTCTCGTCCGCAGCCGCAGGGTCGTAGGCAGCCATGGCGCCCAGCCGGAATGGCATGGTCTTGAAGCCCCACTTCCACAAGGACTGGCAGCGGCGCGTGGCCACGTGGTTCAACCAGCCGGCCCGGAAGATCCGCAGGTGAGCCATGCGCTCGGGGCTGCCCCTCGGGCTCGTGCCGGCGGCTGCGCCTTGGTTTGGGGGTGGCCGATGCCAGGGCGGGGGGCGCTGTCTGCCGCCGTCGCGGAGCGCTTGCCTGGCGGCCTTAGGCAAGGGTGACCGCCGCTGCGCTTCTCTCCACCAGGCGCAAAGCCCGGCAAGCCAAGGCGCGCCGCATCGCCCCGCGCCCCGCGTCGGGGCCCATCCGGCCCATCGTGCGCTGCCCCACGGTTCGGTACCACACGAAGGTGCGCGCCGGCCGCGGCTTCAGCCTGGAGGAGCTCAGGGTGAGTACTGGCAGCGCTGCGGTGTCAGGAAGGCCCCCAAGCCCCCTCTGTTGGCCTCAGTCGCGTGATGACATTCTCCGGAATCGCTGTACGGCCTTGATGAAAGCACATTTGAACCCTTTTCCATCTGATTCCTGAGGCTTTTCATCCAGGCCTCGGGGCTGGAGAAAGCCCGGGCCTGCCTCCATCTCTCTCTGGTTCTGAGACAGGTGGCCGGCATTCACAAGAAGGTGGCCCGGACCATCGGCATTTCTGTGGATCCGAGGAGGCGGAACAAGTCCACGGAATCCCTGCAGGCCAACGTGCAGCGGCTGAAGGAGTACCGCTCCAAACTCATCCTCTTCCCCAGGAAGCCCTCGGCCCCCAAGAAGGGAGACAGTTCTGTGAGTACACGGCTCTGTGGCCGTCCTGGCGCGCAGGGACAGTGAGGCTTGTTTCCTTTATCAGTGACACCCGTCTCTGGGTATTGCTGGGGTGAGAAGAACCAAAACATTGTGGATGATGAACTAAGCGGGACTGCTAAGGTTCACCTGTGCTTTTCAGCAGAGATAACCTTAATGGTCATGGCAACGGCTGTGTGACTTGGAGCCAGCTTTTTCCATTGACATCATTGCTCTCCCTAACATGCTTCATATTCCAAAATATTTCTAGAAAGACCTTGTAGGATAAGGTTGATAAAGAGTCCATTGTATACATTTCTGGGTAGTTGAATTAGGGAACAGTTTTCTCTGCCCCGACCGTGGTTCGCAGGTAGAAACTGTCTGATGCGTGTTCCGTCAACTCAGTAAGATAGTCACCTAACTAATAAGAACTGCTCTTAACACTGGGGTCACAAAGTATGTTGTAGAAAAGGCTCAGACGCTGGTCCTGAACATGGGATCCCCAGGGGGAAGTTTGGGGCCAGGTGAGGGTGGAGTCCTTGCGGCCAAACCCACTTAACTCTTCTCATTCACCAACAGGCTGAAGAACTGAAACTGGCCACCCAGCTGACAGGACCGGTCATGCCCATCCGGAATGTAAGTGGACACTTGCTCAAATCCAGGCTTTAGACAAGATTAGTGGGTGAACACGTGGGTATCTGAGATGGGGATCAGGCTTAAGAAAGTTAATAGTGGCAGTTGTGGGTGTCGAGGTTTGCGGAAAGGAACATTTCTTCTTAGTTTTTACTTCTTGCAACCACGAAGCCATACATTGGGAAATGTTTTTGTTTGTTTTGTGTGTTTTTTTGGAAAGAGTTTCTCTATGTTGCTTACGTTGGTTTTGAATTTCTGGGTTTACAGGACAGCTGCCATGTCCAGCTCAGGGAGGGTTTTCCTTTCTTTTTTTTTTTTTTAAATCCCAGGGAAGGCGATTGACTCAGGGTTGCTTTTCAGCCGTGCTTAGGGCAGCGAACCTGCCCCCCAACCCCCGGGAGGTCCTCCGGGTTCTGCGACGCTTGGTTGTTCCCTTGGCCGTTGGTGCATGTGGGTTTAACGACCTGTGTTTCTCTTCTAGGTCTATAAGAAGGAGAAAGCTCGAGTCATCACTGAGGGGGAGAAGAATTTCAAAGCCTTCGCTAGTCTCCGCATGGCCCGTGCCAACGCCCGGCTTTTCGGCATACGGGCAAAAAGAGCCAAGGAAGCCGCAGAACAGGATGTTGAAAAGAAAAAATAAAGCCCTCCTGGGGACTTGGAATCAGTCAGCAGTCATGCTGGGTCTGCACGTGGTGTGTTTCGTGGGAACACCTGGGCCTGGGATGGGGCTTCGCTGCTGTGACTTCCTGGCACGGGGTTTGGGGCTTTCTTGAAAGACAGTCCAAGCCCTGGATAATGCTTTGCTTTCTGTGTTAAAGCACTGTTGGTGTTTGGTTAGTGACCGATGTAAAATGGTGTTCTTCTGGGGAGGTTACAGATTGACCCTTCCCTTCACTGGGCTTCTTCACACAGACACCAAGGTATTAGATGGCCCTGCCAAGTGTTGGCCTCTCCTGTTAAACTAAAACAAAACATTCTTTTCTTTTCTTTTTTTTTTTGAGACCGAGTCTCGCTCTGTTACCCATGCTGGAGTGCAGTGGCGGAATCTCAGCTCACTGCAAGCTCCGCCTCCCGGGTTCACGCCATTCTCCTGCCTCAGCCTCTCCGAGTAGCTGGGACTACAGGCGCCCGCCACCACGCCCGGCTAATTTTTTGTATTTTTAGTAGAGACGGGGTTTCACCGTGGTCTCGATCTCCTGACCTCGTGATCCGTCCGCCTCGGCCTCCCAAAGTGCTGGGATTACAAGCGTGAGCCACCACGCCCGGCCTAAACTGAAACATTCTAAAGCCATTGTTCTTGCTTCATGGACAAGAGGCAGCCAGAGAGAGTGCCAGGGTGCCCTGGTCTGAGCTGGCATCCCCATGTCTTCTGTGTCCAAGGGCAGCATGGTTTCTCGTGCAGTGCTGAGACACAGCCTGCCCTAGTCCTACCAGCTCACAGCAGCACGTGCTCTCCTTGGCATCTATGGCCATGAGTACCCCAGAGAAGCAGCTTCAGGGACCGAGTCAGATTCTGTTTTGTCTGCATGCCTCTGCTGGGTGTCAGTATTGAGGCACCCAGGGGGCTGTTACTGGTGCAGAAATAGGTGATGCTAGTACCTCTGCTGCTGCACTCATAGCCACACTTGATACATGATGACACCTTGCTTGTTTGGAAACAGATCTAAACATCTAGTAGATGATTTGGAGGCTGTTGGCTACCATTTTCCTGTCTGAGGTGTAAGTGTTGAGTTCGTGATCAGTTTGTATGTTTGGGAATTTTGTCCTATGTAAAGATAAGGTGGGCGAGGTGCAGTGGCTCACGCCTGTAATCCTAATGCTGGGAGGGTGAGGCAGGTGGATCACCTGAGGTCAGGAATTCAAGACCAGCCTGGCCAACATGGTGAAACCTCATCTCTACTAAAAATACAAAAGTTAGTTGAGTGGTGACACACACCTGTAATCCCAGCTACTCAGGAGGCAGAGATTGCAGTGAGCCGAGATGCGCCACTGTGCTCCAGCCTGGGTGACAGAGCGAGACTCAGTCTCAAAAGAAAAAGGTTGTGCAAGGTGGATGGTTGAAAGCTTGAGCCTAGGCGCGAATCCCTTTCACGTGAAAGGGTGTGAGGATTTCTGGTGGATTCTGAAGACTGGTCGCGGGGAGTGGGGGGTGCGGGGGTCTCCGGCACTCTGCCCCTCCAGCCTGCTTCCTCCCTGTGCACACCGCACTAGGGGAAGGGCCTTTCCTGCTGCCTGCAGGGCTGCACCTGGAGTAGGTAATGCAGTGTGGTGATGTGAAGGGAGCAGAGGTCCGCACCCCATCACTCCCCCTGCTGTTTTTACTGTGGGACAAAAGCACTCTGATCTGCTTGTTCCGGGGGCCCTCCTACCAGCTGACTTCACGGGAAATCGGGGTTCAGGTATCATGCACCTGGGGCGGGGTAGTCTGCCCTGAACCTGCCAGAGTCCCCTCCCCATTTCACTGAAAGAGGAGTCTCCAGGGCCATGTTCCTAACCTTGTGTTCTCTCCGTTTGCTTAATCTATTAAGAGCCCTAACAGGAGAGGATGGGCTTTTTCTGTTGTCTGGGGCCCTGCTGTTGGCCAGTGCTCTTAGCAAGAGGTCATTTTTCTAGGTTGTGCTGGGACATTGTGTCTGGTGAGGGGCATGGATGTGGGCTGGGCCGGGCCGGGCTGCCTGCTGCTCCCCTACCTGAGATGCAGCAAGTGGGGCTGTGCCCTTCCTGGGGCTGAAGAAGGCGCCCGCAGGATAGCTGGGGGGTTGGGCAAGTGGGTGAGGCAGCCTCCCTGCTGACACCCAGACCTTGTAGCTGGAGCAAGATCTCTCCTGATCTAGGTACGGGCCTGTCTGCTCCAAGAAAGACTCTGCCACCAGATGCAAAGGGGCCCTTTGTTTTAACTTAGTCCCTGGGCACTGCCTGATTCAGCACCTGGCCACCCAAGATCCCCCGCTGGTGGGGACGTGTGCCTGAGTGTGGCCATGCCAGTGTGCCATCCCCGAGTGTGGCCGTCCCTGAGTGTGGCCCGTCACCGAGTGTGACCCGTGCCCGAGTGTGGCCTTGCCGGAGTGTGACCATCCCTGAGTGTGGGCTGGGCCGTCCCCGAGTGTGGCCGTCCCTGAGTGGGGCTGTGCTGACTAGGAAGTGGCTTTTCAGCTGTGATATGTGGGCCTGACCTAGGGGGCGCTGTGGAACCCAGGCTGGAACCAGTCCTCTGTGCCAGGCCTCAGGCAGGTTTCGCCGGCCTTGAGGGGCAGCTGTCATGGCATGGGTCACTGGGAGCTGAGAGGAAGGGACCCCACTGAGCCTCAGGCAAAGCGGCTCTGGGAACACCTTGATTTCAGCCATGTGAGCCCTCCCAGGGAGGCCAGCCAAGCTGTGAAGCCTTGGAAACTGATCTGTGTGCCACGAGCTTGTGGTCTGCTGCCCAGTGTAGGAAGTGCAGGTGCACCCAGGTTCCTCATTCCGTTTTGTAGGGTTCCCTCGGTGTGCGAGCACTTCCTGTTCTGCCTGTCGCCCCCGGGGAGCACGGGCTGGCTCTGTGGCGCCCTTGGCCTTATAGAAGCGTTGGTTTTACGGCAGGTGCATCTCTGGGGAGCCTCCCACAGTGGGGCGGGGCTTTGCCAGCAATGCCCATGGGGGTCATGGGGCCAGGCGCGCTCCGGCTCCTGCAGAACTGATCAGGGATCATCTCGGGAGCCGCTAATCGCGTGCCCTGGTGATGCACCGTTTCTCACGCCAGCTGCTCTGGCCCAAGCTAAAGGGGAAGACTAGTGTGCTGATAGGAACTGCCCACAATTTTTCGCCATGTATTGTTTATTTTGCTTTTTCTTTTGGCTAGACGTTAGGAATTTCAGTTTTCCTAAGTTGTATTTTTCCTTTTCTATTTTAAAATTATTATGCAGGGCTGGGTGAGGTCGCTCACGCCTGTAGTCTCAAAACGTTGGGAGGCTGAGGTGGGAGGATGGCATGAGCCCAGGAGTTTAAGGCTGCAGTGAGCCGAGATCGCTCCACTGCCCTCCAGCCTGGATGACAGAGCGAGACCCTGTCTCAAAAAGAAGAAAAAAAAAATACTGTGCAGTAGTTTCGACCCTGGAAGACTAGCGTGCATCTCTGAATTTTAACACGTTCCTTGCCCGTCCATGCATAGTTTTATTTGGAATCTGGTTATCCTGTAGTTGCTTTGTTAAAAATATATGTAATTGCAATCATTTAAAAAGGAAAAAATAGGCCAGGTACAGTGGCTCCTGCCCGTAATCCCAGCACTTCAGGAGGCCGGGGAGGGCAGATCGTCCGAACCCAGGAGTTTGAGACTAGCCTGGGCAACATGGCAAAGACCCATGTCTACCAAAAAAAATAAAAATATTAGCCGGCATGGTGGCGTGCGCCTATAGTTCCAGCTGCTCAGGAGGCTGAGGCGGGAGGATCGCTTGAGCCTGGGAGGTCGAGGCTGCAGTGAGCCGAGACTGTGCCACTGCACTCCATCTTGGGTGACAGAGTAAGAGACCCTGTCTGAAAAAAAAAAAAAAAAGTAATAATACTAATTAGAACTGTTGTAACTTAGAAATTACAGTCATTTTAGGTTATTTGGTGTTTTTTTCATTTGAACCAGAGAAGTAGGTACCTGCATTCTTTGCTCTATTTTTGTGTGTTTCCGTATATTCGTTTTTTGTTTATAATTAGTTGCATTTATTTTTTATGGTTTCTGTATCTTAAAAATTTTTTTAAGTTATGGATGAAATATATGCTATTGGCAACAACAACAACAAAAAAGTCCCGCTACACAGAAGCAAGGAGTGCGAAGCAAACAGCCGCTTCACGCCCCACACCCTGGCAGCAGCTGCACCCGGGTCTGTCTAGAGACGGTGTGTGTGAGCGTATTCCAGCACAAGAATCTGGACTTCTGTTTCTTACGAAACCAGCTGATGCCACACTGTGTGCCTTGTGTCGTACTGTGCCAGGTACCTGCACGGGCCTGGCTTCTCCCTGTGCCTCTGAAGGGCGGACGGCGTTGTCTCCGCAGTCCTGCAGGCAGGAGAACTGGAGTGCTGCTGTCTTCATTTGCTCACAGAGTTGAGCATCTCCAGTTACTGGGACTTTCTTGTCTGTCTGCGGGGCCCTGTTACCTCCTTCCTCGTGTTTCATTGTGATGTTCATCATTTTCTTGAACTGCAGCTGGTCTTTATATGTTAAGGAACTTTTGCCTTTTATCACCTGCTGACATTTCTTTCCCTGCATGCTCTTTTCCTTTTGACTCAGAGAGCAAATGAGATGTTCTTTCAAGAGATGGTGTGGTGGGACGGACCGCAAACTTGGCATTGATAGTGGATGTTGGTCATTCTTTTTGACTTTCCAACATCAGAACCCACTTTTGGGGAATGGGAGGCAGAACCCCTCCCTCTGCAGAAGCTGCCGCACTGCCCAGGCTCCTTGCGGTGAGCTGAGCCCACGCCCCGCTGGCCCCACACTTTGTTGATGGCTGTGAGGCCAAGCCATAGGTCTGTGGGCAGAAAGGTTACATCATGTGTCCCGGGTGGGTGGGCACTGGGTCCAGGCGGGGCAGGTGCCCTCGCTGTCCTCACTGTGGGCTTCGGGGCACTGCCCTGCAGTTTGAGGAATTTCCTGGTAGCCTTTTCTCTTCCTCAGTCGGCCGGAAGAGTTTTCAGTTGCTTAGAGGCCCCCTGCCGATGCTGAAGGCACTGACAAGCCCTGGCCCTGGGCCCTCTGTGTGGCACACTCAGCAGGTGTGCTGCCCAACACACCAGGCGCCATGAGAGCACTGGGTCACAGGGAATGAGGTGGGGCTGATGTGGAGCAGGTGCTGGGCAGACAGGCGGCCGCAGGGGAGGCGGGGGTGGGGGGGTCACCTAAAGGCAGGGAGTTGAAGGGAGGATGGTATTTGTTCAGGAGTTAGGGGCAGTTCACAAGTTAAGAGCAATTTACAAGTTAAGGGCACCTGCTGCCTCCTGGGCACGGCCCCAAGCTGGGACCACATCGGAACCAAGCTACTCCCCTGCCCCTCAGCGTGTCTCTGCAAATGTTCAGCTTCATTTTGGCTGGCCAGGTGCAGTAGCTCATGCCTGTAATCCCAGCCTTTGGGAGGCCATGGTGGGTGGATCACTAGAGCCCAGGAATTCAAGACCAGCCTGGGCAACATAGTGAAATCCTGTCTCTACAAAAATTTTAAAAATTGGCTGGGCGTGGTGGCTCATGCCTGTAATCCCAGCACTTTGGGAAGCCAAGGTGGGCGGATCACAAGGTCAAGAGATCGAGACCAGCTTGGCCAATACAGTGAAACCTGTCTCTACTAAAAGTACAAAAATCAGCTGGGCATGGTGGCACACGCGTGTAGTCTTAGCTAATTAGGAGGCTGAGGCAGGAGACTCGCTTGAACCCGGGAGGCGGAGGTTGCAGTGAGCAGAGATTGCGCCATTGCACTCCAGGCTGGGCAACAGAGGGAGACTCTCAAAAAAAAAAAAAAATTAGCTGGGTGTGGTGGCAGGCTCCTGTAGTCCCAGCTACTCAGGAGGCTAAGGCAGAGGTTGCAGTGAGCCGAGATCACGCCACTGTACACCAGGCTGGGCGACACAGCGAGATTCCGTCTAAAAATAATCAAGCATCTCTTCCCTTGACCTTCCCCACGTTTCCATTCCTGACACGGTCTGGCCTCTTCCCTTACCTGTACCTGGGCAGGTGCCTCATGGGCTGCGGCTTGGGGATCCATGGAGAAGACGAGACGCTGGCAGAGCCTGGTGCCAGAAGGGACCCCGGGAGCTCCTCCCTTTCCCACAGCATCAGAGTGGGCAGGGGGAGGGCTGTGGTGGTGGAGGGCCTGGGGGCTTTCTCTGGAGGTGGCCCACGGAGAGAGGGGGTTGGCATCCCACAGCCTTCTCCAGATCCCCTTCCTGGGCGGCTGGACGTCACAGCCAGTCTCGGGCCTCCTGCACTGGCGAGAGGGGCAGGGCAGTAGAGAGTGTCAGACTTGGTCCGGCCATTGTCCAGCCTCGCCATTGTCTTACCCTCAGGCTCCACATCTGCAGCAGCGTCACCAAGGCCATGGTGCTGGGGGACAATTCTGATGTGGCACAGTCCCTGTCAGCACCTGCCCTTGTGAGTAACTCCCCAGAAAGGGTGGTGCCTCCCGGGGAGGAGGGAGAAGAACTAGGCTATTGATGAAAGGGACCAGAGAGCGGAGGGAAGTGTCCGAGCAGCATTCCAGGCCGGCTTTCTACCAAGAATAGCATCAAAAGCCTTCAATGACTCAAGCAAGACTAAAACCAGGACGTCCATCAATTGGAATGGGCCTGAGGACACCGGCCCCGGGGACATGGCTCCTGCCTGCCATCGCCTCCCACAGGACCAGAGTCTCCTCTGGGCCTCTCTGCTCTGCCCTGGCCCCGTGGTCAGCAGCCACCCATCTGGTACCCATCTCCTGACGCTTACCCTTGTGCGAGCCCCTCCCTCAGGCACGGGCCGGACCCAACACTGTGCTCTCCCGGAAGCCTCCTTTGACCTTGGAGGACACTGGCTGAGGGGACAGTGGGCCACAGGAAGGCGTGTGGCCACAGAGGCGCCAGCGCTGAGCAGAGGGGCAGCACTGGGGTAGAGAATGCTGATCTCAGAAGAGCCTCTGGAGCAGGGCGGTGGCGACACAGGCTTAGAAGCCAGAGGCCCCACAGCTGTCGTCTGAGGGGTTGGCCTCCCGGTCGGGTACAGAGTCCCCAGCAGCAGTGGCACCATTGGCCAAGGGCCTTCGCCCAGGGCAGAGCCTGCCTGTCATGAGCAGGTGGCACTCACAGGCCCAGGGGTTTCCGAGGCCCTGCTCAGCTTGGGCTTCAGCTGCTCATCCGAGTGCACGGACCTCGTGGACTGCAGCCACCCAGTGTCAGGCCTCCCAGCAGCACCTCAGGATTATAGGGGTTGGTTCTGGGGAGTCGACAGGACACTGGAAGGAAGTGAGGTTCAGAGGGTTAGTGTGGTAGGGAGGCTGGGCAAGTCTGGAAAAGGGTAGCCTGGGAGGAGGCAAGTGGGCACAGGTGGTCTGTGGGCTGGGGAGGTGGTCCCTGGGCACAGGAGGAGGTGAGCGGGGACGGGAGGAGGTGAGCGGGCACGGGAGGAGGTGAGCGGGCACGGGAGGAGGTGAGCGGGCACAGGAGGTGAGCGGGCACGGGAGGAGGTGAGCGGGCACGGGAGGAGGTGAGCGGGCACAGGCGGTCCGGAGGCCAGCGAGGTGGTCCAGGGGCCCAGGGCCACTGCTGGTTAGCAGGCTTGGCAGTCAGGAAGAAGAGAGGACCCAGGAGTGGGGACAGTGGGACCCAGAGCCCAAGTCCTGGGGCCTCTGGGATGGCTGGCGCCTGGCTCTGGGCAAAGAGGGGACCTGGCTTGGGAGGACTCAGCGGGTGAGGAAGAGCCGGTCCCGGACGGTGTCCCCAGCGTGCAGTCCTGGGCAGGGACGCTCACCCCTGGGTCTCACTGCACAGGGGCTGTGAAGACTGGGCCCCTCCACAGTAAGTGCTCTGAGGGTCTGCTGGGAACATTCTGCGCAGGGGCAGCAAAGCCATCAAGCCACGCCGGGGGCTGGACAGGCCGAGGAAGGCGTAAGCGCTGGGTTCTGAGCGGGGTTCTGGGTTCCAGCTCCACCCCTGCTGTGTGGTCTCAGGCACCACAATGCCCTCTCTGAGCCATGTCTCCCGCCAGCAGTGGTGTCTGCTGCTGGGCAGAGATGCTGGGGGCTGGGACGGTCTGCTCCTGGCTGCATGCAGACAAGGGGCGAGAGGGATGGCGGCTCAGGGCTGCACACGAGAACGCGCCTGGAGGAGAAGGCAGTCTTGAAGAAGGCGGTCTCGTCCACACCCAGAAGACGGTGTTGGGAGAAGGAAGTGGAGGAAGGGGACCCCCTGGTTGGAACAGATGTTGCCCTGGGGTGGCCTGTGTCTGCGCTTGTGTGTCTTGGGTGCCTGGCATGTCTGCGTGTGGGCTGTCTCTCCATGAGTGTGTGCACGTGTCTGTGGTGTTTGGCACAACGTATGTGGCGTGTGCTCCTGCGTGCCTGCATGTGCTGAGTGTGGTGGAGGAGAAAGTCCCCCTCATCAGTCCCCAGGTCTCTGAGGCTGTAACAAGGTCACCGAGGATCTGAGACTGGCCAGGTGTGTTGTCTCAGCCAACAGCCGGCATGGCCGCCTCCGAGCTTGGTCAATTTCTCAAATAAGATCAGCGTCAGATCCTACAGGAAGACAATCTGATCCAGACAGGTTGCAGATGTTCTGAGATAAAATAACCTTTCTTTAGGAGGAAACAAAAGAAGAGGGTAGGTTTGCAACCAGGTTAAAAAAAGCAGCACCCATCCAGACATGTGGAGAGCTGTTTCCTGTTAAACAATCCTGTTAGTAACCCCCACCCTCTGCAATTTCTCGTTTTGAGGCACCTTCTGCGACAGTCTCTCCACATGAAGGGCAGGTTCGAGGACCCTGCATTCGGGGGTGGGGGGGACGAGCCGCCGGACCGGTCCACCGGAGCACAGCAGCTGTGTGCTCAGGGCAGCCAGGGAGGAGGCCATGGGCTCTGGACCTGGCTTCAGGACAAGGGGCTGTCGGAGTGTGGGGGAGAGCACCGGCTCCAGGGGATGCCCCTCAGGGCAGTAGGAGTGGGGCTGGGGATCTGCCAGGAACCTCTGGAGGCCCTGGGCAGGTTTCCCTGCTCCCAGTTGGCCTTGCGGCCAGTGTGACTGAAATGGGAGATGGGGACTCTGTGACTGGATGGAGACGACACCCTCGGGGCAGATCCAGGACCAGAGAGCAGCCACCAGAACGGCGTTTCATTCGCTGATCCGCCCTTCATTCATCCGCCTGGAGTTTGTTGTCTTAGACTCTGTGTTGGGACCTGTCCTGGTGTTAACTCAGGCCTCGGTGGACTCCTGGTCCAGGGTGGATGAGGTCATGGGCAGCACAGCCCTGGACAGTGGAACTGATGTGGACGTGTGGGCCGGAAGCCCAGGGAGGGATGTTGGGTGATGGTTCAGACTGAGCTGGGCTTTGCAGGGTAGGTAGGAGTCGGGTGGTGGGAGAGGCTGAGGCAGAGGCACTTGGGCCTGAAAAGTATCTGAGTCCTGGATGCCAGGGAAGCCACACAGGGCACTTGGGCACAAATGTGTCATTGCTGCTCCTAAAATTGATCATGGATAAGCCTCTGGATAGCCGTGGGGGTCGGCGCTAATCAGAGGGTCTCGTGGGTAAGTCCGTGATGAGGGGATCCAGGCTAACCATTGAATGCAATATTGTCAATAAGAAACAAAAAAGCAGGTTACAGAACAGAAACCCTCTGCTCCAACATCTATGATGCTCCGACCGTGCCAGGCAGGGTCCCGGGCCTGGCCCGCGTGATGAGCCTGGCGTGCAGATACTGAAGAGTCCTCTCAAGTGTGGGAAGGGCTCTGGGGGTTAGGCAACTTTTTTTTTTTTTTTTGACAATAAAAAAATTTGCACACACAAAAAAGCTGGAGGGTTAGATATGGGGAGGCGATGGGCTGCTTTAGGGTCTGGAAACTTGTTTTTACTCCCTATCTGCATTGTCTAATATTTCAACAAGGAACACGGTTATTGTTCCTGCATGTATATGGGGGGATCTCATTTCCTGTGTCTGGCCCTGCAGGAAAAGCTGGGAGGGGGAACCTTGCAAAGATGGCTTCACACGGCCTGGGGGGCCCTTCCACTATACCTGGGCCTACTGCGGGCTGATCCCTGAGCAGGGGCGGGCAGCGTCCAGACACCAGTGCCACTGAGAAATCGGCTTTTTCTTCCGCGGTTTCTCTCCATTAGAGCAGGCTGTAGTCAGGGCTGTCAGTCAGGAGACACCAAGCCGGCCGAGGGCTGTGGCTGGAGATCCCAGTGGGTCAATGAAAATCACCCTGGGCTTCAGAGACTCAAATTCCCAAACTCTGTCATTTGCGTCCTTTGCTTGGTAGCCACCTGTTATTTTGCCAGGGTGCCGCTATGTGACAGCCAAGGGCTGAACCGGGGTGTTCCAGGTTTAAGCCCTGTACCCCCTCAGACAGCCTGGGTGACCTCAGGCCTCAGGCCACAATGCAGACCAGCAAACCTCAGGGCGGTGGTGAGGAGCTTTCCGGTGAGGTCAAGGCAGGAAGCCGAGCTTGGTCTGGGGTAAGCTGCCCCAGGGCTGCTGGAACCGAGAGGGAGGCGTGCGCCTGCAGGAGCTGCCGGGGCGCCTGCACCCTTTGCCTGAATTTCTCATCCTTTTCCCATGGAAGTGGTTGGGGACTGAGGATGTGGCCTCCCGGCAGCCTGGGAGGCTGGGCTGAGGAGGACACAGGGCCGGGAAAGCCCAGGCTGGTCTCTGGAGAGCGGCACTGGCCTCTGCCCACCGCTGGCTTCAGGGAGGAGGCCCAGAGGCCGGGGAGACGGAACACATGGGGGCCCTGCAGGCCTCGCTGCGCCCTGACCTGTTACTCGCGTCTTTAGCCAACCTCCCAGGAAGGCAGGAGCCGGTCTCCATGGCCTCTCCCGGCCCTGCCAGCCCGGTGCGGGCCTCCCCGCCCTGCAGTCGCGCCCGGTGCAATCCCGCCATCTGACCGCGAGGGGACGCCGCCGGCCGGCCGCGTTCGTCCTCCCAGGCCGAGGCTGCCGGGTGCCGCCTCCCGCCGGCGGGGCCCTGAGCCTCCTCGCCCTGTCGGCGGCGGTCCCCTCTGACCCCAGGGTCTTCTTCTAGAGTCCTGATTGCTGAGGCTGAGCCCGAGCGCCGGGTCTTCCCGCCCCTTCACCTTCACCTCTTCAGTCTTAATGTCTCCCTTACCCTCGCCCCCAACCCCCGTGGCTTTTGTAGAGGTCCGTGCCCTATTTTTAGGCAGAAATTGGCAAAAAGAGTGGGCTGGGAGGTGGTTTCTGTCCCCGCCAACGCCTCCTCTTCCGCTGCTCCCTCCACAGGGACCGGTGATGGGGAAGGTGGGGGGGCGGGGAGTGAAGTTCAGGGCCGAGCGGGCCCACCCCCGACGGAGCCTAGGCCTGCCCCGCCCCGCCCCGGCCTCCGAGGACTGGTGTGGACCGTGCCCCGCGGACCCCTCCAAGTCAGACCCCGATTCAGCCTTCGGCCCCCCGGGACGGCCCTTCCAGCCCCAGACGAGCGCGGCGCCTGCACACAATAGGCGCCCATTAAATGCTTATTGTTGGAGGTGGCGAGTACCCGAAACCAGCGGAGCCTGGAGATGGGATCCGAGAGATCCAGGAAGGGTGCGGGGATCTGGTGCCAAGCTGGGGTCCCCCTTTTGCCTCCCCTAGTGTCTGCCTGGGTCCGAACCCCGGCTCAGGCCCCGCACAGCTCGGAGCCTCCAGCCCGGAGCGGGTCACTGGGCCGGGGATGGGCACAGCCGGGGAGGGCGCGCCCGACCTGACTCCAAAGCTATCAGTTGGGGGGTCCCCGGGGAATTCGAAGCTGTCTCCTCCCGGGCATCTCCGAGGGGCCCCTGCCTCTGCCCCCTGCCCCCCTTTCCCGCCGCGCCCCTCCCCGGCCCCGCCCCCCGGCCGCGCCCCACCCCCTGCAGTCCCCGCGCGGCGGCCGCCCGAGCCACGTGCGCCCGCGCCGGGCAGGCGTTCAGTGAAGCGCGGCCACGCCTGGGCCGGCCACCATTTCCCGGGCGCCGCGGCGGCGCCGACTCGCGGGCAGCGGCCCCTCTGTGCGCCCAGCCGGGCCCCCGAACGCCGGGAGCATGAGCGCGGGCTCGGAGCGCGGGGCGGCGGCAACCCCTGGGGGTTTGCCCGCGCCCTGCGCCTCGAAGGTGGAGCTGCGGCTCAGCTGCCGGCACTTGCTGGACCGCGACCCGCTCACCAAGTCCGACCCCAGCGTGGCGTTGCTGCAGCAGGCGCAGGGCCAGTGGGTGCAGGTAGAGCCGGGACGCGGGAGGCCGAGAGGCCACGGGGCCGGGGCGGGCGCGGAGCTGGGGATGCGGAGACCAAAGCGGGAGCGCTGAGGCCAATGGGGCTCAAGGCAGGGGCCCCCCGGAGCTGGGGCTCAGCTCGGGGTCAGGGTTGGGGGTTACCACGTCTGGGGCTGTGGGGTCCAGAGCTGTGGGGAGAGGCTGGGCTGGAGGAGGTGGCGGCGAACGGGGTTTGGAGGAGAGAGGGGGGTGCCCCGCAGTAAGGGGTGCGGCCCAGGGTTTGGGGAGGGGGCCCCGAGCCAGAGGGAAGCGCCCAGGCGTGAGGCGCGGGCGGGCGGCTCGACCAAGAGGCGCAGAGGAGATTGAGGGGTGAGGGGCGCCGGCCGACGGGGGGCGGGAGGCTGGGCTAGTGTCGTTCCTCACCACCGGGCGGGAGCAGGCCCGAGGGAGCGCGCGCTGCGGTGCGGACCTTCAGGCGTCCGGGGCTCCCGCTCCAAAGTGGGTCTCAAGCGACCCCGCTGTGATCGCGGTTGGGGTCGGAAGGGGCACGGGGCTGGCGCCAGACGGGCGCTACCTCGGTCACCATCTCGCGTGAAACGCGTGGCTTCACCTCGAAAGGGCGAGAAACGCGTGGCGCGAAGCCGCGGCGGGCGGAGGAGCCGGAACTCGAGCCCCGGTCTCCGCGGGGCGCCAGCGCTTTTCCCCGGCGCAAGGGTCTCTCCAGGCTCCAGCGCGCGGGCCCGGGCGGAGTGAGCAGGCGGACCCCGTTGGCTGCTCGGGCGGTGGAGGGGACGCTTCCGGGAGTCCTGGGGCGCTGTCACCCAGTGGTGTCTCCGGTCATCGACCTTGAGAGTGAAGGGCCTGCCCCGCCCCCACCGCCTGTCCCCGAGGCTCCGGCTCCCCCCGAGACCCCGTGCCCCACAGTCGGAGCCCACCCTCCCCGCCGAGGCCCCGTGCCCGCCCCTCAGAGCGTGAGCTCTATGGGTGGCCCATGTTTGGTTTGAGGTGCAGGATTATTCAGGATTCTGAAATGAGTAGCCTACTGGCCCAGCTGGGTCTTGAAGGTCCTTACAGGGCAGTTGGACCAGGGAACTGCGCGGGATGGGAGAGGGTGGTGAGCCCACGGTACCCCAGCCAGGAGGCAGGGCCCCCCTCTACCCTACGCCCCCTCCCCACTCAGCTGGTGCTGGGGAACGGCCTCCACTTTAGGGCTGCCCAGCCCAGGATGTGAATCTGATCTCGCTCCTGACTCAGCGTGTCATTCTTGTCCTCTCTGAGCCTCAGTTTCCCCATCTGTGATCTGAGGGTGGAGCAGACAGTGGTGGCCACGGGTAACCCCCAGGGTGGCCCTCGGGATTGTGGTCCCATGGACAGAGAGCAGGCAGGAGTTCTTCCCAGGGTGTGAGTCCTCCTGAGGTGCGTGGGCGTGGGTGAGTGGCCCAGGGGAGATGGAAGGCTGGAGCCCGGGGTGGAAGCCCCTCCAGTGGGGTCGGCTCACTGGGTGCACCTGCAGGTGGGCAGAACCGAGGTGGTCCGGAGCAGCCTGCATCCCGTGTTCTCCAAGGTCTTCACGGTGGACTACTATTTCGAGGAGGTGCAGAGGCTGCGTTTTGAGGTGTACGACACGCATGGGCCCAGCGGCTTCAGCTGTCAGGAGGACGACTTCCTGGGGGGCATGGAGTGCACCCTGGGGCAGGTGGGTGCCCCGTCCCCTCGGAGGGAGGAGGGCGGTTAGCGTGGGGGCCACAGCGGATTCAAGGCTGATGTAGCAGCACTGCAGAGACCCTGCTGGGGTGGCCAACCTGGCTCTGCCCCCTCCTCAGCTCCTCCTGAACAGTACTTATTAGATTAAAATATACATGTAATTTTGAACTGGGTAATACATTCGTATGTTTTAAAGCCTGAAGGTATAAAAGGCTGTGGAGTGCCTCCATCCTGCCCCGTCCAGCTGCTGCCAGGTCCCTGGACATTGTCCAGAGAGAGATTCTCACAGGAGCAAACGAGCCTATCACTTTTCCTCTTTTTTATTTTTTCTTTTTTTTTTTCTTTTCTTTTCTTTTTTTTTTTTTTGAGATGGAGTCTCACTGTGTTGCCCAGGCTGGAGTGCAGTGGCACGATCTCGGCTCACTGCAGTCTCCACCTCCTGGGTTCAAGCAATTCTCCTGCCTCAGCCTCCTGAGTAGCTGGGATTACAGGCGTGTGCCACCACGCCCGGCTAATTTTTGTATTTTTAGTAGAGACGGGGTTTCACCATGTTGGTCAGGCTGGTCTTGAAATCCTGACCTCGTGATCCACCTGCCTTGTCCTCCCAAGGTGCTGGGATTACACGCGTGAGCCATGACGCCCAGCCCACTTTTCCTCTTTTTTCAAAAAAACACAAATTACGTTCCCTGTTCTGCATCTTGCGTTTTCACTTCGATGACATACAGCAGCCCCTCCATATCAGCACCTACAAGTCTCCTGGTGGCCGGCCGTGGTGGCTCACACCTGTGATCCCAGCACCGTGGGAGGCCGAGGCTGGCAGATCACTTGAGGTCAGGAGTTCGAGACCAGCCTGGCCAACGTGCTGAAACCTCATCTCTACAAAAAGTACAATAATTAGCCGGGTGTGGTGGCAAACTCCTATAATTCCAGCTACTCAGGAGGCTGAGGCAGGAGAATCGGTTGAACCCGGGAGGCAGAGGTTGCAGTGAGTGGAGATCGTGCCACTGCACTCCAGCCTGAGTGACAGATTGAGACTCTGTCTCAAAAAAAAAAAGCCTCCTTGTGAGTGGCAGGTCCTATGGTGGCCACTGCCTTTTTGATGCTCTCTGGGTTACGGCCTTACAGCCAGCCCAAAAGTGGCTTCGGCAAGTCATGACCAGGGTATCTGTTGATGTGCTGGGTCCTGCTGGACACTGCACTAAACACTTCCTGTGCTGCACATTGAATCCTCACACCTTGTCAAGACGAGTCCTTCTTGTTTATTGAGATAAAATTTACAGGCTGGGCGTGGTGGCTCATGCCTGTAATCCTAGCACTTTGGGAGGCCGAGGCGGGGGAATCACGAGGTCAGGAGTTCGAGACCAGCCTGGCCAACATGATGAAACCCTGTCTCTACTAAAAATACAAAAGAAATTAGCCAGGCATGGTGGTGCGCGCCTGTAGTCCCAGCTACTCTGGAGGCTGAGGCAGGAGAATCACTTGAACCCGGGAGGCAGAGGTTGCAGCGAGCCGAGAATGCGCCACTGCACTCCAGCCTGGGCGACAGAGTGAGACTTCGTCTCAAAAAAAAAAAAATTACAATAAAATGCATAAATCTTAAGGGTTGAGATTGACAAGTTTAGGTGACTGTACACACCTGACCATCACCCATCACACAGAACATCCCATCACCCATCACACGGAACATCCCGTCACCCGTCACACGGAACATCCCGTCACCCGTCACACAGAACATCTCACCCGTCACACGGAACATCCCGTCACACGGAACATCCCGTCACCCGTCACACGGAACATCTCACCCATCACACAAAACATCCATCACCCGTCACACAGAACATCTCACCCATCACACGGAACATCCCATCACCCGTCACACGGAACATCCCGTCACCCGTCACACAGAACATCCCATCACCCATCACACGGAACATCTCATCACCCGTCACACGGAACATCCTTATCACCTGCTCACATGGAACATCCCGTCACCCACTCACATGGAATATCCAATCACCCATCACACGGAACATCCTGTCACCTGTGACATGGAACAACCCCTCACCTGTCACACGGAACATCCCATCACACGGAACATCCCATCACCCCACACACCCCATCCCCACGAACATCCCATCACCCGTCACATGACATCCCATCACCCGTCACACAGAACATCCCATCACCCGTCACACGAACATCCCATCACCCGTCACACAGAACATCCCATCACCCGTCACACGGAACATCCACCCACACAGAACATCCCATCACCCGTCACACGGAACATCCTATCACCGCTCACAAACACCCCCCCACTCCATGTATCCCCCCCACCCCCCCCCCCCCCCCCCACGGAACATCCCGTCACACGGAACATCCCATCACCCGTCACACAGAACATCCCATCATCCGTCACACGGAACATCCCATCACCCGTCACATGGAACATCCCATCACCCGTCACACAGAACATCCCATCACCCGTCACACGGAACATCCCATCACCCGTCACACAGAACATCCATCACCCGTCACACGAACATCCCATCACCCGTCACACGGAACATCCCGTCACCCACTCACATGGAATATCCAATCACCCATCACACAGAACATCCTGTCACCTGTCACATGGAACAACCCCTCACCTGTCACACGGAACATCTCACCCATCACACGGAACATCCCGTCACCCACCACTCAGAACATCCTTATCACCTGCTAACATGGAGCATCGTGTCGCATGGAACATCCCGTCACCAATCACACGGAACCTTTCACCCATCACACGGAACATCTCATCACCCGTCACACGGAAGGAACATCCCATCACCCGTCACACGGAAGGAACATCCCATCACCCGTCACACGGAACATCCCATCACCCATCACACAGAACATCCCGTCACCCGTCACATGGAACATCCCATCACCCGTCACACGGAACATCCCATCACCCATCACACAGAACATCCCGTCACCCGTCACACGGAACATCCCGTCACACGGAACATCCCATACCCGTCACACGGAACATCCCGTCACACGGAACATCCTGTCACCCGTCACACGGAACATCCCGTCACCCGTCACACGGAACATCCCGTCACCTGTCACGTGGAACATCCCATCACCCGTCACACGGAACATCCCGTCACACAGAACATCCCGTCACCCGTCACACGGAACATCCTGTCACACGGAACATCCCGTCACCCGTCACATGGAACATCCCGTCACACGGAACATCCCGTCACCCATCACACGGAACATCCCGTCACACGGAACATCCCGTCACCCGTCACACGGAACATCCCGTCACCCATCACACGGAACATCCCGTCACACGGAACATCCTGTCACCCGTCACACGGAACATCCCGTCACACGGAACATCCCGTCACCTGTCACGTGGAACATCCCATCACCCGTCACACGGAACATCCCGTCACACAGAACATCCCGTCACCCGTCACACGGAACATCCTGTCACACGGAACATCCCGTCACCCGTCACATGGAACATCCCGTCACACGGAACATCCCGTCACCCGTCACACGGAACATCCCGTCACCATCACACGGAACATCCCGTCACACACCCGTCACACGGAACATCCCGTCACCCGTCACACGGAACATCCCGTCACACGGAACATCCCGTCACCCGTCACATGGAACATCCCGTCACACGGAACATCCCGTCACATGGAACATCCTGTCACCCGTCACATGGAACATCCCGTCACCCGTCACACGGAACATCCCGTCACACGGAACATCCATCACCCGTCACACGGAACATCCCGTCACCCGTCACACGGAACATCCCGTCACACGGAACATCCCGTCACCCATCACACGGAACATCCCGTCACCCGTCACACGGAACATCCCGTCACACGGAACATCCCGTCACAGGGAACATTCCATCACCCGCAGCTCCCCCTGCCCCTTTGCCGCCAGCTCCCCGCCTGGTTCGTCTGTTCTGGAATTCCACGTCCATGAATCACAGCGCGTGTTCTTCCTGCTGCGGAATTCTTTTACCCAACATAATGTCTGCATGACTCATCCCACTGCAGCCTCGGTTGGAGCTGGCCTGCCATGGATCCCGTTGTCCTCCCCATTTTTTAGATAAGGAAACCACGAGTTAGGGAGGGCACAGATGGAAGAGGATGGGACGCACACAGAAATATGGACGTGCTTTTTTTGTTTTTTTTTGAGTTGGGTTCTCACTCTGCCGCCCAGGCTGGAGTGCAGTGGGACAGTCATGGCTCACTGCAGCCTCAACATCATGGGCTGAAGCAATCCTCTCACCTCAGCCTCCTGAGTAGCTGGGACTACAGGTGTACACCACCAGACCTGGCTAAGTTTTACATTTTTTAAAGAGACAGGGGTCTCACCATGTTGCCCCAGCTGGTCTTGAACTCCCGGGCTCACTGATCCACCCACCCTGGGCTCCCAAAATGTTGGGATTAGAGGCATGAGCCACTGTGTCTGGCCTGGACACCTTTCTATGTACACACAGGTGCACACATATATCATAATTCACACAGTACGTCCTATGCCTGTTCACATAAGCACACGCACAGGGCCCGTGTGGACACCTGCGTGCAGATATGAATGTGTGTGTGAGCACGTGTGCTGTGTATATGTGCAAACTTCAAGCAATGAGGAGGGCCCCTCGTGGGCTCCTGCTCTGTAGCCACCCAGCTGACCTGCAGGGCACCACGGTCAAGGGAGAAGCTACTGGCGTCCAGTCCCTGTGCTGTGGCTTTGAACCTGACCTGACCTCTGACCCCTGCCTTCTGCCTCAACTGTTTGCTCATGTGATTCGAGTAAACAGTACCTCAGCCCAGAGCCAGGCATATAGGAAGTGCTTATTAGACGCTGCTAGCACAAATCAGCCATCTCGTGTTTCCTGGTAGGGGAATCTGTTATGTTAGCCTGATCCCATTTCTCTCCTAAGGACCTGCTCTCCTGCCAGAAAGGGAAGGCCACTCCTTTCCTGCGCCCTCCCTGGAGGCAAACCAGGCTGGCAGACAAGTCCCAGGTGTGAGGCAGAGGCCCTGGCTCAGGAGCTGCAGAAGGAAACCTTTGAATTGGGGAATCTTGGGGGGCCCGGCCTGAGGCTCCCCCTCCCGGCACCCAGGACCCCGTCTTTGCACCCCTAAGAGAGCCTTCCCACCCCTTAGCCTGACTTGACTTCCCCAGCCCTGACCTGGGGTCTGTTTTCTCTTCTGCGTGGAAAGTGCTGCACGGTCAAAAGCTGCTGGCCAGGCCGGCCCTGGAGGGGGGTGGAGGGACTGCCCCTCTCTGCTTTGTATTCAACCTACCTCACTGTGACCCCCCAGCATCCGCCAGGCAGTAGCAGGTGTGAGGGCAGGTGGGAAGCACACACCTGGTACCTGCTGGGCCACTCGATGGTTGCTGAGAACACTTCTGTGTGAGGAGATGACGGTCCCCACTTGGCCAGGACATCACCGTCTCCTTTCGGACACGGAGCCTGGGAGGGCCGTGTGCCCCCGCCCTGCTCCCCACAGAGGAGATGACCTGGCTGCAGGGGCCTGGGCCTGTCATCCGCAACCCACCCCAGTTAGGGGCTCATAGCCGATGGGGCGGAAGTCCAGCAGGGCCTAGTGAGGAGGAGGAGGCCCCGGCTGCACGAGGAGGCCCCCACGGTCTAAGCCCCAGTCCACCTCGAACAATCAACTCTGCTCGTCAGCACCTTCGAAGCGGAGTGGGCGGTGGGGTCCCGAGCTGGCACCTCGCTCACACCCTTTCTGCCACCTGTGGCCACATGGGCATGCTGGGCGTGAGGGTCCGGGGCCGTTTGCCCTGCCTCGCCTCTGCCTCTGCGGGTTCTCACCTGGGCCTGGAGAGGGTCAGGGCAGACCTGCTTACCTGTGGAGGGGTTTCCGCCACACCTGTGCAGGTGCACGCCGGCTGGGCTGTGAGCTGCTCCCTGGCTTCCACCCGAGCCTGTTTCCTCACCTGATAAATAGGTGTGATGACCTCTGCCTCCCCCGGGCGACTGCTGGCCCCGTGATGTGGTGGACGTGCAGGGGTGGCCGCACACAGGGATGGCAGGTGCTTGAGAGCAGCCACAAAGGGGGTGCCGGGCCCTGGGCAGTGAAGCTCATGGTGGGGGGTGGGGAGACAGGACAGGCCTGAGAGTCCGGGTGAGGGCACGGTGGGGACTCCAGTGTCAGGAGCTGTCCCCGCCTGCCCCTCCCTGCCTAACACTTCTGACTTACAGATTGTGGCCCAGAAAAAGGTGACCCGCCCGCTGCTGCTCAAGTTTGGCAGGAACGCCGGCAAGTCCACCATCACGGTGAGGCCCTGGTTCACCCGCCGCAGCCTGCAGGCCCTGCTGCTGTGGCTCCAAGGGGTGTTCTGGGTGGAAGGTGGGCAGCGTGCCGTCCAGAGAGGGTCTGCAGGAGCCGGCAACTGCACAGCCCTGGGGGTACCGAGACGCCTCCTCTCAGGCCCCGCTGGGTGGGGTCAGCCGGCCTGGGGCCTCCGGTCCCCCACAGTGGGGTCAGGCCCCACCTGGCCAAGCCTGGAGCCCGGGCGTCCCCCTGCCAGGTGATCGCTGAGGACATCTCAGGGAACAACGGCTACGTGGAACTCTCCTTTCGAGCCAGGAAGCTGGACGACAAGGTGAGTGTGGGCGCCGGGCACGCCTGGCTCAGGGTGACGTCTGGGAACCAGTTCGAAAACCCGGTCCCTGCCCAGCGCTGACCTCGCATGGCCGTGTCCCGCGTGAGACGTGTGCGGAGTGTGCGTGGGGCTGGGCGTGCTGCCGTCACGGTCACCATCATCACTGTCACCGCCATTAGCTCTCCCGCCCCTCCTGGCAGCTGGGCTGGGGCCGGGGCAGCTCCCTCCTGTGGGGACCACTCACAACCCTGCTCAGGGATGGGGATATAGGCCCAGCACCCCCGAGGCCACTGTCGCGGGAGGAACTGGAGCAGCGTACGGTTCTGCGGGCTCCTCACAAGGGTGGGCAGAACAGGGTCCAACCCCGCCATGTCGGGCGCCTCCCTGGAAGGGCTGAGTCACAGGGTGTGTAGGGCGACTCCGTTGAGGGCTGAGTCGTGCGCTGTGGTCAGATCCCTGGGGGCGGGAGGGAGGGAGGAGATGCTGTCGGCGTGGACTGGCTGCCTCGTTTTGTGCCTGAGGAATTAGCGGCTGGTGGCGTGAAGTGAGCCCTGGGAAATGACAAAGCCAGCTCCCATCCAAAGCCGGATCTCACAGTGCCTGGCCCAGCAGCCCTTGTGCCTCTCCCCAGGACCTCTTCAGCAAGTCCGACCCCTTCCTGGAGCTCTACCGGGTCAACGACGACCAGGGCTTGCAGCTGGTGTACAGGACGGAGGTGAGCGGCCAGGGATGGGAACGCGGGGAGGGGAAGGGGCTGTCCCCAGCCCTCCTGCATCTCTGGCCACAAGGGAGGAGCTCCCAGCCTCCAACAGGGAGCCGCGGGCGCAGGGCCTTGGTGGCTGTGGCTGTGGCCAGAATCCAACAGGCTTCTGCAGTCGTGGCTGTGATTATTTTTAGACCTACCTTCCACTTCCTGCAGGTGAGATGGGATTTCAGCGACGACAGGGAGAGAGCGCTTTCTTTTGAGAGAAATTAACTTGAGTGAAAATGAATCTATTTAAGGAGGAGAGCAGCGCAGGTGGTTCAGAGGTGGCAGAAGTTATGAAGGTGGAGGCACAGGGCTCGGAAACGTGGCTCCCAGGTCGTCACACGGCTTTGTGCAGGGAGGGGGTGCCAGCCCCAGCTCAGGGCCCCGGCGCTGTCTGGGGTGATGCAGGGGCAGGGCCAGGTGTGCTCGCCTCACAGCTGCTCTTCCACCCAGGTCTCTATCCGCCCCAAGGATCCCAGGGCCCTGGGCCTCCCCTGAGCCAGCCCCTCCCGGCCCACAGGTGGTGAAGAACAACCTGAACCCGGTGTGGGAGCCCTTCAAAGTCTCACTGAGTTCCCTCTGCAGCTGCGAGGAGACAAGGCCTCTAAAGGTGGGGGACAGGACAGACCAAGGGGGCAGTGAGGGGATGGCCTGGATGTGGGCCGGGATGGAGACACCTGGGCTAGGGTGGGAGGGTCCTGGAGCCCCCAGAGGGCAGTGCTGAGGAGGCCTGGGCTCCCCAGTGCCTGGTCTGGGATTACGACTCTCGAGGAAAGCACGACTTCATCGGAGAATTCTCCACCACCTTCAAGGAGATGCAGAAGGCCTTTGGGGAGGGGCAGGTGAGCAGGATGGGGTGGGGGGGTACTCCTTGGAGGGTCAGGTGGGGGTGGAGGGGGGCCTTCAGGGAGGGGTAGGTGGGGGGGGAAGGGGCCTCCGGGGAGGGGCAGGTGAGCAGGACCCCGGGGGGGGGGTGCCTCCAGGAAGGGTCAGGTGGGGGGGAGGGGCATGTGGGTGGGCACCTCTGGGGAGGGGCAGGTTGGGGGTGGCCTTCGGGGAGGTTCAGGTGAGGGGGGCCTCCAGGGAGGGGCAGGTGGAGGGGGAGGGGGAGGGGCCTCCAGGGAGGGGCAGGTGAGGGGGGCCTCTGGGGAGGGGCAGGTGAGCAGGGGGCACACCTGGGCTACGCCTGTGTTGGCCCTGCCACAGAGGCTGTGAAACCCTGTCCCACTGTCCTGACGGGGTTGTGGGGAGCGGTGACAATGACTTTTTGTAACCAGAGAAGGCTGGGGATGGTGGACCTTGGTGCTGGCTCCCGAGGGGTCATAGCAGAGGTGGCCCCCATCAGCTTCAGCTGGACATTTCAGGCACCATCCGGGGCTGGGCACAGGGGTGGTGGGAGGTGGGGCCAAGGGGTGCCCTGCCCTGTGTCTGCCCAGCCCGCAGCAGCCGGGTGAGGGTGCAGTGGGGAGGCCACCCTGGGCCCTGCTTCCTCCCCTGTCCCTGGGCCTCAGTGTCCTTGGGCTTAATGACAGGGCTATGCCGGGTGGAGGGTCCAACTCCCATCCCTCTTCATTCCCGTATGACCCACGCTGCCCCTTCCGGCTGCCCTGCAGCAGTGCCCTCCCCTCCCCTCCCCACCGCGGGGCCCTCTGCCGTCGCTATTGGGGATGGTCGTGGGTGGGGTCTCCCTGGTGGGTGTTCAGAGCTACCACTCTGCGGAGCCTCTGCTTGTTCCTGCCCCAGGCCCAGTGGGACTGTGTGAACCCCAAATACAAGCAGAAGAGACGTAGTTATAAGAACTCAGGAGTGGTCGTCCTGGCTGACCTCAAGGTGAGAGGCGGCTGTGCCCGAAGCTTCCCCACCCACAGGAGGGGCTTCCGCTGCCCCCTTCTGATTGTTGGATGGACCCTCAACCAGAGGCCTGGTGGCAGGGAAGGGTGAGGTTGGGGAGAGAGGATGGGGGAGAGGAGGGGGGTCGCCCCAGAGGGACTGGGCTGCCTGGGGGAGGGAGGCCTGGATCCCAGCTGGCGCCGGCCTCGGTGTCCCTGGCGAGGGTGGGCGCTGACTCCGCCGGCCGGAAGTTCCACAGGGTGTACTCCTTCCTGGACTATATCATGGGCGGCTGCCAGATCCACTTCACCGTGAGTCCATGACCCCGCCCCATGCCGCCCCGTCAGTCCATGGCCCCGCCCTCTCCGCCCATGGTCCCGCCCTCTCAGTCCATGGCCCCGCCCCGCATCGCCCCCTGAGTCCATGGCCCCGCCCCGCATCACCCCCTGAGTCCATGGCCCCGCCCCGCATCACCCCCTGAGTCCGTGGCCCCGCCCCGTGTCGCCCCCTCAGTCCGTGGCCCCGCCCCGCGTCGCCCCGAGTCCATGTCCCCGCCCCGCGTCGCCCCCTGAGTCCATGTCCCCGCCCCGTGTCGCCCCCTGAGTCCATGGCCCCGCCCCACACCGGCTCCTCCTCCACACCGGGCCCCGCCCCCGCCCCCGCCCCCGCCCTGTCCATCCTGAGAAGGAACCAGGCCAGATACCTGGAGTCCCCCAGCTCCCGAGGGGCCCCAGCCTGAGGGGTGAAAGGGCACTGGTGGTTCCCCGTGAGCCGATGTCTCCATGCGCGGCACCTAGGGGTCCTCCCTTTTGTGCAGGCGAGGAAACGGGCTTGGGGTTCAGGAAGCAGCCCCAAGCCCCCCTTGGGAGGTGACATCATCAGGGCTTACCTTCCACAAACACATTTAACAACAGACAAAACGTGAACGAGGAGAAGCCGGAGTGAGCGTTTGGGTGAACCAGCCACAGGCTCTACGTGTCATCCAAGGAGCCTGGCACAGACCCCATGTCACCTCCATGTCACCCGCAGACCCTGTGTCACCCGCAGATTCCGTGTCACCTACAGATACGCACACCCCATGTCACCCACAGATGTGCAGACCCGGTGTCACTCCCACAGCACCCGCGTGTCACCCACAGATACATGGCCCCCGTGTCACCCGCATGTCACCCACAGATACACGGCCCCCTTGTCACCCGCATGTCACCCACAGATACACGGCCCCCATGTCACCCGCATGTCACCACAGATACACGGCCCCCATGTCACCCGCATGTCACCACAGATACACGGCCCCCATGTCACCCATGTGTCACCCACAGACACACGGCCTCCGTGTCACCCGCGTGTTATTTGCAGATGCTCTGGTTCATGTTTTGTTGAACAAGCCCCAGAATGGCTTTGGGAGAAGCCAGCAAGTGGGAAACGTGGAGGGGACCCAGACCAGGCTTGGTCCACTTAGGCCCTGCCGGGGAGGGTGGTAGAGGGGTCTGGTGGCCACTAAGAAGGATGGGCGGGGCCCCCACAAGGCCAGGGTGATCCCGGTGGGGTGTCCTCCTGGAGATCCAGGGAGCCTAGGGGCTGGCAGGTTTTGAGGAGACCCCTCCTGGCCCTGTGTAGCAGATGCGTCAGCCCCAGCAGCAGCCCCCCATCCCCCCCACCCACGCGACCCCTGACCCTGAGTCCTGGCCACTCTGGGCGCGGTTTCTCTACGTGTCAGGAGCGGGTTTGGGGAGCCCCGGCCCAGCACAGCTCCCGGCTCCCGGCCCGCTGCAGGTGGCCATTGACTTCACCGCCTCCAACGGAGACCCGAGGAACAGCTGCTCCCTGCACTACATCAACCCCTACCAGCCCAATGAGTACCTGAAGGCACTGGTGTCTGTCGGCGAGATCTGCCAGGACTATGACAGGTGTGCCCTCCAGCTTCCCCTCACCCCCTGGGCTCCAGGTCAGCTATGACAGGTGCGCCCAGCCAGCTTCCCCTCACCCCCTGGGCTCCAGGTCAGCTATGACAGGTGCGCCCAGCCAGCTTCCCCTCACCCCCTGGGCTCCAGGTCAGCTATGACAGGTGCGCCCGGCCGGCTTCCCCTCACCCCCCTGGGCTCCAGGTCAGGCCTCGGGGCACCATGAGGTGGGCACTGTGACTTTGTCAGACTGCGAGGGGCCGGGCACGGTGGCTTATGCCTGTAATCCCAGCACTTTGGGAGGCCGAGGCGGGTGGATCACCTGAGGTCAGGAGTTTGAGACCAGCCTGGCCAACATGGTGAAACCCCATCTCTACTGAAAATACAAAAATTAGCTGGGTGTGGTGGTAGGTGCCTGTAATCCCAACTACTCAAGAGGCTGAGGCAGGAGAATCGCTGGAACCTGGGAGGTGGAGGTTACAGTGAGTCAAGATCACGCCTTTGTACTCCAGCCTGGGTGACAGAGCAAGACTCCATCTCAAAAAAAAAAAAAAAAAAAGAGACTCTGCAAGGAAGGGCTGGGTAGCCCTACTGGAGGCTGCCACCCAGACTGCACATGGTCCTGGGGGGACGTCTGTGTCCCGCTTTGCCAGACTAGCAAACTGAGGTCACAGAGGCTTGGGGCTCACCTGCGGATGCTCTACCAGGGAGGGCCCGGCACAAAACCCTGTGCTCTGAGCTTCTCACCACAACACAGACCCCTGGCCTGGGGCTTGGGAGAGGATGCCCTGAGCTCCCACACACAGACCCCTCTGTCTGGGTTGGTGAGGGCCACAGTGGGTTCTTTGGCCCGACAGGACCCCTCCTGCGGTCTGGGAGCCCCCGGAGAGGCGTCTGCAGGGGGACAGCATGTACACAAACATAGAGTTGGGAGGCAGGACCATGCGCCCCTGCACGCTGGCCTGTGCCTCTGCTGCCCCGAGCCTCGGTTCCCTGCCTCTGGCAGGTGCTTACTGCCGTGGTCCCAGGCCTGGGCCCCCCCTAGTCTTTTGGGCGCCAGTCGTGTCTCCCCAGAAGTGGCCCCCGTTGCAGCCACGAGAGGTCAGGGCCTCCTGGTGACCTCCCGCCTCTCTTCCAGCGACAAGAGGTTTTCCGCTCTGGGGTTTGGAGCCCGGATCCCTCCAAAGTATGAGGTAGGAGAGCCCAGAACTTGAGACCTCAGAGCTGTGCCCTTCCTATGCCCTCCCAGGCAGAGGGCGGCCTGGCCTGGGGAGCCCTGGCTGCCTGCTGGGAACCGGAGACTGTAGGATGGGACTGGGGTACAAAGTGGGAATCCCAGCCTTCCAGCCAGAGAGGCTGGCCTTTGACCTCCTAGGACTCGTTAGCTTGAAGGGTGTCTGGAGGCCAGCTCCATGTTCCTTCAGGAGACAGGGAAGGACATTAACGTGGAGTCCTCTATTGCACATAACAATTCAGCTAGCTTCGGCCAGGCGTGGTGGCTCACGTCTGTAATCCCAGTACTTTGGGAGGCTGAGGCGGGCCAATTACCTGAGGTCAGGAGTTCCAGACCAGCCTGGCCGTCATGGTGAAACCCCATCTCCACTAAAAATAACAAAAATTAGCTGGGCGTAGTGGCACACGCTTGTAATCCCAGCTACTCAGGAGGCTGAAGCAAGAGAATTGCTTGAGCCCGGGAGGCAGAGGTTGCACTGAGCTGAGGCCGCGCCACTGCACTCCAGCCTGCCCTATAGAGCAAGACTCTGTCTCAAAAAAAAAAAAAAAAAAAAAATTCACCTGGCTTCAGCAGAAAAAATGGTGTGTGGGGATTTATTGGCTAATGTAAGCCTCAGGCACTGCTGGATCCAGGGGGGTCTGCTTTCCCCTCTGTCTCATGACTCTGCAGAACATGGCCACCCAGGGGTTTGGCTTCCCCTAGAAACTCCAAGCCTACCTCTCTCAGTAGGTGGGGGACATGGGGGCCGGGTGGGGGGAGCAGCTGACTGAGGGACATGGGGACCAGGGGCGGGAGGGCAGCTGACCAAGCCCTCTTCAGTAGGTGGGGGACATGGCTGTGGGGGGAGCAGCTGACCGAGGGACATGGGGCCAGTGGGGGCGTTGCAGTGGGCAGCTGACTGAGCCCTCTTGTTCCCACCCAGGTGTCCCATGACTTTGCCATCAATTTCAACCCTGAGGACGATGAGTGTGAAGGTAGGCGCTCGAGGCAGGCCCGGGGAGGGAGTGTGGGGGGGCCGGGCTCACCCCCTGCCCCCCACAGGCATCCAGGGCGTGGTGGAGGCCTACCAGAACTGCCTGCCCAGGGTCCAGCTCTACGGCCCCACCAACGTGGCGCCCATCATCTCCAAGGTGGCACGCGTGGCGGCGGCCGAGGAGAGCAGCGGGGAAGCCTCTGTAGGTGCCCGGGGGGTGTGGTGCATGCTTGGTGTGGGGTCGGCTGTGTGTGCACCAGCGCGTGGACGTCAGGGAGGCAGCCAGGCAGAGGGAACAGCCAGCGCAGAGGCCCCCAGGCAGGACAGAACTCAGGGGGGCGGGGGGCCCAGCTGGTTGACTACGCCTCCCTCAAAGCTGCAGGTGTCTCTGGCACAGGGCTGTCCATCGCCTCACAGGGTCACGGCCACGGCTGCAGCGAGGCTGCCCCTTCCTCTTCCTCTGGGTACCACAAGGCTGCGCACATGTCTACTGTTTGGCTGTACGTGCATCGTCATGTTGTTTATATATGTCTTTACTTTGCACAAATGATATGGTGCCGAGAATTGCACTAGGTTCTACTCTGCCACCATGTTCTGTGGCCCTGTATGTATCTCTGGGGCCACAGCCAGCCTGTTGCTTCTTTTTTTTTTTTTTTTTGAGACAGAGTCTCACTCTGTCACCCAGACTGGAGTGCAGTGGTGCGATCTCGGCTCACTGCAACTTCTGCTCTCCGGGGTTCAAGCAATTCTCCTGCCTTAGCCTCCCAAGGAGCTGGGATTACAGGCGCCCGCCACCACGTCTGGCTAATTTTTGTATTTTTAGTAGAGACGGGGTTTCACCCTGTTGGCCAAGCTGGTCTCAAACTCCTGACCTCGTGATCCACCCGCCTCGGCCTCCCAAAGTGCTGGGATTACAGGCGTGAGCCACTGTGCCCAGCATTCTCTTTTTTTTTTTTTTTTTTTGAGACAGTCTCACTCTATCACCCAGGCTGGAGTGCAGTGGCGCGATCTCGGCTCACTGCAACCTCCGCCTCCCAGGTTCACGCCATTCTCCTGCCTCAGCCTCTTAAGTAGCTGGGACTACCGGCGCCTGCCACCACGCCCGACTAATTTTTTTGTTGTATTTTTAGTAGAGACGGGGTTTCACCGTGTTAGCGAGGATGGTATCGAGCTCCTGACCTAGTGATCCACCCGCCTCGGCCTCCCACAGTGCTGGGATTACAGGCGTGAGCTGCCACGCCCAGCCTGAAATAATTTTAAACTCACCAAAAAGTTACAAGAGTTCTGAGGTCCTGCAGCCCGTGAGGCCACCAGCTGCTCACATGTTGCGCTTCTGCTTCACGTCTGTGTAGTTGTTGTATTTGTAAGTTTTCTTTTTCAATTTTTCTTTTTTTTTTTGAGATGGAGTCTTGATCTGTCACCCAGGCTGTAGTGGTGCAATCTTGGCTCACTGCAAGCTCCGCCCTCCGATTTCAAACACTTCTCCTGTCTCAGCCTCCCAAGTAGCTGGGATTACAGGCTCCCGCCACCACGCCCAGCTAATTTTTTGTATTTTTAGTAGAGACGGGGTTTCACCATCTTGGCCAGGCTGGTCTTAAACTCCTGACCTCGTGATCTGCCCACCTCAGCCTCCCAAAGTGCTGGGATTACAGGTGTGAGCCACCACACCCAGCCGAAGTTTTTTTATTGTAATAAAATATGCACAGTTTAAAATTTACCATTGTAACCATTTTTTTTCTTTTCTTTTCTTTTCTTTTTTTTTTTTTTTTTTGAGATGCAGTTTTGCTCTTGTCACCCAGGCTGGAGTGCAGTGGCGCGATCTCGGCTCACTGCATGCCCTGCCTCCCAGGTTCACGCCATTGTCCTGCCTCAGCCTCCTGAGTAGCTGGGACTACAGGCACGCGCCACCATACCCAGCTAATTTTTATATTTTTGTAGAGATGGGGTTTCACTGTGTTGGCCAGGCTGGTCTCAAACTCCTGACCTCAAGTGATCTGCCTGCCTCAGCCTCCCAAAGTTTGGGGATGGGATTATAGACATGAGCCACTGCACCTGGCCTGTAACCATTTTAATGTATCCAGTTCAGAGGCACTGGGTACATTCATGATGATCAAACATCACCCCTGTCTACTTACATCTTCATGCCACGTGGGAACCCTATATCTGTTTGCATCTATTTTTAATTTATACAAATAGTATTGTGATAAAGACTTTGATGCTTTTTTAACAACTTGGCACTGCACACACGCATTTGTGAACTGTGCGAGAGCACGTTGCAACATCACGGCCTTTACCTCTTATTTATTTATTTTTTTTTTTTTTTGAGACGGAGTCTCGCTCTGTCACCCAGGCTGGAGTGCAGTGGCGCAGTCTCGGCTCACTGCAAGCTCCGCCTCCCGGGTTCCCGCCATTCTCCTGCCTCAGCCTCTCCGACTGGCTGGGACTACAGGCGCCCACCACCTCGCCCGGCTAATTTTTGTTTGTATTTTTAGTAGAGACGGGGTTTCACCGTGGTCTTGATCTCCTGACCTCGTGATCCATCCGCCTCGGCCTCCCAAAGTGCTGGGATTACAAGCGTGAGCCACCGCGCCCGGCCTAGTCTTTACGTCTTAATTTTTTTTTTTTTTTTTTTGAGACGGAGTCTCGCTCTGTCCCCCAGGCTGGAGTGCAGTGGCGTGATCTCGGCTCACTGCAAGCTCCGCCTCCCAGGTTCATGCCATTCTCCTGCCTCAGCCTCCCGAGCAGCTGGGACTACAGGCGCCCGCCAACACGCCCGGCTACTTTTTTGTATTTTTAGTAGAGATGGGGTTTCACTGTGTTAGCCAGGATGGTCTCGATCTCCTGACCTCGTGATCCGCCCGCCTCGGCGTCCCAGAGTGCTGGGATTACAGGCGTGAGCCACCACGCCCGGCCTACCTCTTACTATTTCAGTATATATTTCGTAAGATCAAAGATATTCTCTTGTATAACCATAGCACAAATACAGATTTCAGGAAACTGAATTTAGGTACAATACTTTTATCTAATACATAGACTATATTCCAATTTCATTCATTGGCACAATCATAACTTTCAAAGCAGTATTGTTCCTGGCCCAGGACCCAGTCCGGAGTCGAGGATTGCGTTCAGCTGTTGTGTTTCTGTGTTGCTTGGAAGCAGGTCTCAGACAGTTTCATCTGTAAATGTCAGTATCAGCCTCTAATAAAGATAAGCTTCTTTTTAAGCAGCCACGACACCTGATCACACCTAACCACCCCTCCTGGCATTGCACATCCGTGTGGTGTTTGTGTTTCCTGTTGTCTCACCCGTGACATGGTTTTCTGTGGTTAGAACTGGGTTGAAACGAGGACTCAAAAATGATCGGCTGAGCCCTCGGTCCCTCTCCTGGACACGAAGCTCCCGCCCTAGTGGGGCCCCACGGTGGGTTTTGGTGCCTGGTGCTCTCACAGTTGGCGGAGGGGGGTGAGGGCCTTGTCTGGGGTTGGGAGGGGATGGGGGCGCTTTCTGAGGCTGAGCTGTTTATCTGGAGGCCGAGAGCCAGGCTGGGCACAGCCGTGGGCGCTTGTAGGCCTGGACCGGAGACCGCCTTGCAAACAGGTAATTCTTCCCACAGGTGCGGGGCTCAGAGAGGGGAGATGGGGAGGGCACAAAAGGAGAGCCTCTTGGAGAAGGCAACTCTGAGTGGGGTCCTGGGGCCCCTGTTCGTTTCCAGGACACATCTGCCCTCAGTGGGACGGGCTCAGTCAAGGCCAGTCCAGGGGAGGCTGCTGTGGGCTCCTGCTCTGCCCGGTGCAGGGCCGGCCCAGCCCCCTGGGGCTGCTGTTCAGGCGAACCCTGCTTCTCTTTACGTTTCCCATTGTCCATAGTTCGGGCAAGATTATTGAGTGGGGTTTTTTAAAAACAATGGAAATGGATTTTATTTGAAGTTCCATTCTGCCTTTTTTTTGACCGTCTCTCTCTGTGGCCAGGCTGGAGTGCAATGGCGCGATCTTGGCCCACTGCAACCTCTGCCTCCCAAGTTCGAGTGATTCTCCTGCCTCAGCCTCCCGAGTAGCTGGGATTACAGGCGCCCACCACCACGCCCGGCTAATTTTTGTATTTTTAGCAGAGATGGGGTTTCGCCATTTTGGCCAGGCTGGTCTCGAACTCCTGACCTCAGGTGATCTGCCCGCCTCGGCCTCCCAACGTGCTGAGATTACAGACGTGAACCACCACGCCTGGCCTCTACTCGGTCTTGTGGCAGCACAGCGGGCACCCTGGAGAGACTGGAGCAGGGTGTGTGGGCTGCAGGTCTGGCTCCTGGGATCACAGATTTCTCCTCTGGCCTCAGACCTCCCATCCGGGCACTGTGACCTCATCAGTAAAATGTGGACTTCGTAGCACCCCCTCCAGAGCCCTCCGTGAGACTCATGGAGATTTCCTGAGCTGGGCACAGGAGGCCCAGAACAGAGTGCCCCCCACGGAGGGGGCTCCTGACCCACTGTTGTTTGTGATGTAGGCATCACGCTCTGAAGGCGGTTCTAGGAAGCTTTGACGCACGGAGGCGCTCTGGGCTGTCTGGGGGCCCGTGGGTTGCAGGGCGCATGTGGGTCATGGCAGGTGTGGTGCTGCTGACGCCTTATCTGTGCCCCCAGCAATACTACATCCTGCTGATCCTGACGGACGGCGTGGTGACCGACATGGCCGACACACGGGAGGCCATCGTGCGTGCCTCACGCCTGCCCATGTCCATCATCATCGTGGGCGTGGGCAACGCCGACTTCACCGACATGCAGGTCCTGGATGGCGACGACGGCGTCCTGCGCTCCCTGCGGGGTGAGCCTGCGCTCCGGGACATCGTACAGTTCGTGCCCTTCCGGGAGCTCAAGAACGTGAGTGTCTGGGAGGGGCTCGGTCAAGTCGGGGGTCCCTGTTCATGCGACTGCCCAAGACCCTCCTGGGCCCGGCTTACGCCGTGGATGTGGCAGGTCCCGTCTTGTGTCTGGGGGATCCCGGGCTGTTCCCCCCAAGTCAAGAGCAGTATCTGAAGCGGGGACTTTGAGCACCTGAAACACCCCCCCACCGTTTTGAAACTTGTCAAATCTACACAAAAGCAGAGAGAACAGCACGAGGGTCTCCTGGGATCCACCACGCGGCTTCCCCTGTCACTGCCAACCTCTGCGACCTGGCAAGACACGCACAGCACACACGTGAGGTTCTACCCGGTGAGACACGCACAGCACACACGTGAGGTTCTACCCGGTGAGACACGCACAGCACACACGTGAGGTTCTACCCGGTGAGACACGCACAGCACACACGTGAGGTTTACCCGGTGAGACACGCACAGCACACACGTGAGGTTCTACCCGGTGAGACACGCACAGCACACACGTGAGGTTGTACCCGGTGAGACACGCACAGCACACACGTGAGGTTCTACCCGGTGAGACACATATGTCACATACGTGAGGTTCTACCCGGTGAGACGCACAGTACTCACATTAAGTTCTACCCAGTGAGACACATATGTCACACACGAGGCCCTACAGCAAGACGTGCATGCCACACAGATGTGAAGTTCTACACAGCAAGACACCACAGACATGCATAAAGACACGACACACATTCTACGCAGTGAAATATGCCTTTTACAGACACATGAAGCTCTGCGGTGAGACACATCACACAGACATGCTCAGGCTTTGCCGGGGAAGTGTGGGTGGGGCCTGGGCCATGGAGGTGGCCTCGCCTCCCACGTCGGCACTTTTCGTCTCCATGCTTCGGAGGCTGGAAAGACCCACGTGCAGCCCTGTGTGGCCGACGTCCTCAGCAAGTCGTGCCCGGCCCCAGGCAAGCCTCTGGTGGGGATGGCCAGTCACCACCCGGCCATGGAGGATGAGGCCTGGGCCATAACCCAGTTGCAGGGACGGACGATCTCCATCTCGAAGGTCCCAGAGGTGACTACATTGTCCCACCCTCCAGGCATCCCCTGCAGCGCTGGCCAAGTGCGTGCTGGCCGAGGTCCCGAAGCAGGTGGTGGAGTACTACAGCCACAGAGGCCTGCCCCCGAGAGGCCTGGGCGTCCCTGCCGGAGAGGCCAGCCCAGGCTGTACCCCGTGAAGACGTGGAGGGCGTGGGGAGGGGCAGTGAGGAGTGGGTCCGTAGAGCCTTGGTCTCCAGCACGCTTGGGGTCCCTTAAGCTCCCTCCAACCTCCCAGAAGCCTCCAGGCGCCACCAGGCCCCACTCCCAGTCCTCCTGGGATCCTGCTGGCTTGGGCCCGGCTCTGTGGCCCCCAAGGCCGAAGGGTGACAAAATACAGGCCCCCATGCCTGGCCGTGCCTGAGTCAGGTGGGTGGAGGGAGGGAGATCATGAGGGACTTGGAGGGGCCTGGGAGTTCATCCAGGGGAGACCCTGCCCCGATGAGAAGGGGCAGGGACTGGGGGCCAGCAAGGCAGCACCCCAGCGCCCGAGAAAGCCCGGGGACCCAGACACCTGTCCCCACAGTCAGCCTCCTGTCCCTGCTGGTGCCCCCACACCCACCCACCCTGTGCTTTTTGCTGTCCGGCCTCTGCACCTGGGTCCATGGGGTCTGCGGGGTCTGCCTGGCCTGTGGGTTCTGCCGGTGGGGCTTCAGGAGTAATAAAGTGTCACCCTACCCTTGTGGTTCTCTTGTGCCTTCAGTCCCTCCCCCAACCCCCCAGAGGGCTGGGCCTGGCCCCCAAAGTGCCCACATCTGAGGCAGGGGCTCTCCCAGACCCAGCGCACCAGGACCCTCCCTGAACTGAATGGGATACAGGATGCACAGGCTGCCAGGGGCAGAGAGGGAATCCGCACCGTGGCTGCCTCCACCCCCCAAGGAGCTCCACTCGGCTTCCTGGGACTCCCCAGGCCTGAAACCCACTGACTGAGGGCTGTGGACGTGATGCGGGGGTGCCAGGAGCCTCCCGCATGACCTGCACCACAGGGACCTGGGCTGGAGGGTGAAGCCTCTGCGTGATGCTTATGGAGCCAGGACATCTCCCACCTGCTGGAACCTCCTTGCCATGAATTTGAGATTCCCCCTGAACTATCTTGTCTGAGAAAAACAAGTTGTCCTAACCCTGAATCCAGGCCCACCCATTCCCCCATGTATCCACCCATCCCCCCACCCAGCCATCTGTCCATCCATCCACTCTGGGGCCTATTTTTAGCTCTTGGTTCATCATCTGTTAAGCAGGGATAATGGGTATTGCCATGGTAACCTGGCCAGTCTGAATTTCAGAAGGATCAATGTTGGTCTCTTTGGGGATGGAGAGGCCCAGAGATCACCCTTCCATCCACATCGAGGCTTCAGACCCTGAGCAGGTCGGGGAGTCTCAGGGGCTGGGTAGAGAGTGTCAGGGCCCTGTGCAGGTCAGGGGGTCTCAGGCCGGACAGAGGGTATCGGGGCCCTGTGCGGATCGGGGGTCTCAGGGGCTGGGCAGAGGGTGAGTGTTGCTGCCCTGTGCCACGTGCCTGTGGTTTTTGTGCCAGAAATTGTCAGACAGTTTCTGGGCTGACTCAAAGTCGAGGGGTGTTGGTCCGTTGAGATCCTAGCAGGAAGCAGGTGTGCCGAGGAGTCTACCTCAGAACAGGGTTGGGGCAGCCACAGTGGGGCCCCAGGGAGCTGCCCTCAGACAGACAGGAATGGGCAGGTCACTCGGTGAGCTGGCGCCCTGAAGGGAGTGTGTCCCTTCCCAGAACTGCTGCCTTACAGGGACGTGGCCACTCCCAGACCCCCTATGGAGCAAGCAGAGAGTGGCTGTGAGCACCCCAGCCCCTCCTCCCACCCTCTCTTCTCCTACCGTCCTCCCATGGCAGAAGGCAGCAGCCCTGGGGTCAGGCCAGTGGGCAGGCTGGGCCACCCTGGTCTGTGCTGCTGGGTGTCTGGGGTGTGTTTGAGACCATCGAGGGACAGCAGGGACAGGATGGCGTCTGCCAGCTCAGCTCTGAGGATGTGACTTTCACCAGCAGTTTCCAGCCTGAGAAAGCAGCCCAGCTTTGCTCAGAGACACGCAATAATAATTTTACTTCTCCCCTAACCCCGTGGGTCTGTTGGGGTGAGCACAGGACCCAGGCCTGGCCAGGCAGGGGCCGCTGTCTCCCGGCCACGGTGCTTGATCCGGGGATGGACGTGCCCTGAGCCGGCCCGTGGGGCTGTCCTGGGACCCCTTGAGACTCAGACTCAGTCCTGTGGACGCACCCGTGAGACTCAGTCCTGGGACCCCTAGCTTTCTTCCTGGCTTGAGGAGCTGTGGACAGTGACCACGTAGCGGGGTCACGTGGGCAGGGCCTGCCTGGGAAGGTCACTACCCAGAGAGCTGGTGGCAGGTGCAAGCTCAGGCCTGCTCCTGTCGGGCCTGCTCCTATCCGGCCTCCTGAGCCGACACTTCCCATTGAGGAGCCATGAGCTCCGTTTCTGATTAGCTCAGGTGGAACTGGCTTTCTGTCATTTGCCACCCAAGGATCCTACCCCAAAAGGATGACAGATGCTCCTTTTTCACAGACAAGAAAACCAGGGCTCAGCACAGTGAGGTGCCCTGCCCAAGGTCACACAGCCAGTCAGAAGCAGAGGTGCTAGCTTTGTGCAGCTGGTGTGCACACACACACATAGGGCAACATGTATACACCTGTGCACACACGTGCGCCCACACATCCGCACACACATGTGCACCCACACATCCACACACACACGTGCACACATACATCCACGCACACACGTGCACTCACATCCACGCACACACACGTGCACCACACATCCACGCACACACACGTGCACCACACCCACGCACACACAGTGCACCCACACCCACGCACACACACGTGCACCCACACCCACGCACACACACGTGCACCCACACCCACGCACACACACGTGCACCCACACATCCACGCACACACACGTGCACCCACACATCCACGCACACACACGTGCACCCACACATCCACGCACACACACGTGCACCCACACATCCACGCACACACACGTGCACCCACACATCCACGCACACACACGTGCACCCACACATCCACGCACACACACGTGCACCCACACATCCACGCACACACACGTGCACCCACACATCCACTCACACACATGCACTCACACATCCACGCACACACACGTGCACCCACACATCTGTGCACACACATGTGCACCCACACATCCACTCACACACATGCACCCGCACATCCACGCACAGACACGTGCACACATGCATCCACGCACACACGTGCATACATGCCTAACACATCCACACGAACACGTGCTTAGCTGGGACCTGCAGGCTCCAGGCTGAGTCCTGGGAATTGAGACGCTAGTTCTGCAGTTCCTGTAGGTCCACCTGTCAGGCATCTTCCTCCCCAGGGTGTGACATCCGGCTCTGAAACCCAGAGGGGCCCCTAGGACAGGGCAGTCAGGGGTCCTGCCGGCTGGTGTGGAGACCCCCAGATGAGACCAATGGGTTCCCTGAGTCTTCAGCCCCTCCTGACCTCGAGTTAGAGCCTGACCCTTGCCGAGAATAGCCTGGGTACGACCTGCCTGGATGTGGACTTATTTCCCAAACAAGAAGCAGAAAGTGTGTAGCTGCCAGGACCCCACAGCGAGGGCCACCGTGGGACCCAGTCCAGGGCCTGCCTGCAGCAGGCGGAGGGGCTCCTCCTGGGGGCGGATTTGAGATTTGGAAACAGCCTGGAGCCGCTTGCCTCAGTCAAGCTGGTTGCCAGCTCCCGCCATGTGACCCTGGACAAGCCATCACAGTCTCAGTGAGTCAGAGCCTCGTTCCTTGCCTGTCACACGGATATAGCAGCTTTAAAACATGGCTCTAGCATCCTCAGCCCCTTCTATTGGAAGGTGGTTTATGTTCCTTCTCCTTGAACCTAGGAAGACTTGGGTCCAACATGGCTTATTTTTGTTTTTGAGACGGAGTCTCACTCTGTCACCCGGGCTGGCGTGCAGAGGCGGGATCTCAGCTCACTGCAACCTCCGCCTCCCGGGTTCAAGTGATTCTCCTGCCTCAGCCTCCCAAGTAGCTGAGATTACAGGTATGTGCCACCATATCTGGCTAATTTTTTTTTCTTTTTTTTTTTTTTTTTGAGATGGAGTCTCGCTCTGTCACCCAGGCTGGAGTGCAGTGGCGCAGTCTCGGCTCACTGCAAGCTCCGCCTCCCGGGTTCACGCCATTCTTCTGCCTCAGCCTCCCAAGTAGCTGGGACTACAGGCACCCACCACTATGCCCGGCTAATTTTTTGTATTTTTAGTAGAGACAGGGTGTCACCGTGTTAGCCAGGATGGTCTTGACTTCCTGACCTCGTGATCCGTCCGCCTCGGCCTCCCAAAGTGCTGGAATTACAGGCGTGAGCCACTGCGCCCAGCCCCCACATGGATTCTGACGCTCCATAGTAAGAACGCTGGGCGCTGCTCCCGTGCTCAGGAGATTCGGCTCCCAGGAAACTGACAGTGCTGCGAGGAAGCTCAAGCGCCCCCACCCCAGCTGAGCTCCCGGCTGGCCACCAGTGCCAGGGGCCACCGTGTGAGTGCACCACTTCCAGCAGCTCCTGTAACCCCGGGCAGGACGCCCTGCCTGCATCCTCAGGAGACTCAGGAGAGGCCTGAGCCAAAGCCACACAGCAAATTCTCGTGTGGATTCCTGACCCAGGTCGTGGCCCGGGTTGATCCACGATTGCTGTTCGAAGCCACTGAGTTTGGGCGTGATGAGTCGTAGGGGAGGAGGTAACAGACGCATCCTCTTTCCCAGGGATCTTGTGAGGATTGAATGAGGGATGCAGAGCCCCTGCTGGATAAATTGGTGTCAGTTTCACAAGGGAAGCCGGCTTCTCCTTATTCGCAGGAACCGCCAGTCACAGCTGCTGAACATCCCCCACCCTGCCCTGCTGGCCACCGGCTGCCTGGGCCTCAGGCTGAGGACGCAGGGTCAACCCCTGCTCACCCATCCGCGGAGTCGGACGAGGGCTCTGACTCGGGGGTGGGGGGGCAGCTGGAGGAGTGGGAAGAGCAGCAGCTCAGCGTCCAGGCTGTTCTTTCTCCTGCTGCCGAGGTGAGCACAGGCAGGAAGCTGTGACAAAGTGCTTGTAGTTGGTGCGGGGGCTGTGGCAGGGCTGTCAGACAGGAGCACCGCGGGCCCCTGGCACAGCAGGGCCGTGGGCAAAAGCTGTCTTCCTTGCCTCCTCACACCTCACCTGTCCCTGCACTGGGGCCCCACTCCCATCGGAGCCCACCCAGGACCCCTGCCCAACGAGTGCCTCCCTCCCCCCACCCCATCAAGACCCACCAGAGACCAGGAGTATTGAGTATCCCAGTACTCACTGAGCTAAGTTCCCACAACAACCCCGCCTGGCTGACTGTTGTGAGTGCATGTCACTGAAGGGACGGCCGACCTCAGAAAAGCCCTAGGTGCACTGCTGGGGAGGCAGGGCAGGGTGGCGAGCTGGGCCTGGCCCCTGGGTTCCCAGGACTCAGCCTGGAGCCCCCAGGTCCTGGCTGAGCACATGTACGTGTGTCTGTTAGGCATGTGTGTGTGCGTGTGCTCATAGGCGTGTGTGTGCATGGATGCACGGGTGCATATGTGTGCATGGGTGTATGTGTGTTGCTCTGTGTGTGCATAGGCATGTATGCATGTGTGTGCATGGATGTATGGATGCATACGTGTGCACAGGTGTAGATGTGTTGCTCTGTGCGTGTGGGAGAGGCTGGAGTGGGGGTCTTGGTCCTCACTGCTTTACTGAAACATCTTTAGGAGCCCCAGCTGCACTGGGACTTGGCCACACTGCCAGCCCTCCCCATCCCAGGCGGTCAGCAACCAGACCCCAGGTGGAGCAAGTGACGTGCAAGGTCTTGGTGCCCCCTTACTCCACCAGGACAGTGCGCTATCATCCCACTGTGCAGGGGAGCACTGGGGGCTGGAGGGGAGCACTGGGGGATGCAGGAGAGCACTGGGGGATGGAGGGGGGCACTTGGGGCTGGAGGGAAGCACTGGGGGATGCAGGGGAGCACTGAGGGCTGGAGGGAGCACTGGGGGCTGGAGGGAAGTACTGGGGGCTGGAGGGGAGCCCTGGGGGATGCAGGGGAGCACTCGGGGCTGGAGGGGAGCACTAGGGGATGCAGGAGAGCACTGGGGGATGCAGGGGAGCACTAGGGGCTGGAGGGGAGCACTGGGGGCTGGAGGGAAGTCGTGGGGGCTGGAGGGGAGCCCTGGGGGATGCAGAGGAGCATTGGGGGCTGGAGGGGAGCACTGGGGGCTGGAGGGAAGCACTGGGGGATGCAGGAGAGCACTGGGGGATGCAGGAGAGCACTGGGGGCTGGAGGGAGCATTGGGGGATGCAGGGGAGCACTTGAGGCTGGAGGGAAGCCATGGGGGCTGGAGGGAAGCACTGGGGGATGCAAGGGAGCACTGGGGGCTGGAGGGGAGCACTGGGGGCTGGAGGGAAGCCCTGAGGGTTGGAGGCCGGGGCTGGAAGGGACTGTTCTCCTCATCCCGTGGGTGAAAGCCAGGGCCTCAAGTTGGACACACAGGGCCTTCCTTGGGCAGCCACAGCTCAAAAATTTTCCGTTTCACAGCCACAGGTGGAACCCCATGCCCACCGGGACCCCCCATTCTGTGCATACGTACCCTACATGATCCCCACACCCAGTTAACGTCCTTCCTGCAGACACACAGCTACACATCCGTGTCCACACAGAAGTCCAGACAGGCTTGTGGGCCAACAGACACACAGGAGCGGGTGGGGTGGGGAGCAGCGGCTACGGGTGGCCCTGGGTGAGGACGTTGAAGCCGTGGCCTCGGGCCTAGGCGGCCAGATTGGTGGGACGTGTTGCCAAGGACACCGCGAAGGCTCTGCGGAGGCCCCAGGTGCTGACTGGTGCCTGAAATTGACCACGACAGACGTACTCCCTTGTCTGGAAGGCCGTTCTTTTACAAAGCCGGAGAGGCAGCCCTTGGGCTCCCATGGGCTGCACAGGTGCCTACGAGGGGGTTCGGGTGGTGGGGTTCACTCCCCAGTGTCTGGGGCGACTGAGGCCTGCTGGGGCGGTGTGGATTGTGGAGTAGGGTGAGCCATCCTGCCCAGGCCCCGCCCCAGCCACCGCGCCTCACCTGACTGGGGCAATGTCACCAGGTGGACGTCGGTGTCTTGGGACCGGAAGTTACGTGCGTCCTCCCAGGGCTCCTGGGCGCGCTCGTTCCCTGGCAAGCAGGTGCGGGTGAGGGCCTGGACCACGTCCCTGTCTGCTGCGTCCTCTGCTGCGGGTCGGTTCCTGCCGGGCGGCACAGGCAGGGAGTGCAGCCGTAGGGCTCTGTGGCGGGGGTCTGTTATCCACACCTGCCCTACCAGAGGCCCAGGCAGGTTCTAGCAGGTGGACACCAGCTCCGCCATCTCCACCGTTAAATACTAGCAGAGACCCCCATTCAGGTGCCCTCCCAGGACCAGCCAGGGGCCCTCGTCAGCCTTGCCTACTGCCTTGGCCAGGGAGGGCCGTTCCTCAGCAGGAGAGACGGTGCTCTGGGCAAGTACCCGCTGGCCCCAGGGCTGTGGGATTCTGCTGCTAGCACCACCCACGGTCCCTGTAGTCTGCTCTTCGGTGGCAAACAGGAGTGGCTGGGATGTGTGGGCCTCAGATGGGAAGGGCCCTTGGGAGTGCCTGTCTCCCTCCCAGAAACAAAGCCACTGTGGGGCAGCTGTGGTTGATTCTGCCACAGTCCTCACCTCCCAGGCAGAAACCTCCCTTCAGTCTTCACGTAGCAGCTGCCCGGCCTGGGCCGGTGTGAGGGGTCTCCTGCGGGCAGGGGTGGGTCTGGAGCCCCAGGCAGCCACTGCCCTCAGTCCTCATCCTGTCTTGCCTTCCCCTTCCCCTGCCTCCAGGGAGGAGGGCAGAACAGCCCAGGTGCCTGAGGTCGAGTCCTCACACTCACCACCACGTCACCTCCACCGTGGAGGTGAGGGCAGCCCAGGAGCAGGTGGTGGCCAAGGCAGGGGCAGGCCAGAGTGGGGAAGGATGGGATTGGACTAACCTGGGTCACAAGGCTCCGGGGGGTGGGGAGAGGATCTAGGATGCCTCCAGGGCCGTTCCCCCAGCTCTCGGTGTCAACTCTGCTCCAGGAGGGGCAGAAAAGAGACCCACCTACCAGGATGAGGTGAGAATTATTATTATTTATTTATTTTGAGACCGAGTCCCACTCTGTCCCCCAGGCTGGAGTACAGTGGCGTGATCTCGGCTCACTGCAACCTCCACCTCCCGGGCTTCAATGATTCTCTTGCCTCAGCAACAGTAGCTGGGATTTGCCAGACACAGTCGCTCACACCTGTAATCCCAGCACTTTGGGAGGCCGAGGCGGGTGGATCAGCTGAGGTCAGGAGTTTGAGACCAGCCTGGCCAACATCGTGAAACCCCATCTCTACTAAAAATACAAAATTAGCCGGGCGTGGTGGCACACGCCTGTAATCCCAGCTACTGGGGAGGCTGAGGCAGAGAATCCTTGAACCCAGGAGAAGGAGGTTGCAGTGAGCCGAGATCACGCCATTGCACTCCAGCCTGGGTGACAAGAGTGGGACTCTGTCTCAAAAAAAAAAAAGTAGCTGGGATTATGGGCACACACCACCACACCCGGCTAATTTTTTTGCATTTTTAGTAGAGATGGGGTTTCACCATGTTGGCCAGGCTGGTCTCGAACTCCTAACCTCAGGTGATCCACCCGCCTCGGCCTCCCAAAGTGCTGGGATTACAGGCGTGAGCCACCACGCCTGGCGGAGGTGAGAATTATTATTTTTTTGAGACAGAGTCTCGCTCTGTCTCCCAGGCTGGAGTGCAGTGGCGCGATCTCAGCTCGCTGCAACCTCCGCCTCCCGGGTTCACGCCATTCTCCTGCCTCAGCCTCCTGAGTAACTGGGACTACAGATGCCCGCCACCATGCCCGGATAATTTTTTCTATTTTTTAGTAGAGACGGGGTTTCACCGTGTTAGCCAGGATGGTCTCGATCTCCTGACCTCGTGATCCACCCGCCTCGGCCTCCCAAAGTGCTGGGATTACAGGCATGAGCCACCACGCCTGGCTGGAGGTGAGAATTATTAAATGGCAAGGGACACCAGGCCTGAAGAATCCTGCACAGACAGAACCAATTAGGTCTCATAAGTAACCTCAATGTTGTTTGATTCGTAAACATAATTGAAACTTTACTTGAGCTAGAAGAATAGGACTTAGGCTGAACACATCAGAAGCAGCCAATATACCTACTCAGTGGTGTTGGGAACAGAGACCCTAAGCCTGTCATAAACAGGCTTTAAAGAAATGGCCCTGGCCGGGCGCGGTGGCTCACGCTTGTAATCCCAGCACTTTGGCAGGCCAAGGAGGGCGGATCACGAGGTCAGGAGATCGAGACCAAGGTGAAACCCCGTCTCTACTAAAACTACAAAAAAAAAATTAGCCGGGCGTGGTGGCGGGCGCCTGTAGTCCCAGCTACTGGAGAGGCTGAGGCAGGAGAATGGCGTGAACCCGGGAGGCGGAACTTGCAGGGAGCCGAGATTGTGCCACTGCACTCCAGCCTGGGCGACAGAGCGAGACTCCGTCTCAAAAAAAAAAAAAAAAAAAAAAAAGAAATGGCCCTAAACAGCATTTCTGCAGCAATGTGACATGCTCGTCATGGCTGTCACACACACTGCTAAAAGTTGTTGGTTTACTGGAGCAGGGCAAGGAACACCTGGCCGCACCCGGAGCAGAAAACTGCTCAAACCACAACCGATAGCAGGAGCGGCCTGTGCCTTAACGTGGTTTTACTGCAGATAATCAGCCAGAGCCTCTCTGTTCCTCGCTGAGAATGCTTTGTTTCCCATAAGGAATGCTTTTAGCTAATCTATAATCTATAGAAGCAACGCTTATCACTGGCTTTCTGTCAATAACTGTGTGGGTCAAGCTCTGTTCAGGGCTCTCAGCTCTGCAGGCTGTCAGCCCCCGATCCCCACTTCATACTATATTCCTGCGTCTCTGTCTTAATTCCTCTAGCGCCGCTGGGTTAGGGTCTCCACAACCGAGCTGGTCTCAGCGCAGTGGCCCGTGGCGTTTGTGGTGATGGGTTCCAGGACCCCAGAAGATCATACAACCCATGGATGCCCAAGTCCCTGATAGAAACTGGCGTCAACTTTGCACGTAACTGTCTCTGTGTGTCCCGTCACCTTCAGATCGGAGGTGCTCATGGCTAGCGGGACGCCCGCATTACACTTTAGGACGGACGTGCAGCAAGTTCAAATTTTGCTGTTTGAAACTTTCTGGAATTTTTTCCAAAAGTTTCACTCTCTGTTGGTTACTCCACACGTGGGGTACCCACAAACTCAGAGGGTCAGTTGGAACTGCGTGGCCTCCAAGGGAACTGACCAAACGCAGCCATTGCCACCTTTGCCAACCAAGTGTTGTCTTAGCTCTGCCCCGTCCGTCCCAGCTCCTTCTGGAGTCACTTGGTGCATCCGGGGCCACCTGCTGCTTTGGAGCTGCCCAAGTCATTAATCGCTGTTTGCTAAATGAACACTTTAAAAGTTATTGTGCCTCAGTTTACTCATTAACACAATGTGGCCCCTCCTAGGACAATTAAGCAGAGGAATCCAGAGCCCAGTACATCCAGAGCCAGGCCAAAGTGCAGGCGTTATATTACCAACGCTTGAGTGTCTTCGATTTCTAAAAGATAACACCGGTTTCCTGTTAGGAAAATGCTGCTGGCTCAGGGTGGCGTGGGTGCCGGAGGTGGGTCCACCTTGTCTGTGTCCTCAGTACAGACGCAGAAGGCTTGCCTCTGCCATCCCAGAACCATGATTTTTATATAATTTTTAAATGTGTGTGTTCCAAGTGGTGAATCCAGTAAGAGGCTCATGTGGAGCAAAGCGACGTGAAGGTTGTAGCAGGGGGCACACAGGGTCTTCTCTATTCGTCCCTCACTAACCCCCGAGTCCTGCCTTGTGTATGTTCCCAGCCACGCCTTGTTAGGCGACACCGCGGACACAAAATGCCTTATTCCCTACAGTGCTGCCTGCGGTGCACATCCTGAAGACTGTCAGTGTTTAGGGAGCTGCCTCGTTGTAGTTTTTTTTTTGTGGGGGGTACGGAGTCTCGCCCTGTCGCTGAGGCTGGAGTGCAATGACGCGATCTCAGCTCACTGCAACCTCCACCTCCCGGGTTCAAGCCATTTTCCTGCCTCAGCCTCCCAAGTAGCTGGGACTACAGGCGCCCACCACCATACCCGGCTACTTTTTATATTTTTAGTAGAGATGGGGTTTCTCCTCATTGGCCAGGCTGGGGTCTCGAACTCCTAAATTCATGTGATCCACCCGCCTCGGCCTCCCAAAGTGCTGGGATTACAGGCGTGAGTCACCGCGCCCGGCCACATCTCTGTTTTAAATAAATTTAGAAATTAATAAAATAAACGTGGCCAGGCACGGTGGCTCACGCCTGTAATCCCAGCACTTTGAGAGGCCGAGGCGGGCGGATCACGAGGTCAGGAGATTGAGACCATCCTGGCTAACACGGTGAAACCCCTGTCTCTACTAAAAAAAAAAACACACAAAAAATTAGCCGGGCGAGGTGGCAGGTGCCTGTAGTCCCAGCTACGCGGGAGGCTGAGGTAGGAGAATGGCGTGAACCCAGGAGGCAGAGCTTGCAGTGAGCCGAGATCGCGCCACTGCACTCCAGCCTGGGCGACAGAGCGAGACTCCGTCTCAAAAAAAAAAAAAAAAAAAAAAAGAGTTTAAGACCAGTATGGCTGGCTGGGCGCAGTGGCTCACTCCTGTAATCCCAGCTACACAGGAGGCTGAGGCGAGAGAATGGCGTGAACCCGGGAGGCAGAGTTTGCAGTGAGGTGAGATGGCGCCACTGCACTCCAGCCTGGGCGACAGAGCAAGACTCCGTCTTAAAAAAACAAAAAAACAAACAACAACAAAACAAAACAAAACAAAAAAACAGCCTGGCCAATATGGTGAAACCCCGTGTCTGCTAAAAATACAAAAATTAGCCAGGTTTGGTGGCTCACGCCTGTTGTCCCAGCTGCTCCGGAGGCTCAGGCAGAGAACTGCTTGAACCCAGGAGGTGGAGGTTGCAGTGAGCCAACATCACACCACTGCACTCCAGCCTGGGCGACAGGGCGAGACTCCGTTTAAAAAACAAAACAAAACATAAATGGGAACGTGCTGGGCTTACAGACGTGAGCCACTGCGTCCAACCTGTGTTTTTTTTTTTAACCATTATCCTCCAGATGGGCCCTGGTGGTTCACACTCTTTTCCTCTTATACATGTGTTAGTTTATTGTCTTTTTTATGTTATCTCCTTTATTTACCTTTGAAATCTTTATTGTCACTTTGGTTAAACAGATAACGAAATATTGTTTCGCGATGACGTATGATCCTATTTTATTTAAGTTTTCAGATCTTTTGACATCTTTGACAACTTCCCAAAATCAAAATCAAATTCTAAATTAAATCTTCTTGACCTCAAACGGACTTTGAAGTTTTCTAGAAGGTCGCTGGAAAATCTGAAAACTCAAATCCTTTGAAACTGTCAAATCTTTGAAACTGACAGTTTCACAGGATTTGTTCTAGCACCTTGTTAAAAGAGAGATGTTAAACTAATTCGGTTTATTTGATATATTCAATTACATGGGAAGCATTGTCAAAGAAAAGACACTTAACCTTCCATACATTATATTTATATAGTTAAAATGTTGCTATTTCAGAAATTATATAAATGTCCTAAAAATTTGTCAATGCCCTTGTTATCCGATCTGTTCTCCTATGTTACTGTTCACGATTTCAGTTGTTATTTAAAACATCATATGTCACAAAAACAACCAGAATTCGTTGTGTGTTGTTTTTATAATGAACTCTCATCAGATCTTTCATTATTTTCAGGTTTTTTTGTTTTGTTTTGTTTGAGATGGAGACTCGCTGTGTTGCCCAGGCTGGAGCAATGGCACGATCTCGGCTCACTGCAACGTTCGCCTCCCGGGTTCAAGCGATTCTCCTGCCTCAGCCTCCCAAGTAGCTGAGACTACAGGTGCACGCCACCACGCCCGGCTATTTTTTGTATTTTTAGTAGAGACGGGGCTTCACCATGTTGGCCAGGCTGGTCTTGAACTCCTGACCTTAGGTGATCCACCTGCCTCAGCCTCCCAAAGTGCTGGGATTACAGGCATGAGCCACTGCGCCTGGCTAACTGTACTTATATTTTTATAGAAGCTTTATTGAGACAATTCACACACCATAAAATCCATGCCTTTAGTGTGTACAATTGAATGTTTTTAGAACATTCAGAGTCGTACAGCCATCACTACTATTTAATTCCAGATTTTTAATTTAAAAATTTTCATTGCCCTCACCGGGCACAGGGGCTCACGCCTGTAATCTCAGCACTTTGGTGTTGTAACCAAGCGAGTTATAGAGAAACGCCACACTTTGAGACAAATTGAGGAGTCCTTTATTAGCCCCCGACCGAGAGGTCGCTAACGCTCAAAATTCTCTCAGCCCTGAGGCAGGGGCTGGTGTTGTTTTTATACCGTGGTCTAAATAAGGGAGGGGGGAGTTTGGCTGAAGCAATTTTTGTAGAAGCAGAACTGGCAAAAAGTTAAAAAATTAATCGGTTACAAAAAATAAACAGTTCCAGGTGCAGGGGCTTAAACTATCACAAAGAGATAAATGCAGGGGTTTGGGGTGCCATCCACCACGCACGTCCCCAGGAGCTGCGGGTGCAGCTTGCCTCAGTATCTTATCAGTAGGTGCATTCCTGGACGTGCTTTGAGTCAGTTTACACTAGTTATGCCTTAAGGGAGGGAGGTAAAGGGGGCTCCACGTGAAGAAACTAAAATGGAGTCTGTCCGGCTCTCTGTCTGCGAGGAGAGGGTCACTCAGGTGAAAACAAGGTAGGGCATCACACTGGGAGGCTGAAGCGGGCGGATCACGAGGTCGGGAGATCGAGACCATCCTGGCTAACATGGTGAAACCCATCTCTACTAAAAAACAAATACAAACAATTAGCTGGGTGTGGTGGCAGGTGCCTGTAGTCGCAGCTACTCGGGAGGCTGAGGCAGGAGAATGGTGTGAAGCCAGGAGGCGGAGCTTGCAGTGAGCCGAGATCGCGCCACTGCAGTCCAGCCTGGGCAACAGAGCGAGAGTCTGTCTCAAAAAAAAAAAAAAAAAAGTCATTGCCCTACATAGAAACCCATTCCCATTAGCACCCACTCCCCACTTTCCTACACAGCCTCAACAGCATACTTATTCTGGACATTTTATTAAGTGGAATCACACGACATGTGGCCCTTTGAGTCCAGCTTCTTTCTTTCTTTTCTGAGACAGGCTCCCGCTCTGTGGCCCAGGCTGAAGTGCAATGGCGTGATCGCACCTCACTGTAGCCTCAATCTCCCAGGCTCAGGCGCCCCTCCTGCCTCAGCCTCGCAGCAGCTGAGACCACAGGTGCGCACGACCACACCCGACTATCTGGCTTCTGCCACTTAGCAAAATGTTTCTGAGGTTCTTCATGTTATAGCATGTGTCAGCACGTCACTCTTCTTCATGGCTGAGTAATACTCCACTGCGTGAAGAGACACATTTATCTGTCCCTGTGTCGGGCATCCGGGCTTTTTCCACATTTTGGGTATACTAAATTGTCCTGCTACAAACACCTGTGTAGTTTCTGTGTAAATGTACAGTACCTCTATGTTGGGGTGATCAGACCCAACCCCAGGTCATGGGGGTGACAAAGTCCGGCAGAGTCAAAGGATTTGGAAAAAGAGAGAGAAAGGTGGGACACCAGGGGGCCATCGCTATCGTGGAGGCTGCGAAGGCCCGGGCTCCAGGAGCCCACGGTATTTATTGGTAATCCAACAAAGAAACAGATGGTGAGAATGTGGAGGTCAAAAGAGCACGTTGCATTAAGCACATGATTTACAGCTGTGACAGTTTAGCATTTATATGGAGCATGTTCTGCTACTTGAGATAATGGGAATGGAGGCGTAGGAGGGCTAGAAGCAAGAGCCAGCAAGTCTTAGACACATTCCAAAAGACATTAGCAAGCCCTGCCTCAGTTTCCCTCCCAACACTCAGCTTTTTCCCAACACCTATATGTCCTGTTGGTATACATGTTGTATTTTCACAACTAAAATGCATAAGAGAAAGGACACAGATGGCTTATGTGTGCTGATGTATAGCATTCTCTAAGAGCTGAGCAGCACGGCTGTGCACGCACTTCCCTGGCTGGGAGGTGGCATGTCCACACATGAGGGAAGAACACTGCCAGGACATCTCGGGGCACTCTCAGGAAATGCGGAAGCTGCTGAAGAAGTTTCTAGCTTTGGGGGAGGTCAGGACGCAGAGCCATCTCCTGGAGCAAAGTTCCCTCCTCCTCTGTCCCTCCTCCAGCCCTTCCTTCCGACCCCTGGCCCTTTCTCTCCAACCTTCCCCTCCCCTCCTCCATTTCCCTCCTCTTTCTACTTTCAGAGAACACAGGGTTCCTGCAGGAAATGGGGCAGTTTCACCTTCCTGAGGAGGGGCCTGGGAGGGGCAGCAGGTGGCCGGGTAGGGCCAGCCCAGCTGTGAGCCTGGCGTGGGAGCTGCCTGTGCCGGGCCCTGCTGGGGAGCAAGTCTGCATCGCAGAGGCCAGGGTGAGTGGGCTGGGGAGTCTGTGCGCCAAGGCACTGGGGTGCCCACCTGGGGTGGTGCAGGCCCGGGGACCCCAGGGCGCCACTGCGGGTGGAAGCTGGGACCAGGTGTGCGGGGCAGGGGACGCGGCGGCTTCCTGGGATTCTAGCAGGCTGGCACCAGGCATGCGGGGCAGGGGACGCGGCGGCTTCCTGGGATTCTAGCAGGCTGGCACCAGGCATGCGGGGCAGGGGACGCGGCGGCTTCCTGGGATTCTAGCAGGCTGGCACCAGGCATGCGGGGCAGGGGACGCGGCGGCTTCCTGGGATTCTAGGAGGCTGGCACCAGGCGTGCAGGGCAGGGGACGCGGCGGCTTCCTGGGATTCTAGGAGGCTGGCACCAGGTGGCCGGGCAGGGGACGCGGCGGCTTCCTGGGATTCTAGGAGGCTGGGACCAGGCGTGCAGGGCAGGACACGGTGGCTTCCTGGGACTCGAGGTGGGAGAGCTGCTCTCGGACCCGCCGCTGTCCTCCCACTAGCCCGCCCCGTGGTCCCTAGGATGAGGTCTGGACACGCCAGGCCCTCCAGAGGCCCCACACCCCCACTTGTACACTGTGCCGGCTGTTCCTTCCTTGCGGCGCCCGCCGCAGTCCTAGGCAGCCTTGGGACTCAGCTCACATGCCCCTTCCTCCAGAAGAGTTCTCAGAGGCTGTGTGAGGAGCACCGGGACTTACTCTCTGTTCTGGAATTCTCTGCACAGTCACCTGCCTCCCTGCCCAGCTGAGAGCAGGGCCCGTTGTCCAGCCCCACATTTTCCTTCCAGGTGGAAAGGATTTGCTGAATGAAAATCAAAGCTGTGGCCGGGCACGGTGGCTCACGCCTGTAATCCCAGCACTTTGGGAAGCCAAGGCGGGTGGATCACAAGGTCAGCAGATCGAGACCATCCTGGCTAACACGGTGAAATCTCGTCTCTACTAAAAAATACAAAAAATTAGCCAGGCGTGGTGACGGGCACCTGTAGTCCCAGCTGCTCAGGAGGCTAAGGCAGGAGAATGGCGTGAACCCGGGAGGCGGAGGTTGCGGTGAGCCGAGATCGCGCCACTGCACTCCAGCCTGGGCGACAGAGCGAGACTCCGTATCCAAAAAAATAAAAGAAAAATCTGCCCCCCGGGTAGGGTGGGGGGAGCTTCAGGGTTAGCATAGGACATTCTAGAGAGAAAGCCTTGGGCACAGGGGGAAGTTGGAGCCTGGAGCTGCGGCTGGGATAGCGAAGGGCGGACCCTCCTTCAGCCAATGGCTCTTATACAGCAAAGGTCTTTTCATGGTGGGGGTCTGGTAGCCTCCACATCTCTTGGTGAACTCTTGCTGATTGGCGTCTGACCCCATGGAGAAGCTCAGTGGGTGTCATGGGTGGAAGGGGCATCCAGGGCCTCCAAACATGTAAGTGTCTAAAATACCTCCCGCTGGGCCTCAGTCTCCTCGTCCACAAAAGGTCAGCTTTGACTGACAAATCTCCAGACAGAGGCCAGGAGCAGATGGGGAGGGTCCCTCAGTCCCTGCGAGCAGCTTCAGGGGGACGTCGGCTGCAGTGGACGGACACTGAGCCTCAAAGCGGTCTCTCAGAGCTGGCCCTGAGGGGTGGCCTCACAGGTGGGGCTGAGGCTCCCAGCTCCCACTGGGGACGGAGCAGGTAGGCAGGCCTCGCAGGGCAGTGGTGCCGATTTATACGCAGCTCTGGAGTGTCTGGACCTGTGTCCTGTGCGTACATCCCGGCTCCACCTCCCATGAGCCAGGCGGGCTGGACCTGTCTTCTCTACCTCAGTTTCCAAGATAGGAGACAGGGGTAACAGCAGCCTTGGTCTCGGGGGCGAGGGTGTGGGTTAAAGGGCAGGACACCCATGGAGGCAGTGGTGGCTCCGAGCACCTGCTCAGCCTTCCCAGGTCTTCAGAGCCCACAGGCGGAGCCCACCCTGAGGGAGGAGCAGCTGGTTCTTGGGTGAAGTGAGCCCCCAGGACCCCGCCTTGCAGGGCCCCGCGAGGCCCCAGGGAACTGGCGCCGTGAACCGGCCCCACGGAGGCACGTTGGGATTTGGCCACCAGAGGGCAGCAGCTGCAGCAGCCAGGCAGGCGGTCAACACTGGGGTCCCGCTGTCCTGGCTGGCAGGTGGGGTGTGAATTGGACAGGAGTAGGCCGTCTGGAGGGGGACAAAGCCCCACGGCCCGCCCTGGCCTCTGAGTGTCCACCCCTTTCACAGGCCCATTTCACAGATACTGAGGGCCAAAGGCGCAGGGCTCAGGCGTCCCCTACGTGTCCTGTCCCCAGGCCTCCTGTCCCCAGGCAGGAGAATTACTTGAACCTGGGAGGCAGAGGTTTCAGTGAGCTGAGATCACACCACTGCACTCCAGCCTGGGCGACAGAGCAAGACTTCATCTCAAAAAAAAAAAATAAAAGAATTTAAAATGCTCCCTGAACTCCAGCTGGGTGCGCAGCGGGAGGCTGGGTCTATGGGGCTTTGGGGGCCGGGCTGGGGGTTCAGGTGGGTGGGGGAGTCAGTGCTGTGGGGATAGGGCTCAGAACCCAGAAACAGACAAGCCCACCCAGGTAGCCAGTGTAGACGAAACAGGAGAGGCTGGGACCTGTGTCCTGGAAGGAACCACGCAGCGGGTTCTGGGGTCACCCACTCCGGGGGCTGACCGAGCACAGTTTCAGGGAGCAGTATGGCCCAGCCTGCTGTGAGAGGATCAGAGCGACGGGCGGAAAGGAGGGGAGACAGCGGCTGTGCTCAGGGCTGTGCCACGAGGGGTCCTTGGATGGAGGACGGGGTCGCCATGAGACACCCGCATCCCCGGGGCGGTGAAGACCCAGCGTGTGCGGCTGACCTCGAGGACAGGGTGATCGCTCCACCGGAATGTTCCCGGATGGCGCGGATGCTTCTGGTTCCGGCACTGGGACCTGCAGCAGGATTTCCGGGTGGCTTGAGATTTGTGATGAGGAATTCAAAGTAGCGCAGATCGGAACGGCTGGGCCTTCTCCCCTCAGCACACTCCGCGAAGGGCAGTGCAAATGCACGCTGGCAGGAAGTGGCCGGGAAGCGGCCGGGAAGCAGGTAGAGAGCGGCCAGGAAGTGACCAGGAAGCGGGCAGGAAGCGAGCAGGAAGCGGCCGGGAAGCAGCCAGGAAGCGAGCAGGAAGCGGCCGGGAAGCAGGCAGAGAGCAGCCAGGAAGCGGCCGGGAAGCAGGCAGGAAGTGGCCGGGAAGCAGGTAGGAAGCGGGCAGGTTTTACTGAGCGGTGTGGCGGCTCCACAGGGGATGATGGAGTCTAGCAGAGAATGGGGCAGGAGGCTGGAGGTCCTGGGCAGGCCCTGGAGCAGAAGGGGAAGGGAGGGGTGGGGTGATGGGACTGCAGTAAAGGTCTGGCCCCATCCGAGAAAGGTGAGGGTAGCACAGGTCATTACAGGTCAGGGAATTGCTTGGCTAGGGTTGGGGACAATTCTGTTTTATTAGAATTGCCAGGAGTCAAGACAGGGTGGAGCTAGAACAAAGGAGAGGGAGTGGCAGAGAGATGGGGTGCTTGGGGCTCTCACGTGAAGCCCTGGGGACACCGAAGACTCGTGGCTGAGCTGAGTGGAGGTGGGAGAAGGAGGCAGGCACCAAGGCTCAGGGCCCTGAGAGGTGAGGGGAAAGCGCTCCTGCCTCACGAGGCCTCGGGAGCTCCCTCTGCACAGTGCCTGTGTGGAGGAATTGCTCAGCTAACATGAGCTCTGAGGCTTGTGCACATGTTACAGAGAATGAGGTGGAAACATCCACTCCAAGAGGTCTCCAGGCCATCTGGTCAACAGAAAGCCAACAACAGGCAAAGCACAGGAGCCCACACCTGTGCCAGTCTGTGCCTAGAAATGCTGGAAGGTGGCCCGGCGTGGTGGCTCACACCTGTAATCCCAGCACTGTGGGAGGCCGGGCATGGTGGCTCAGGGCTGTAATCCCAGCACTTTGGGAGGCCAAGATGGGCAGGTCATTTGAGGTCAGGAGTTTGAGACCAGCCTGGCCAACATGGTAAAACCCCATCTCTACTAAAAATACAAAAATTAGCTGTGTGTGGTGGTGCACACCTGTAATCACAGCTACTCGGGAGGCTGAGGCACAAGAATCACTTGTACCTGGGAGGCGGAGGTTGCAGTGAGCTGAGATTGTGCCCCCGCACTCCAGCCTGGGCAATAGAGCGAGACTCAGTCTCAAAAAATAAATAAATAAAAATAAAAACCACCATTCTAAGTCCAGAAAAATTAAAATTTTAAATTATTAGCATGTATTTACCATTCATCTTCATATTGTGTAATGCTTGGCTGAAATGCAGATAGAATAGGATTTAACTCATGCAGAGTCAGCAAAATTGTACAATTCGCATTTTTATTTTAATTAATTTATTAGTTTGTTTATCCATCTTGACAAGGTCTTGCTCTGTCACCCGGGCTAGAGTGCAGTGGTAGGATCACGGCTCACTGTAGCTTAAACCTCCTGGACTCAAGCCATCCTCCTGCCTCGGTCTCCTATGTAGCCAAGACCACAAGTGCGTGCCACGACGCTTGGCTAATTTTTGTGTTTTTTGTAGAGATGGGAATCTCCCTATGTTGCCCAGGGTGGTCTCAAACTCCTGGTCTCAAGCGATCCTCCCACCTTGGCCACCCAAAGTGCTGGGATCACAGGCATAAACCACCAGGTCTGGCCTACATTGTTTATTTATGTATTTACTTTTGAGACAGGATCTCACTGTGTTGCCGAGGCTGGAGTGCAGCCTCAACCTCCCAGGCTCAGTCAATCTTCCCACCTCAGCTTCCCAAGTAACTGTGACTGCAGGCACACAGCAGCCTGGCTAGTTTCTTTATGTTTGTAGAGACGAGGTCTCCTTCGGTTGCCCTGGCTGGTCTGAGACTCCTGAGCTTAAGTGATTGCTGCGCTGTTCCCCGGGCAAAGTTGCACAATTCACATTTTGTAACTTATAGATTAATATTTATTTTATTCTCACCAGAACAGTGGGAACCCTGCACAAAACTGGTTTTATTTTGCTCTGTACATGTGCACATCCCACGAGCACTGTCTACCTTTGGCTTCTGGAGGGTTGCCCACCCTGCTCCCCCTCTGCAGCCCCCTGCTCCCCTCCCTGCAGGCCCCCTGCACCCCCTGCTCCCCTCCCTGCAGCCCCCCTGCACCCCCTGCTCCCCTCCCTGCAGCGCCCTGCTCCCCCGCTCCCCTCCCTGCAGCCCCCTGCACCCCCCGTCCCCTCCCTGCAGTCCCCTGCACCCCCGGTCCCCTCCCTGCAGCCCCTGCTCCCCGGTCCCCTCCCTGCAGCCCCCTGCTCCCCCCCGCTCCCCTCCCTGCAGCCCCCTGCAGCCCCCGGTCCCCTCCCTGCAGCCCCCTGCTCCCCCCGGTCCCCTCCCTGCAGCCCCCTGCGCCCCCCGGTCCCTCCCTGCAGCCCCCTGCTCCCCCCCGCTCCCCTCCCTGCAGCCCCCTGCCCCCCGGTCCCCTCCCTGCAGCCCCCTGCTCCCCCCGGTCCCCTCCCTGCAGCCCCCTGCTCCCCCCGCTCCCCTCCCTGCAGCCCCCTGCACCCCCCGGTCCCCTCCCTGCAGCCCCCTGCTCCCCCCGGTCCCCTCCCTGCAGCCCCCTGCTCCCCCCGGTCCCCTCCCTACAGCCCCCTGCTCCCCCCCGCTCCCCTCCCTGCAGCCCCCTGCCCCCCCCCCCCCCTGCAGCCCCTGTGCCCCCCTCCCCTCCCTGCAGCCCCCTGCTCCCCCCGCTGCCCTCCTTGCAGCCCCCTGTGCCCCCCGCCACTCCCCTCTCTGCAACCCCCACTCTTCCTCCCACTGCTCCCCACCATTGGCTGCCTGAAGATGTCAGACTCCAAGGGCCCATGTGACTGGCCCAGCAGCAGCCCTGGGTCACCACCCCCCCGGGTGGGGTCATGGACAGGCCTGGCCTCCCCCGCATGCTTGAACCTACTGAGGATGCCCCCATCCCGCTGCAACCTCAGAATTCCAAAGTAAGCCTGGTCTCCAGCTCAGTGTGGTCCACACGCAGACCCTCCTTGGATTTCGAAAGCCCCTGTGGCTTTGCCAGAGGACATTCCAATCCTTGATTGTGGCTGGGGATGGAGGGAGATCAACCCATCGCACTTACAGATAAAGAAACTGAGGACGGAGTTTGTCCCAACTCCGGGGCCAGGGTCAGTGTCCCTGAGGGAGTCAGGGAGGTGGCTGGGGTCTGCCAATGGGGAGTGAACACACGGCCTGGGACCCCCAGCCCCTTGAGACTCTCTGGGCTCGTTGGGGTGGGCCCAAGCTCCCAGGCCCCCTTCTCTCCATTTCTCAACCTGCTGCCGCCTGGGGCAGATAGCCTACACTACTGCCTGGGGGGCCTCGAAGGGTGATCACCCAGCACAAGTTCTCCTGCCTGGCCTGGGACGGAGAGTCCCAGAAGCCCCTGGGCTGGCCGGATGCTCAAGGCCTCACTGAGGGCATGTGTATCTTCGGAAACAAGAACCAGCTGACATGTGTGAGGCTTTAGCCCGGCTCTCCCTGGGGTACTGTGCAGGCCCTCTCTTAAGGAGGTGGCTGTTTTGTAGCTGGAGAGCTCCGTGGGTGGCAGGACTGAACTTGAAAACCTGGTGACCTGAGAGGCAGGAGGCGGATCTGTCTCCCTGGGCCTGGAGTGGCTGAGCCGAGGTACTCGGCACCCTGTCCGGCCGCGCTGCGCGTGGTGAGTCCGGGGAGCGGAGAGCCAGGAGCCGGGGGTTGTGGTTTTGGGGAGCGTGGAGCCACGTTGAGGCCCAGGGCTGTAATGAGGGCGGAAAGCCCCTCTCCTCTCTTACTGCCTGCAATCCACCATCAGTGAGGGAGAACCTCAGAGAGTTGGCGCCCACAGCATAGCATGGAGTGCCATCACGGGCAGCGAAGGGTGAGGGTCTCAGAGGATGGAACCGGGAGGGGGGGCCTCAGCTCGTGCCATCACAGACAGTGAAGGGTGAGGGTCTCAGAGGATGGAATTGGGGGGGCCTCAGCTCCAGGCAGGGGTGAGAGGGTGGCCTCTGGGGTGACTGTGTCTGAAGGATGGGGTAGGGAGGGTGGCGAGGCCAGGCTGAGGGGCCCTGACCTCATGGGAGCCAGGAGCCTGTTGGGGAGTCCCTGAGAGGTGCTTCACTGGGATTCACTGGGAGGAAGAGCCTGCGCCCTGGTGCAGATGTGGGCTGTGGGGGTCAAAGTGGTGGGGGCAGCCATGAGGGGCCTGGGCAGGGTGAGGAGGGATGCGGGGAAGCCACCAGCCTCAGGGTGGGCTGGACGCTGGGAGGGAGGCGTTGGGGGCAGAAGTGGGGTGCCGGCCTTACGGCTGGGCCTGCAGGTTGAGGGGCCTGTGGACTCCCCCAGTGCAGACATCAGCCTGGTCAGGAGCCAGAAGAGAGAGTCTGGGGCTGCTGAGCCTGCTGTGAGCCACCGGGGCCTCCCACGGAGAGAGACAGGGCCGGGCTCCCCATGGAGCCACAGGCTCCCGACGTTCCTTCCTCAAGGCTTATTTGGGGGCCCCTGTGCCAGGCCCTGTGGGTGGTCAAATGGGCCCCATGCTGAGTGTGGGCTCCCGTCCCTCGCACATGCAAGGAAGGGCTCATGTGAGCAGGTGCATGTGTGCGGCTCATCTGTGCATGTACGTGTGTCTGTGTGCACATGTGTAGGTATCTGTGCGTTTACTCATCACGTGGGAAAGTCTGCACGTGTCTGTTCTAGGTACGTGGACGTATCTGACCATGTGGGCGTGGGATGCGTCCAGGTGTTCTCGTCTGCGGTGATCTGTGTGTGGGGGGCGTGGGTAGGTCCGCATTGCCTGTGGCTACTTATGCAGAAGTGGTAACATCCGATATGGCCGTGGTGGCGTCTGCATGTTGGCTGTGGATGGAGCTTCTGTGTGGTTCTGGGAGACAGAGCTGGGTGGAAACAGAGACGTCACTGTCGAGGCTGTCACCTGCCTCTCGACACAGCCGAGTCAGCACCACCCTGTGAGGAGGGCGTGTGGGGTGGGGCCTCGGTGTATCCATCTCTGGGGATTGACCCAGGACTCTCATGCAGGAGCCCACCCTCTTCACAGAGCACTGCTCCCACACCCAGGGGTCTTCTAGCAACGCTTCTCTAAACATTAACTTTCCGGGCCAGGACTACTAACCCCAGCTCTCTCCCTAAGCCTCACTATGGCCAGGAGAGGGGAGAGGCAGGAGGGCCTGGGTAGGACAAAGGACCCTGGTCAGTCGGAGACGTGAAAGATGCACAAACAGAACCGGTGGAGGAAACAGAATTAAACACACCCTGAGCCTTTCCCACCACGACTCTGCCGGCTGCACCTTGTGTGTCAAGATGTGAAGTAAGGCACAGCATTTCTTCCTGCTCCTGTCCACGAAAGTGAGAGGAAAGGAATTAGAAAAGAATCACACACTCGGGCCAGGCACGGTGGCTCACACCTGCAATCCCAGCACTTCGGGAGGCCGAGGTGGGTGGATCATGAGGTCAGGGGTTCGAGACCGTCCTGGCCAACATGGTGAAATCCTGTCTCTACTAAAAATACAAAAATTAGCTGGGCGTGGTGGCAGGTGCCTGTAATCACAGCTACTTGGGAGGCTGAGGCAGGAGAATCGCTTCAACCCAGGAGGTGGAGGTTGCAGTGAGCCGAGATCGCACCATTGCACTCCAGCCTGGGTGACACAGTGAGACTCTGTCTCAAAAAAAAAAAAAAAAAAAAAGAATAACACACTCGTCAGACAGTAGAAAGTCTCTGCTGCAGGCAAAGATTCTGACCCATTTCTGGGAATGAGGAGGTGAATGGAAGAGCGTGTCTGTGAGGTGGACTAGGGGTCCTCATTGGGAACATTCCAGGGTGTTCCAGCGAGAGACCAGGGAGCCAGAGAGGAGCTCAGCTCAGACGTCGCAGGCACGATGGGCCGGGAGTGAGGAAGACGCTGAGGTCGGGGTTTGTTCCCAGTTGGACGAACTGGCCCCAGGACCACCCAGACAGACACACCACCCTAACCCCCCACAGCCAGAGGAAGGTCAGGAGGCCCTTCCCTAAACATGTTTTTGAGAATCGAGGTAGCTATTTTAAAAATGCTGCTGCGCGTGGTGGCAGTTACTTTAAAAGGAGCTGCTGTGGACCCAGCTACTTGGGAGGCTGAGGTGGGAGGATCGCTTGAGCCTGGGAGTTGGAGTCCAGCCTGGGCAGCATCGCAAGACCCCATCTCTTAAAAAAAAAAAAAAAAGTGCTCATGCATTCCGGCTTCAAGGCCCCTGGTAACTGGGCATCTCCGGAGCTCGCCCCACGCAAAGCCTGGGGTCGAGAGCCCGCTCACACATACGGCACTGCCCACCTTGCTGTGGCTTTATTTTTAAATATGAAATTTGAAGTGACAAAGATTACCAGCTGCCGAGGGATGTCTGCAAACGCAACAAAAGGTCCAGATGAACAATGGGAGACGCGTCTGCATTCCGTTTGGTAAACCACAGAAGAGAACAGAGTGTAGCTGACTCCAAGCAGCTCTGCCTCCCTGATGGGAGCGGGGTGGGAAAGAACACAGCAAACCTTGGAAACCACCCTCCGGAGACCAGTCGCACAACCCCAAGAAAACACGGAAGAACCATGCTGGAGACAAAACAGAGGAAATGGAGTGTGCAGGGGAAGCAGGAGGAAACCCGGCACAGGAGGCAGAAAGGAAGCTCAGACAGTCCCGGAGGCCTGGCCAGACAGAGCTCAGAAAGGAGGGGAAGAAGAGGGATACCGGCGACTGGAAATTCCCTGGAGAGGAGGCAGAGGGAGCGCTCCAGGGAGTGAAAAGTAAAGCCTCACACTAAAGCACGTGGCTGAGAAGTCGCCACGCTCCGAGGAAAGAGGCGGCTCCAGAGCTGGAGGGAAGAGCGGTTGCCCACACACAGCCGGGCGCAATGTGCCACCCACCAACCACGCGTGCACAGACGGACTGCGGCACGGTCACCTCCTGAGGGAAAAAGGTTTACCGTCCAAAGTGCGCATCCAGAGAAACTACTGATGAGGGCAGAATAAAGACAGACGGGAGGACTGGGGAGTGAATTCCCGCAGACCCGCTGCTAGGGAGTGGTTGTGGGGCCCACTCTAACGGAATAGGGTTTAGTCTGCTTTGCACTGCTCCAAAGAAATCCCCGAGGCTGGGTCATCTATAAAGAAAAGGGGTGGATTTGGCTCATGGTTGTGGGGGCTGTACGGGAAGCGTGGCAGCAGCATCTGCCTTTGGTGAGGACCCCGGGAACCTCTCATCACGGCAGAAGGGGAGGGAGCAGGTGTCACGGGAAGGATGGCCTGGAGTGTAATTGTCCATGTCTTCGGAGTTTGAACAAAGAAGTAGACAAAACGTACAAAGTAACGAACAAAACACGGGAAGAAAGCAGCGAAAGCAGGGATTTATTAGAGCGAGAAAGGTCGGGAGTGGGGTGGGGGTGGGCGCTGTTACGTAGTTTTCTGGTTTTTTTTTTTTTTTTTTATGAGAGGGAGTCTCGCCCTGTCGCCCGGGCTGGAGTGCAATGGCGCCATCTCGGCTCACTGCAGCTTCCGCCTCCCAGGTTCAAGCGATTCTCCAGCCTCGGCCTCCCCAGTAGCTAGGATGACAGGCACCTGCCACCAGGCCCAGCTAATTTTTGTGTTTTTAGTAGAGATGGGGTTTCTCCTTGTTGGCCAGGCTGGTCTTAAACTCCCGGCCTCAGGTCATCCACCCGCCCTGCCCTCCCAAAGTGCTGGGATGACAGGTGTGAGCCACACCCCCGGCCAGTTTTCTGGGTCTTAAGGGCACCTTTCATGGTTCCTATATTCCTTATCTGGATGAAAGATTTGGTCCGTGGCTAATGAAAGGCTGAGGTAAACTGGTGTCTGCAGATGAAAGGGTGGCCGGCGGCCCGTCCACAGCACTTTCCTTTCCTTCTGGGACATGGTGGTGGGGGCTGTAGGAGAGCAGCCTTTGATCCTTTGCTACTGGGCGTGGGGCCTTTCCTTAGGGTGTAGCTTTTGGAAGCTGGTGTTACTTGGCCCTGGGTTCCTTGCCCCAGACCTGGAAGTTTTTCCTGGATTCAGCGTGCATTGGCCTCGGACTCTCCCCCGCTGACCTTGGTGTTTTCTCTTTTAGGAAGTCAGCACAAATTAGCGTTCCATTCCCTGCCCCAGGTCTCACTGTTTTTCCTTGATTCAGCACGAATTGGCCTAAGTTCCCTGCTCCCAGACCCTATTCTCCTGCTCCCAGGCATCACGTGCAGAGAGGGAGCCAGAGAGTGAGGGGGGAGGTACCAGCTCGTTTTAAGGGTCGGTTCTCTTCCAAACGAACTCATTCCCTCTAGAACTGGCCCATCCCTACGACACAAAACCTCCCAACTGGGATCCAATTTCCACGTGAGATCTGGACAAACATTCAAACTCTATCAGGAGTATAACCCAAATAAAGGTGGAAGACCTACGGTGCAGGCATTAGGTGAGCCGTGAGATTCCAGGCTGGGAGTAGCAGGTTGGAGCAGGGCAGGCTCTGGGGTCAGGGAGGGAGGTTGCAGAGTCCAGAGCTTGGAAGAGGGAAGATAAGGGCACCCAGTGTAGGGCAGGAGAAGAAAGGCAACTGGAAACTCTGGGACAAACTATAAAACCCCATGGAAAAGACAGGTTTAAGGCGACTACCTTAATCCGAGGGTGGTTCTGAGTAGCTGGTGCCTTTGTGCTCACAGCGGGACTGTCGTAAAATAGGTACCCTCCGTGACTTCTACTTTACAGACGAAGAGACTGAGGCTGAGAAATTGAACCAGCTCACCCACGCTGCCCTTGAACAGTGGTCGTGAGATGGGAACCCACAGCCTACCAGGCCACGGGGCCTGCCCAACCCCCAGGATGCCCTCATGTTGAATTAAGTCAGTGGCTTTGAGCCTCAGAAACGCTGCGAAATGCAGTCCACGCATGGCTTTCGACCCCGGTCTGGTGCGCAGAAGACGTGCACCTCCCTCTACCTGTCCCCCGTCCTCCCGCCACTGTGAGGCCCTGAGATTCTTGCGATGTTTGAATAAGGCGCCGCATTTTCATGTTACACTGGGCCCTGAATGGTGGAGCTGAGTGATACGGTTTGGCTGTGTTTCCCCACCCAAATCTCATCTCAGATTATAATCCCCACGTGTCAAGGGAGAGACCCGCTGGAGGTGAGTGCATCGTGGGGCCGTTCACCCCATGTTCTCGTGGTAGCGAGCAAGTTCTCACAAGATCTCTGTGTTGTTGTTGGTGGTGGTGGGTGGTGGTGGTGGTTTTTAAGATGGAGTTTCACTCTTGTTGCCCAGGCTGGAGTGCAATGGCACAATCTTGGCTCACTGCAACCTCCACCTCCTGGGTTCAAGCAATTCTGCCTCAGCCTCCCAAGTAGCTGGGATTACAGGCGTGCACCAGCACGCCCGGCTAATTTTGTATTTTTAGTAGAGATGGGGTTTCTCCATGTTGGTCAGGCTGGTCTCGAACTCCGGACCTCAGGTGATCCACCCGCCTCGGCCTCTCAAAGTTTGGGCGGCCAAAGATCTGGTTTTTAAAAGTGTTTGGCAGTCCCCCCCTCAAACTCTCTCCTCTGCTTCCGTTTAAGACATGCCTTGCCTCCCTTTGCCTTCGGCCATGATTGTAATTTTCCTGAGGCCTCCCCAGCCATGCGGAACTGTGAGTCAATGGAGGGTTTTTTCATTTGTAAATTACCCAGTCTTGGCCAGGCGAGGTGGCTCATGCCTGTAATCTCAACAGCTTGGGAGGCCAAGGCAGGTGGATCACTTGAAGTCAGGAGTTTGAGACCACCCTGGCGAACATGGTGAAACCGTCTCTAGTAAAAATAAAAAATCAGATGTGGGGCCAGGCATGGTGGCTCACACTTATAATCCCAGCACTTTGGGAGGCCGAGGTGGGTGGATCATGAGGTCAGGAGATCGAGGCCATCCTGGCTAACACGGTGAAACCCCGTCTCTACTAAAAATACAAAAAAATTAGCCGGGTGTGATCGCGGACGCCTGTAGTCCCAGCTACTCTGGAGGGTGAGGCCGGAGAATGGCGTGAACCGGGGAGGCAGAGCTTGCAGTGAGCCGAGATCGCGCCACTGCACTCCAGCCTGGAAAACAGAGCGAGACTCCATCTCAAAAAAAAAAAAAAAAAAAAGTCAGGTGTGAGGCCTGGCATGGTGGCTCATGCCTGTAATCCCAGCACTGTGGGAGACGGAGGAGGGCACATTATTTTAGGTCAGGAGTTCGAGACCAGCCTGACCAACATGGTGAAACCCTGTCTCTAATAAAAATACAAAAAAAATTAGCTGGGTGTGATGCGCGCCTGTAATCCCAGCTACTCCGGAGGCTAAGGCAGGAGAATCAGTTGAGGCAGAGGTTGCCATGAGCCGAGATTGCACCACCGCACTCCAGCCCGGGTGACCTATTGAGACTCTGTCACAGAGAGAGAAAGGAGAGAGAGAGAGGAAGGAGGGGAAGGGAAGGAAAGGAAGGACAGGAGAACCCAGTCTTGGATATTTCTATCTTTTTTCATTTTTTTTTTTTTGAGGCGGAGTCTTGCTCTGCCATCCAGGCTGGAGTGCAGTGTTGCAATCTCAGCTCACTGCAACCTCCGCCTCCCAGGTTCAAGCAATTCTCCTCAAAAAGCCTCCAAGTAGCTGGGATTATGGGCATGGGCCACCATGCCCAGTGCATTTTTGTATTTTTAGTAGAGAAGGGGTTTCACCATGTTGGTCAGGCTGGTCTCGAACTCCTGACCTCGTGATCCTCCTGCTTTGGCCTCCCAAAGGGTGGTTTTTTTTTTTTTTTTTTTTTTTTTTTTGTTTTTTTTTTTGTTTTTTTTTTTTTTTTTTTTTTTTTTTTTGAGACGGAGTCTTGCTCTGTCCCCCAGGCTGGAGTGCAGTGGCGCGATCTCGGCTCACTGCAGCTCCGCCTCCCGGGTTCACGCCATTCTCCTCCTCAGCCTCCCGAGTAGCTGGACTACAGCGCCCCCACCCCGGCTAATTTTTGTATTTTTAGTAGAGCGGGTTTCACCCTGTTAGCAGGATGGTCTCGATCTCCTGCCTCGTGATCCCCCCTCGGCCTCCAAAGTGCTGGGATACAGGCTTGAGCCACCGCGCCGCTTTTTTGTTTTTTTTTTGAGACAGAGTCTTGCTCTTTCGCCCAGGCAGGAGTGCAGTGGTGCAATCTCGGCTCACTGCAAGCTCTGCCTCCTAGGTTCCCATCGTTCTCCTGCATCAGCCTCCCGAGTAGCTAGGACTCCAGGCGCCCGCCACCACGCCCAGCTAATTTTTTGTATTTTTGGTAGAGATGGGGTTTCACCATGTTAGCCAGGATGGTCTCGATCTCCTGACCTCGTGATCTGCCCGCCTCAGCCTCCCACAGTGCTGGGATTACAGGCGTGAGCCACCGTGCCCGGCCACAAAAGATATTTCTTTCTTTCTTTCTTTCTTTTTTTTTTGGTGAGACAGAGATTTACTCTTGTTGCCCAGGCTGGAGTGTAATGGCGCGATCACGGCTCATCGCATCCACCGCCTCCTGGATTCAAGTGATTCTCCTGCCTCAGCCTCCCGAGTGGCTGGGATTACAGGCGTGCACCACCACGCCCGGCTAATTTTGTATTTTTAGTAGAGACGGGGTTTCACCGAGTTGCCCAGGCTGATCTCGAACTCCTGACCTCAGGCGATCCGCCCACCTCAGCCTCCCACAGTGCTGGGATTACAGGTGTGAGCCACCTTGCCCAGCCCCCAAAGGGTATTTCTTTATAGCAGTGTGAAAATGGACGAATACAGTGGCCTCGAGTTCTCTCCTTAGTGGCCCCGAGGGGGTGTGGTGCTTTGGAAATGCTCTCCTGTCACCCAGTTTCTGCCTCTGAAGCGACAAGCAGAACATGGATGTTCGCAGAGTCCAGGGCTGTGTGGATATTCTCAGAGGCCACGGCTGTGTGGCTAGTATTGGAGCTGAGGGCAAAAGGAAAAATTAGAATATTGGGTCTGTCTTTATTTTAAAGGTTTGTGGGAAGTTTTGTGTTTTGTGTGTTTGTTTTTCTGAGGTGGAGTCTTGATCTGTTGCCCAGGCTGGAGTGCGGTGGCATGATCTTGGCTCACAGCAACCTCCACCTCCCAGGTTCAAGTAATTCTCCTGCCTCAGCCTCCTGAGTAGCTGGGACTACAGGTGCACACCACCACACCCAGCTAATTTTTGTCTTTTTAGTAGAGGGAGGGTTTCACCATATTGGCCAAGCTTGTCTTGAACTCCTGACCTCAAGTGATCCATCCGCTTCAGCCTCCCAAAGTGCTGGGATTATAGGCGTGAACCACCGTGCCCAGCTATTTTAAAGCTTTATACTTTGTTCATTATGGATTTTTTTACATGAACTCTGATTTTTTTAAAATGTTGAATGAAAATACTATTTATCATGACCTGGGCATGGTGGCTCATGCCTGTAATCCCCGCAGTTTGAGAGGCCACAGCAGGCAGATTGCTTGAGGCCAGGAGTTCGACACCAGCCTGGGAAACGTGGGGAAGACCCTGTCTCTACAAAAAAATACAAAATTTAGCCAGGCGTGATGGTGCACGCCTGTGGTGCCAGCTACTCAGGAGGCTCAGGCAGGAGGACTGCTTGGGCCTGGGAGGTGCAGGCTGCAGTGAGAGATGGAGCCACTGCCCTCCAGCCAGGACGATCCTCCTTCCCTGCCGGCCTCCCCCCACCCTGCGAAACCTCTGACCAGTTTTCCCTCCTGGTCCTCCCAGCAGGCCTGGTTTAGCCCCAGTGCTCAGCCCACTGTCCCCCAGAACCCGAGACACTGCCCAGCTCTGGGATTGAGATTCTTCCGTCAGGGCACCATCTGGGAACTGCGTTCCCAGGAGCCCCCGGGCTACTTGAGTGTGCTCTGCCAAGTCCTAGAAAGGCCCTGGTTCTAAGGACGTGTCCAGCTACTTGGCCTGACGCTCTGTAGCTGGAGTGTGGGTCCCTGTGATGCTGGAGGGCTGCAGGCCGGGGGTGCAGACCCGTCAGCATTAGGGCAGGCGCCAGGGGCACACCTGGCTGTGCAGCAGCTTCCTGGAATGCCCTAATGTTTATCCCCTATGGCAAGTCATGTAAGATGATTTTTATGTGGAAAGAGGTGCTTTATGAGAATGCACTGTTTGAATGACTGTTTTCTTGCTTGCAGATCTAGGCCCCCGGGTCCTGAGGGAGGTGGTAGTAATAACAGCAGCACAGCGAGAGCCGACAGCCACTCACCACTCACCCGGGCCTGCTCTCAGCATGCTGTCCTTTCATCTGGGCTCTAGCCCCACCCCTGGGTCTGGGATTTCAGCTTCTTACTATGCCTCTGCCTAGCCCAGACAGCAACACCCAGTCATTGGGTGTCCGGCCTTCCATCCTACCCACCGTGGTGGGGAATGTGCTGGTTACTTATTGAACATCGGAAGCTATAAACAGGAGAGCAGCCAGCTATCATCATTTCCACCCACACCTCTGGTGCCTCTCCTGGCAGGTAGAGTGGCTCCTCACAGCCTGAAGCTCATCCTTCTGCACGGGCTGGCAAGGCCAGCACAGCGGCACCAGGGCAGCAGTGCACGCAGGTCCCCGGGGACCCCGCCATGTGGACCCAGTGGTGGCTCTGGCCCCTTGTGGCCGTCTGCACTGCAGACTTCTTTCGGGACGAGGCAGAGAGGATCATGAGGGACTCCCCTGTCATTGATGGGTGAGTGCTCACCTAAGCCAGGTGCTTAGGGAACCAGAACTGGGGCTGGGGGAGCCGGGGCTGGGGGTGCTGGGGCTGGGGGGTGCCGGGGCTGGGGGAGCCGGGGCTGGGGGTGCTGGGGCTGGGGGGTGCCGGGGCTGGGGGAGCCGGGGCTGGGGGTGCTGGGGCTGGGGGGTGCCGGGGCTGGGGAGCCGGGGCTGGGGGAGCCGGGGCTGGGGGAGTTTGGCCTGGGGAGTTGGGGCTGGGGGAGCCGGGCCTGAGACTCGTGTGCGCTTGGCTTCGGGCTCAATTTCAGTTTCAGTTTCTGCGACGGTGCTGGGCCCTTGCCCTTTCCTGGCCCCTGCTGCTTTGTGGGGTCTCTCAGGGCCCCCAAAGACTGCAGCAGATGAAGGTCTGCAGGGACCGGGCAGGAAGGAGGCAAGGCCCCACTCCCTAACCCCGAAGCTCAGAGTGAGGTGTGGGCCTGGGGACGCTGAGGCCCTGCGCCCCAATCTCTCCCTGTGCCTCAGCTTCTCCCGAAAGCGGCAGGTGCGGGTGGCACCCTCAGGCCCTCTCAGCCGGCGTCCTTTTGGCTCTCTCCCCACTCCCCCCGGCCTGCCTTCTCCCCAGGGAAGGCCCATGCCACTGGGGCCCCTGCCTGTGCTGTGCTGTGTGCCCACCCGGCCCCCACCCCCACCTTGCTGGGGCGCCTGGGTCACCTGCTTCTGTCCTGACCTCCACAGGGCGGAGATCTCCACTGCCCGGGTGTCCGACCCTCCTCCCCGCCCCTTCCTGGCCTGGTGCCCCGACACTGGGTCACCATGGAGGCCTCCTGCTTCCAGGCGCCAGACTCAGATCAGGGTCCACACTGACTCCGCGTTGGGGTGGGAGGGTCACTGAGTCCGCCCTGTGTCTGGCACGGTGTCTCCACCTGGAAGATGCCTCTGGGTTTTGTTGGGGAAAAACTCTGAAAAAAGCAGGGAAACCCAATGTCTTGTTGCCTAAGAACTTCAGGAAACAGGCCGGGCTGGGCAGTTTACGCCTGGAATCCCAGCACTTTGGGAGGCCTAGGTGGGCGGATCACCTGAGGTCAGGAGTTCGAGACCAGCCTGGCCAACATGGCGAAACCCTGTCTCTACTAAAAATACAAAAATATTAGCCAGGCATGGTGGTGCATGCCTGTAGTCCCAGCTACTCAGGAGGCTGAGGCAGGAGAATCACTTGAACTCGGGAGGCGGAGGCTGCAGTGAGCCGAGATCGGGCCACTGCACTCCAGCCTGGGCAACAGAGTGAGACTCCATCTCAAATTAAAAAAACTTAAGGGAGCAGAGGCAGCTCCAGAAAGGGGGCAGAGGGTGGTCCCGTGCATCCTCATGGTTTAAAATGGTCATGCCAACTCCAGCCCTCACATCTGCATGCCGGCCAGCAGGGAGGAGGGAGACATAAAGAAGGGGAAAAGGACAAGCAGCAGGTGACTGTCAGGGTCAGGTTTTTGTTTTGTTTTGTTTTGTTTTGAGACAGAGTCTCACTCTGTCACCTGTCACCCAGGCTGGAGTGCAGTGGCGTGATCTCTGCTCGCTGCAACCTCTGCCTCTTGGATTTAAGCAATTCTCCTGCCTCAGCCTCCCAAGTAGCTGGGATTACAGGCACCCGCCACCATGCCCGGCTAATTTTTTCCGTATTTTTAGTAGAGACGGGGTTTCACCATGTTGGCCAGGCTGGTCTCAAACTCCTGACCTCAAGTGATCTGCCCGCCTCGGCCTCCCAAAGTGCTGGGATTGCAGGCGTGAGCCACCGTGCCTGGCCAGGGGTCAGTTCTTAGAAGCCGTTACAGGACCCACCTTCATCCCTTGGCCACGACCAGCGACACAGGGGCATGAAGTATCTTCAACCCAAATGGCTGTGTGCCCACTAAAAATGAGGGGTTTTAAAGTTACAAAGGAAAAGGAGGAGAATGGGTCCCGGGGGCAGCCAGCAGTCTCCCGACAAACAGCTGCCTGAGTGTGTGCTTGCCACTTTTCCAGCTCTTTCTAGCACTCCTTGGAGCAGGATGCCAGATTCCATATCCCAGCTAAGGGCACTGCCCCAGCTGCACAGATAAGGAGGGTGGGTCTGATTAGCTGCAGAACTGCAGTTTGCCCTGGCCATGAAGCAGGCAGGGCCTCGGTCCCACTGAGAAACCAGAGGCCCCACCTTCTCATGGTTTTCTCCAGCAAGAGTGGAGAGGGATGGCGGGGCGCGGTGGCTCACACGTGTGGTCCCAGCACTTTGGGAGACTGAGGTGGGAGGACTGCTTGAGCCCAGAAGGTTGGGGGCTGCAGTGAGCTGTGATTGCACCCCTGCCCTCCAGCCTGGGCAGCAGAGTGAGACCCTGTCTCAAAAAGAACAAAGGAAGGAGGGGCTGCAGGAGGAGGAGAGAGGGGAGAGCAGAGAGCTGCCCCGTTGCAGGCTCTCCCTCCAGGGGCGGCTCCTAGGGTCCTGGGAATCCCTACATCCTAGGCTAATGTCTGAGATGGGCCGCTGGCGTCCTCAGGCCAAGGAGTAAAGTCTCCTGGGAGCCCTGCCCAGCCCCGCCCAGGACAGTGCCCAGTGTAGGGCTGCACCCAGCGATGAGGCTGCCGCCCGGGCAGGGTCCCTGGCTGGAGCTCATGGTTCTCTCAGCAAGTGGGTCCTGAGCACCCACTCAGCTCCGAGGGCTGGGGAGAGGCGCGTGCCAGCCCAGGCTGTCATGTGGACTAGCTGTGGCCAGAGACAACCTCGTTGTCGCAGAAGCTTTGGGAGAGACTCACACCAGCATCAGGCGTGCGCCCGCCCATCCGCCCGGGGCTGGGGCCGGAAAGTGTGCCAGGCTGGGCTTGGGGGCACCAGCCCAGGGGAGGCCAGGAACGACTGGGACCCAGGAAGGGCAGAACCCTCCCCTTGTTTCCCCTGAGGAGCTCTGTGGGTGCATTTGCCTTGGAAAAGTTCATTGCGGGCACATAGATTTCAGCTGGGTCACGGAGAGCAGAGCCCACAGCTGGAAATGATTAACAGTTACTCATCTGCCTCTCCCAGCTGCCCTCCAAGGAAGGCACCAAGACACCCTCATGTTACAGATGGGGAAACTGAGGCACAGAGGGAGCTGTCCTCCAAGGAAGGCACCAAGACACCCTCATGTTACAGATGGGGGAACTGAGGCATAGAGGGGCGGTCTGGAAACTGCATGTGTAGAGGCCCCTGCGGCCTCGTGCCAGCACACACCGTAACAAGGCAGTCCCTTGTGAGGCCGAGACAGGGGTGCAGCCTACATTACAGGAAGGAGACTGAGGTCCCAGACCCAGTGACGGGGAAGGGGAACCCCGAGCATTCCCCAGGGTCGGGGGTCAGGCCTCAGCCCCTTCCCATCCTCCTCACAGCCTCTGAGTCACAGGATGAGGGACGAGGGCTGTCTGGGGCTGCAGTCGGGCCTGGTCGGTCCCGGGACTCAGATCTGCTGGTTGAAACAGATCAGGGCTGGGCGCGGTGGCTCACGCCTGTAATCCCAGCACTTTGGGAGGCCGAGGTGGGCGAATCATGAGGTCAGGAGATTGAGACCATTCTGGCTAACACGGTGAAACCCCGTCTCTACTAAAAATACAAAAACAAAATTAGACGGGCGTGGTGGCGGGTGCCTGTAGTCCCAGCTACTCGGGAGGCTGAGGCAGGAGAATGGCGTGAGTCCAGGAGGTGGAACTTGCAGTGAGCCGAGATTGCACCACTGCACTCCAGCCTGGGCAACAGAGCGAGACTCTGTCTCAAAAAAAAAAAAAAAAAAAAGAAACAGATCAGATCGTAGCCCAGAGCCTGCCCTGGCCTTAGAGCTGTGTTTCTTTTTCTTTTCTCTTCTCTTTTTCTTTTTTCTCTCTTTTTTTTTTGGAGAGAGTCTCGCTCTGTCACCCAGGCTGGAGTGCAGTGGTGCAATCTTGGCTCACTGCAAACTCCGCCTCCTGGGTTCACGCCATTCTCCTGCCTCAGCCTCCTGAGTAGCTGGGACTACAGGCACCCACCACCACGCCCGGCTAATTTTTGTATTTTTGGTAGAGACGGGGTTTCACCATGTTAGCCAGGATGGTCTCGATCTCCTGACCTCGTGATCTGCCCACCTCAGCCTCCCAAAGTGCTTGGATTACAGGCATGAGCTACCATGCCCGTCCTGAGAATTGCATTCCTAACGAGAGTGGATTCCCTTTGCTCCTGGTCTCTGCCAGGCCCTGCTGGGCAGCTGGATTTGGACCCTCCAAGACCCTCACTCAGCCACCAGCTCTGACGGCCCCAGCTCCCCCTTCCTCTGTGTTCCCCTTCCTTCTCCTTTCCCTTCCTTCTCCTTTCCCCTTCCTTCTCCTTTCCCTTCCTTCTCCTTTCCCTTCCTTCTCCTTTCCCCTTCCTTCTCCTTTCCCTTCCTTCTCCTTTTTCCTCACCAGAGCTCCTGCCCTCACCACCAGCTCCTGGGAAAAGGTTGGAGAACCTCAGTCCTTTGGAAGTTTAGAAGGATCTGACTGGAGTTTGGGTGCAGGGCTCTTCCCTGGGGACAGAGGCAGCAGGGAGGCCTGGGTAGCCCCCAAAGCCTGTACTCGACGCCCTGCTCCCCAGGGGGATGGGGGGTCCCAGGCCCCCCAAGGTCAGGCTGTTCCAATTACCCAGCCACCCACCATATTCCCCAAGAGGCAATTTGATCTTTAAACTGAAAACTCTCGGAAACAGTATCACCCCCAGGCCCTTGCCCCTTCGCCCACGTCTCCAGTCTTGTCCATTGAGGTCATTTGGCTCCTTGTGTCCCACCCTCAATGTGTCCGACCCCCAGCCTCCTCCAGGAGAAAGGCCCTGGAAGGGATGGGCTACCCAGCTCCCTGAGCTCCTGGCTCAGGGTTCCCTGCCCTGGGGGCAGGCACAGTTGGGAAACGCAGCCTGCGCAGGTGTGTTCAGGTGGCCGGTGGTCCATCACCCCTGCGGCCTAGACTTCAGTCCTGCGTCCGTCGTGAGGAGCAGGAAGTGGGGGGGAGAGCAGCCCAGAGGCCAGGAGCTCGGAAGCCCCCAGTTCCCAGTGGCTGCCCTGACTGCCTGGTCTCTCCCCGGCAAACTCCAGGCACAATGACCTCCCCTGGCAGCTGCTGGATATGTTCAACAACCAGCTGCAGGACGAGAGGGCCAACCTGACCACCTTGGCCGGCACACACACCAACATCCCCAAGCTGAGGGCTGGCTTTGTGGGAGGCCAGGTACCGCCTGCCCTGCCTTGCGCTTGCCCTGTGTGGGGTCATCCCGTCTCCTACCTCGGGCCTGGCTACAGTGCGGCCGTCCCTGTGGTGGTGTTCCTCCAGGCTCCCTCGGTGCCACAGGCTGTTGTAGAGACAGACACCCAGGCCCAGGGAGGGCTTCCCAGGGGTGGGAAACCAGACTCCCACAGGCATGTAGGGGGTGGGTTGAGACCTGGCTGCATCAGCTCCTGGTACCCCCTGCGGCCCCCAGTTCTGGTCCGTGTACACGCCCTGCGACACCCAGAACAAAGACACCGTGCGGAGGACACTGGAGCAGATGGACGTGGTCCACCGCATGTGCCAGATGTACCCGGAGACCTTCCTGTATGTCACCAGCAGCGCAGGTGGGGTTCTGACCTGGGCCCTCCAGGTCCTGCATCTTCCCACCCATCCCTCATCCTGAGCAGCAGGTGCTGGTCAGGACACCTCACCCTCCAGACGCCAGGTGCCCACTCCCCTGCACCCTGACTCTCCCCACAGGCATCCGGCAGGCCTTCCGGGAAGGGAAGGTGGCCAGCCTGATTGGCGTGGAGGGCGGCCACTCCATTGACAGCAGTCTGGGCGTCCTGCGGGCGCTCTATCAGCTGGGCATGCGGTACCTGACCCTCACCCACAACTGCAACACGCCCTGGTGCGTGACTCCCCACGGGAGGCCCCCGGGCTGTGGTCAAGAGGGAGGGGCAGACAGTCCCTGCCATCCTCCTGAGCCCGTCCGCTCTGCCTGTGAGTCCCAGGCTGGGCCTTGCCTGCTGGGCTGATGGGAGGCCGAGACCACCGCTCACTCCTTGGGCACCTGCCTTTTGTTCCTGCAGGGCTGACAACTGGCTGGTGGACACGGGAGACAGTGAGCCCCAGAGCCAAGGCTTGTCACCCTTTGGGCAGGTGAGTGGGGTGGGAGGGGCCAGTCACCCCCAAGGAGAAGGCAGAGGCCCTGGAGGGTGACCAGAACGATGCATCTCCACACGTGGGACCTCAGTGTCCTTGTCTGTAAAATGGAGCTGGCAGCCATCCCCCCAGGGTGGGTGCTGAGCCCTGAGTGGCCCTGGACTTTCAGCCATGAAGGATGATGACTCATATCTGGTCCAGCCCATCGTCCTCCCCAGCCCCGACCCTGGGGGCTGTGAGGGTGGACGGAGCCCTGTCTTCCCAGCGTGTGGTGAAGGAGCTGAACCGTCTGGGAGTCCTCATCGACTTGGCTCACGTGTCTGTGGCCACCATGAAGGCCACCCTGCAGCTGTCCAGAGCCCCGGTCATCTTCAGCCACTCCTCGGCCTACAGTGTGTGCGCAAGCCGGCGCAACGTGCCTGACGACGTCCTGAGGCTGGTGGTGAGGGCCGAGGGAGCCACCCCCACCCCGCCTCCCTGGGCAGGCCCTCCCGGCTCTCAGCTGCCCCCTGTCTTCCTTCCTGTGCAGAAACAGACAGGCAGCCTGGTGATGGTGAACTTCTACAACAATTACATTTCCTGCACCAACAAGGCCAACCTGTCCCAAGTGGCCGGTAGGTGGGGTGTGAGCGGCCAAGGGGGCCCAAGGGGGAGGGCCTCACTCGGGACCCATACCCACTGCTCCCTGGACAGACCATCTGGACCACATCAAGGAGGTGGCAGGAGCCGGAGCCGTGGGTTTTGGTGGGGATTTTGATGGTGTTCCAAGGTAAGGGGGTGAGAGCTCTGTCCTGTGGGTGCGCTGGGAGGTTCGTGACCCCGTCAGAGGGATGAGGCGGCTGGAGGAGGGGCCTGTGTCCTAGTGTGGGGGCCCAGGTTCTCCTGGCCTCAACACAGGGTCCCTGAGGGGCTGGAGGACGTCTCCAAGTATCCAGACCTGATCGCCGAGCTGCTCAGGAGGAACTGGACGGAGGCGGAGGTCAAGGGCGCACTGGCTGACAACCTGCTGAGGGTCTTCGAGGCTGTGGAGCAGGTGAGGATGGGGTGGCCACCTGAGTCCCCCTCACCACCACCAGCAGGCAGGCTGCCCCACCCGTGTCTGTCTGTCCCCAGGCCAGCAACCTCACACAGGCCCCCGAGGAGGAGCCCATCCCGCTGGACGAGCTGGGGGGCTCCTGCAGGACGCGTTACGGCTACTCCTCGGGGGCTTCCAGCCCCCATCGCCAGTGGGGGCTCCTGCTGGCCTCCCTCGCTCCCCTGATCGTCTGTATGTGTCGCCTGTGAAACGTGGGAGACCAGAGTTCCCTTTAGGGCTCCCGGAGCTGAGGGAAGACCCACCCAGCCCAGGACTCCAGATGCCAGGAGCCCTGCTGCCCACATGTAAGGACCAGGGTCTCCTGAGTGGACGCCTGGGCTTACCTGGGGGGCAGGATGCCTGGGGTTAGCTCAGGACAGACACACAGTAAGCCCTCAATAAAAGCACCATCCCTTCACATCCCGGGGTACGTGTCGTCCGCATCCAGCCCAGGACGGGGCGCGTTTTGTGAAAATGGCTCCTGGTTGGACGTGGGGCGCAGGAGTGCCCGAGTCTTTGGTCCAGGCCGGAAGGGCTCAGGAGGTGTGAAGAGGGCTTTGTCCGGATGCGCCTTGAGCGTCTTTAGGGACACATTCTAGGCTCCAGTAGCCACCACCAGCCCCGCACTGGTGCACACACCCCACCCCTGCACACACCACTGCACACCCCCACCCCTGCACACACCCCACCCCTGCACACACACCCCTGCACACACCCCACCCCTGCACACACACACCCCTGCACACACACACCCCACCCCTGCACACACACCCCTGCACACACACACCCCACCCCTGCACACACCACCCCACCCCTGTACACACCCCTGCACAGACCCCACCCTGCACACACCCCACCCTGCACACACACCCCACCCTGCACACACACCACCCCTGCACACACACCCCACCCTGCACACACACCCCTGCACACCCCCCCTGCACACCACCCCACCCCTGCACACACCCCACCCCTGCACACACCCCACCCCTGCACACACCACCCTGCACACACCCCACCCCTGCACACACACCCCACCCCTGCACACACACCCCACCCCTGCACACACCCCACCCCTGCACACACCCCCACCCCTGCACACACCCCCACCCCTGCACACACACCCCACCCTGCACACACCCCTGCACACACACCCCTGCACACACACACCCCTGCACACACACCCCACCCCTGCACACACACCCCTGCACACACACCCCTGCACACACCACCCCTGCACACACACCCCACCCCTGCACACACACACCCCACCCCTGCACACACACCCCACCCCTGCACACACACCCCACCCCTGCACACACACCCCACCCCTGTACACACACCCCACCCCTGCACACACCCCACCCCTGCACACACCCCACCCCTGCACACACCCCACCCCTGCACACCACCCCACCCCTGCACACGCACCCCACCCCTGCACACACACACCCCACCCCTGCACACACACCCCACCCCTGCACACACACCCCTGCACACACACACCCCTGCACACACACACCCCTGCACACACACACCCCACCCCTGCACACACACACCCCACCCCTGTCACACACACCCCACCCCTGTACACACCCCTGCACAGACCCCACCCCTGCACACACACTCCACCCTGCGCACACACCCCCACCACTGTGCACACACCCACACTCCTGTACACACCCCACCCCTGTACACACACCACCACCTCTGCTCATTATGATTCCGAAAACATGGCTAAGGGCCCAGGAACCTACACTGGAAGAACCACTCTGTTTGTCCAGCCTTTTTTTTGAGATGGAATCTCGCTTTGCTGCCCAGGCTGGAGTGCAGTGGCATGATCTCAGCTCCGTCTCCCAGGTTCGAGTAATTCTCCTGCCTTGGCCTCCTGAGTAGCTGGGACTACAGATGTGTGCCACCACACCCAGCTAATTTTAGTAGAGACTGGGTTTCACCATGTTGGCCAGGCTGGTTTCCAACCCCCTGAACTCAGGTGATCCTCCCACCTCAGCCTCCCAAAGTGCTGGGATCACAGGTGTGAGCCGCTGCGCCCAGCCCAGCCTCTTTTGGTAAATGCGGAGGCAGGATCTGAATCGGCGTGGCCCCCAGGCTCCCTGCCACTGTTGGCAGCAGAACCAGGCCGACCACAGGGACAGACATGGTCCAGGTGTCAGCTGCCCACCACCAGGTCCTCCTCGGTGGAGCCTGGGACTCAGTGCCTTCCCATATGGGCCTCCAAGGGTTCATCCTGAGATGCACCCAGGCCAGGAAAGGACCCCCCACGCTGCTGCTGCCCCACCCTGGAGGGCCCTGGGGGTGAGGGGACCTCCCACACAGCCCCCACGTGCTCTGTAGTTCTCCCTCAGCTTCTCTTAGTGAAGAAGTGTGAAGCCACTGGGCCCAGGTCACTTCCAGATCTGACTTGGCAGGGAGAAGGCTGGGTGGAGGTGATCACAGCATCGGTGGTGCAGGCAGGGTCCCCGGGAGCTGCTGTGAGGCTTCACTCCCCACCAGCCAGGCTTTGGCTGGAGGCCCTGAGTCAAGGAGCAGGGAGCACTGGGGTCTGTGCCCTTCCATGGAGCAGCAGCCTCCGCAGGTGGCTCTGAAGCCTCCAGAGGGGACGCGTCCTGATCTTCCAGGATGCGCTTATCAATAATTGTTCTGTCTGTTCCCCTCCCAGTTTGGCTGCTGATCATCCAGGATCCACTTCTCAGTAATCATCCTGTCTGTTCCCCTCCCAGCCTGGCGTTTTCCGTCCGGGACTGGAGACTCAGGGGGTTCCTGGTGGGCTGCAAGGGTATTAGGCCTAATTTTATTAACAGTATTTGTAGGGTCCAGCCCTATAGGGTCTGTGGGTTTTTCTCCTTGTGTGCGGAGACGAGAGCATACAAATAAAGACACAAGACAGACAAGAAAAGACAGGTGGGCCCAGGGGACCACTACCACCTAGACGCGGAGACCAGTAGTGGCCCCGAATGCCTGGCTGCACTGTTATTTATTGGATACAAGGCAAAAGGGGCAGGGTAAGGTGTATGAGTTGTCTCCAGTGATTGATAAGGTCATGTGAGTGACGTGTCCACTGGACAGGGGGGCCCTTCCCTGTTTGGCAGCCAAGGTGGACAGAAAGAGAGGACAGCTTATGCCATTATTTCTTCTGTGCATTTCAAAGACTTTAGTACTTTCACTAATTCTGCTACTGCTGTCTAGAAGGCAGAGCCAGGTGTACAGGGTGGAACATGAAAGTGGACCAGGAGTGTGACCGCTGAAGCACAGCATCACGGGGAGACGGTCAGGCCTCCGGAGGGCTGCGGGTGGGTTTGACTGATGTCAGGCCATCCACAAGAGGTGGTGGAGCAGAGTCTTCTCTAACGCCCCGGGGGGAAAGGGAGACTCCCTTTCCCGGTCTACTAAGTAACGGTTGCCTTCCCAGGCACTGGCGTGACCGCTAGACCAAGGAGCCCTCTAGTGGCCCTGTCTGGGCTAACGGGGACTCACGCTGTTGTCTTCTGGTCACTTCTCACCACGCCCCTTCAGCTCCTATCTCTGTATGGCCTGGTTTTTCCTAGGTTATAATTGTAGAGCAAGGATTATTATAATATTGGAATAAAGAGTAATGCTACAAACTGATGATTAATATGTATTATCTATAATCTATTTCTAGTATAACTATTCTTATTTTATATATTTTCTTTATTATACTGGAGCAGCTCATGCCCTCGGTCTCTTGCCTTGGCACCTGGGTGGCTTGCCGCCCACAAGTATTTTCTCATGAGAAGAGCTTTAATCCTAGTCTGAAAATAATCCTAACTACATTAAATTCACACCAAAGTGTCCAGAAAGACAGCATCTTAACTGCCATCCCAGGAACGCATCTGCTTCCCAGAGTCCTTCCCAAGAGCCAGTCGGTGTTCACGCATCCTGAGTTCCAGCCTCAGGCTGGAAACAGACCTTTCCAGAGGAGGTTGGGAAGGAGCTCGCCCAACCCTAGAGGGCTGGGAATTCCGGCAAGAGGTGACACGGAGGTGGGGCGGGGGCTGGAGCCTCCCCACGGTGCAGACCCCCATCCTGGGGTACAGGCAGACCCCAAGCTCCACCCCTCTGGGCCCTCTCTCTGGGAAGCCCCCTGAGCTCCGTGGACCGTGAGGATGTGGGAGGCATGCCAGGGAGCGACGGGGCTGGCTCTGTGGCTGGAGCTGAGGGGAGGGACGCAACCCCTCCCACTCTACATCCACATCCACAGTGACGCTTCACACCCAAAAAATAAGGAAGACTTATCAGGATGGCGGCACCTTAATTACTACTGGAATTAAAAACAGTGGATCTGCCATGTAATAGCCACTGTGAAAGGGTGTGGGCAGTGCTTAGAGCATTTTTTGTTTTTTGAGACAGAGTTTCGCTCTTGTTGCCCAGGCTGGAGTGGCGCTATCTGAGCTCACCACAACCTCCGCCTCCTGGGTTCAAGCGATTCTCCTGCCTCAGCCTCCCGAGTAGCTGGGATTACAGGCATGCACCACCATGCCTGGCTAATTTTATATTTTAAGTAGAGAAGGGGTTTCTCCGTGTTGGTCAGGCTGGTCTCGAACTCCTGACCTCAGGTGATCTGCCCGCCTCAGCCTCCCAAAGTGCTGGGATTACAGGTGTGAGCCACTGCACCGGCCCAGAGCTGTTCTTTAGCTAGGGGCCCTCACAGGAGTGTGGTTGGCAATTCTGAAATTAATTTGTACACAAATGAGCAGAAAGGCAGTGTGCCAAAGCCAAATTTTCAGAGAAGCTACAAACGAGGGGAGGCTGGACCAAATCCTACAGAACAGTGTGCACCTGTGGCTCCAGTGCACGCAGAGGGCTGTACCACTGTTCACCATGGCGGCTGCAGACGCCTCTTGGCTAGCGGCATGCAGCACGGAGGCCCAAGCCCCCCAAGCAGTCATGAAGACCCCCCTGCATCGTGGGAAAACCGCACCCCCCAAGCTGAGGAGCATTCTGCAAAATAGCGGCCAGCAGGTTTCAAACCAGGTCATGAAGAAAACCGAGGAACTGTCCCAGACTGCAGGCGGCAGCACAAGGACGGGCAGCGGGCACGTCAGACCAGAGACTGTCAGGAGCACCACGGTGCCCAGCAAGCATTCTGGTTTGGCCAACGTGCACAGAGACCATGTACCGCGCAACTGTTATGCAAGTTTTAAGTTATTTCAAAGTAAGAAGAGAACTTAACATGGGAGACTGTCAGTTTGGACGGGGCCCGAGAATGAGCAGAGCCGTCTGCCCAGCCCCTCACAGTGAACCCAGCCTCCCAGCGGGAGATTGCCCGCCCCGCAGGCACCCGCCTCCTCAGCTTGGGGGAGATGGTGCCCAGCCCCTCACAGTGAACACTCCAGGAGCCTTCCTCAGCTTGGGGGAGATGGTGCCCAGCCCCTCGCAGTGAACAATCCAGGAGCCCTCCTCAGCTTGGGGGAGATGGTGCCCAGCCCCTCGCAGTGAACGCTCCAGGAGCCCTCCTCAGCTTGGGGGAGATGGCCACATCCGGGGGCTCACCCAAGTCTCCAAAACAAAGCTTGAGAAAGTTTCCAGGGATCCATTTATTTACAACAGCATTCTAGGAGAAAGGTGAATGGGCCCCCTCCTCAGTGCCCAAGGGGACAGGACTGAGGCAGCCCCCACCTGGCCCATGGCTCTGCAGAGCTCTGTACCCTCCCCAAGGATGTTACTCACAACGGACAGAAGGACGTTCTTTCAACACCAGGGTTGATTTTGGGGAGGCTGAAGGGAACCCCATCCAGGACCTACCAACACTAGCCCCTCCCTGGGGGCTCCCAAGTTCTGAAAAGAAAACCGAACGCAGTGAGCCCACGTCAGGGTCTCCACGTTCCTGCACGTAACAGCCACGACATCACTGCAGCCTCAGCGTGGGCTGCGGGGGATGGGCAGGACTGAGGATGGGCGGGGACCCGCACTCCCCGCCAGCCGCCCACCACCTGCCTTTTCTACTTGGCAAAAACAAAAACAAAAACAAAACCCGGTAGCCTCAAGACAATGAAGTAAACTTTAGGAAATGGAGAAGACAGCAGGCTGTGCCCAATGCCTCTCTCAGCCTCCCAGCAAGTCCTTCCCAAGAGCTGCTGGTGGCTCTCCAGGGCCACAGTGGCAGGTTTTCCTCACAGCAGCCCCAACCCCAGCCCAGCTGAAGACGGCTCTCCCCAGCTCCCTTCACCAGCTGCCTTGGCTTCCAAGCTGGGAAGGCTTTGGGGTGCGGTCGGGGAAGGCACCCAGTTGTTTACAGATGGTAGAGGGCGACACAGGCAGCATCGTCACGAAGCGGGGCCCCAGGGAAAGGTCCTCCAGGAGAACCAGGCTGCCCACGGGGAGGAGCCACAAACGCACCCGCTCGGACTGCACCAAGCACGGTGGACAGGCTCCCTGTCGAGGAGATAGACAGCACAGCACACGTGGCCAAAGGCACCTCCAGAGGCAGCAGGTGAGTGAGGATGAAGACTGCAGGGTGGGCACACTTGGATGTGGATCTAGGTGACAGTTCTGTCCCCATGGACTGGGCAGCTTTGGGAACTGAGGGAACTGAGGGAGCGCAGGAGGCCAGGGGGCTCAGCCAGCTGGTAGGGGCGGCCGAGACCCCACCCCTGGAATGATGGAGGAGGAGGATGTCATCGTAAATACCACCAGGACAGCGTTGGGTGGCACCTGACATCCCCCAGCACACATAGGCCCGTGGTGCCTCCTTGGGCTATGTCTGTCCACATGGTGGGACCTCCTGCCCGCTGAGGGGGTGCCGACAGGCCTCAGGGAGTTGCTTGGCAACAGGGCAGCCCTGATCCCCTCTAGCTGACGGGAAGCAGCATGTCTGCTGCCCCAGAGTCTGAAGGCCCCCACAGTGCTGGGTGAAAGTCCACAGGGCCCCTGCTGGCCTCCCCGCTGTGGGCTCAGAGTCACAGAAATCACCCCCAGAAATTTGCAGAAACTCAACATCAGGACACAGACCCACCGCCCAACCTAAAAGAACAGGAACCACCCTGAGGCCACGCAGGCCTGGCAGGTGAGAGACGCAGAGTGGCTGCCGGCCGCAGCCCCGCAGGGTCAGCACAAAGGCAAGATGCGGTGGGGAGAGGACAGGAGCCTTCCAGCACATCACGGGGCAGAGGCGGCGCACTGCGGCAGGGCACGGCTAGTTCCTCAAGGCGGCCAACCTGGAAACCAACAACAGGACTCGGGTCAGGGAGGGGAGGGGGTCTCTAACCACCACATGCTCCCACTGAAGGTGACCCTTTTCCTCTTCAGTGTCCTGAGATAACATGAGTGACAGGCCTTGGAAACAGACATGCCCTGTCCCACTCTTACCTGATCCGTTAGGAAAGGTGCAGTATTCTAAAGTGCACTGCAGACGTGCGTAAACGCCATGTCTGACACACACGCAAGCCCTCACGCCAGCCGGAACAGGGCGGGGCAGCTCGGGGGCGGGGCAGCTCGGGGACGGGGCAGCTCGGGGGCGGCTGCAGCTGGGGCCTCTGAGTGGAGATCAGGGCTCCCTGATCGGAGCCTCAGCCCAAGCTCTCCTCCAGCCTCTAACCCACAACCCTCTCTCCGTTCCCACAGCACCAGAGTGTGGGGTTGGTGACACAGCGTTTCGGGGACCGACCCTACCTCCGTGACAGCTGGTCCTCCTGGCTGCGCACAGAGCTCTCGCCCACGGCAGAGGCGCCCTCGGGCAGCTGGCTGAGCTGGTCCAGCACCTCCAGGCCATTCTCCTCGGCGATCTGCATGATGAGGCTGTCCACCTGCTCCTGCGGCGTGGTCAGGGTGGTGGCCGAGCTCATGGAGTCCTCCATCACCTGGGGGCAGGGGCGTGCTCTGGACAACAGGTGGGGCCCAGGCCCACGGGGCCCCACTCAGCTTCACAAGGGTGCGACCACACTTTTCGTTCCCTCACACAGCCGGCCACCTTCTTGCCCTATTCTCTCACTGACTCTCTCTCTGTCTCACCTTCCACCAGAAGCCTTTCCTGCCCCCCCACCCAGCCCCACCCTCTGACTGTGCCATGCCTGCTGCCTCGGGTGGACATCTTTCTACACCTCCGCATGCTTGTTTGCCATCTGAGCCTCCCCAAAAGGAGCCAGGTGCCTGCAGGAGCCCTGGCGCCCTGCCCACCCTACCTGTCAGGGTCCTGGCAGGGACCCAGCACAGAGGATGCTTGGCGATGTCAGGGAGCAACCACAGGAATGCAGAGACAGCACGTCAGCCTGTGAGCCACCCCTCCCAATGAGGTGCCCACATACCCTCCTTGTCCCCAGGCCACAGCCCCAAGGGCAGGGGCCACATACCGATGTATGGACGTCCAGGTTCTGCACCTGCTGCTCGAACCTGTCCATCACTGAGGAGACCTTCTGCAGGTCCATGGTGCTCAGGGCCTTGTCCAGGGCTTTGGTCACCTGGGCCATGTTCTTGGTCACCTGAGACAGGAGAGGGCGCAGGAGGGAACAGGATGAAAAGCAAGCAGAGCTCACGCACTAGGGACGGGTCCCCTGGATTCTGACAAGAGAGATGGGGCACCCCAACCCTGACCCGCAAAACCCCAACTCTGGGCTGAGCCATCATCTAGGTCCTATGGAAAGACCACCAACTCAATGGGAAAGGCCATGGAGACCCAGTGCGGGGTCAGTGGAGAAAAGGCTGCCGACGTGGGGTCTCCAGGACTGCTGTGCCCTCCTGGCCCACCTGCACTGTGTGAAGGAAATGCCTGCAACAGCCAAGGCTCCGCTGTGACGTCCCTGACCCAGCAGAGATGAGCCTGGCCGTGCAGCCTCTGCCTCTTGTGGGAGTTGCCAAGACCGAGGCCTGGCCGGGCACAGTGACAGTGAGTGATTCACGCCTATAATTCCAGCACTTTGGGAGGCCGAGGCGGGAAGATTGCTTGAGGCCAGGAGTTTGAGACCAGAATGGCCAACATAAACACCCTGTCTCTACATAAAAATGAAAAAATCAGCCGGGCATGGTGGTGGATGCCTGTGGTCTCAGCTACTTGGGAGGCTGAGGCAGGAGGATCGCTTGAGCCCAGGAGGTTGAGGCTGCAGTGAGCTGTGACTGCACCACTGCACTCTAGCCTGGGTGACAGAGCAAGACAGTCTCTAAAAAATATATATTAAAAAAAAAAAAAAAGCCCAAGTCCCATCAAGAGGTCCTTCCGGCCGGGCGCGGTGGCTCACGCTTGTAATCCCAGCACTTTGGGAGGCCGAGGCGGGCGGATCACGAGGTCAGGAGATCGAGACCACAGTGAAACCCTGTCTCTACTAAAAATACAAAAAAATTAGCCGGGCGTGGTGGCGGGCGCCTGTAGTCCCAGCTACTCGGAGACGCTGAGGCAGGAGAATGGCGTGAACCCGGGAGGAGGAGCTTGCAGTGAGCCGAGATTGTGCCACTGCACTCCAGCCTGGGTGATAGAGCAAGACTCCGTCTCAAAAAAAAAAAAAAAAAAAAAAAAAAAAGAGGTCCTTCCTGGGGCATCAGTGCAAGCTCAGGGTGCAGCCTCACCTGTGTCCCTGCCAGCACTCCCCTCCCCGCGCTGATCCAGCTTCCCTCAACCTCCCCTCCCCGAGCTGATCCAGCTTCCCTCAACTCTGAGCTACCCCACATCCAGACCGCAGAGCCCATTCCTGCTTCAGCCAGCAGATGCCACCCACCTAGCACCAGGGCCCAGCACTCACCCCCTTCATAGTCACAGCTGTCTGCACCTTGGAAGCCACTGCGTCCACGCGGGACGCCATCCGAAGCCAGTTCACACCTTCGTTCTTCTTGCGGATGGCATTCTCGGCATACACACGGGCACACTCTACATTTTTCTGCAGAAGGGCCTGAAACCCAGGGGAAAAAGCGGCTGGAAGAACTTGGTGGTGTGTGTGCCCCCTGCTAGGAGCCCAGTTTTTTGTTTTGAAACGGAGTCTCGCTGTCGCCCAGGCTGGAGTGCAGTGGCGCAATCTCGACTCACTGCAAGCTCCGCCCCCCAGGTTCACGGCATTCTCCTGCCTCAGCCTCCCGAGTAGCTGGGATTACAGGCGCCCGCCACCACGCCCCGCTAATTTTTTGTATTTTTAGTAGAGACGGGGTTTCACCGTGTTAGCCAGGATGGCCTCAATCTCCTGACCTCGTGATCCGCCCCCCTCGGCCTCCCAAAATGCTGGGATTACAGGCGTGAGACACCGCGCCCGGCCGTAGGAGCCCAGTGTTGAGGCGGTGGGCGGGCCTCTCCCCAAAAATGTTTGAACTAAAAACGCAAACACCCAGGCCCCAGCCTAGCCCCCCAATCCCCCAAGCAGGCTTCTGCTCCGTCCCCCGCACCCCTCCAGCACTCCACCAGGCATGGGACACAGCGGGTGACACTCAGAGCCTGTGGCAGGCAGTTCTCCGAGCTCCTTTCTCCCTGGGACCCTGGCTGTGGGTGAAGAGTTACCAAAGTCCAGTACCCTGGGACCTACTTCACCAATTACACAGTTTTAAGAGCTGCACAAGATCCCACCTTCTTTCCTTTTTTTTCTTTTTTTGTAGGTGGAATCTCGCTCTGTGGCCCAGGACGGAGTGCGGCGGTGTGATCTCGGCTCACCGCAACCTCCACCTCCTGGGCTCAAGCAATTCTCCCGCCTCGGCCTTCCGAGTAGCTGGGGTTACAGGCGCGAATCACTGCGCCCAGCCTAGATCCCTCCCTTCCTTCTGCCCTGTCCATCGTGGGGAGGGGACCCCTCCTGGAGAGGCACCCCTGTGAGCCTCCAGCCCCATCCCACCCCATGGGGCAGGGGCATCATGCCTCTGCCCAGACCCTGGTGCCCTAGGCACTAGCTCTGTAGGGAGGAGAGAGCTAAAAATGATAGGATCCGCTGGGCCCGGTGGCTCGTGCCTGTAATCCCAGCACTCTGGGAGGCCGAGGCAGGTGGATCACCTGAGGTCAGGAGTTTGACACCAGCTTGGCCAACATGGCGAAACCCCATCTCTACTAAAAATACAAAAATTAGCGAGGCGTGGTGGCGCATGCTTGTAATCCCAGCTACTCAGGAGGTTGAGGCAGGAGAATCACTTGAACCCAGGAGGCGGAGGTTGCAGTGAGCCAAGACCGTACCTCTGCACTCCAGCCTGGGCAACAGTGAGACTCCACCTCAAAAAAAAAAAAGATAGGATCGTGGCAGGCAGCTAGCTAGAAGCCCTCCTCCTGCAGATGGCAAAATGAAGTTCAGAATGTTGGAAATGGAAAGAAGGAAAAGAATGAAGGCAATGCACTCATCTCTGTGCTCTGGACGCCCTCAGTGGGCTGGGAAGGCCTGGCAGGGTCTGTAGGGCAGGGACAGAAGCCACTCTGGGCTCCACCACACACAGCACTTCCCTTCTTCAGTGCCTGTTTGTCTTATGTGGGAAGCAAATACTTTGAGGCTCAGAAATCATGGTGAGGATTAGGCTGGGCACAGTGGCTCATGCCTGTAATCCCAGCACTTTTGGAGGCCAAGGCAGGCGGGTCACTTGAGGCTAAGAGTTCGAGACCGGCCTGGCCAACATGGCGAAACCCCATCTCTACAAAAAAATTAAAAAATTAGCTGGTGCAGCCTGTAATCGCAGCTACCCATGAGGCGAAGGCCCTAGAATCAATTGAACCCGGGAGGCAGAGGTTGCAGTGAGATGAGATCACACCTGTGCACTCCAGCCTGGGCAACAGAGCAAGACTCTGTCTCAAAAAAATATATATATATATATATCTATATCTATATCTATATATATCTATATATATATCTATATATATCTATATCTATATCTATATATATCAAGGTGACGATTAAATCATGCTGTAGAAAGTGCCCTGCCCCTCCCCAAAAGACATCAAAACAGGACACAAAAATAAGGGCAGAAAAGGACAGAAGACAGACAGGAGAGTCATGACCCCATAGCCCCCAGGGTCTCACCTTCTTCACTTTGGCCTGCTCTGCCTTGGAGTCCTTCTCCGCCTTCTTGGCCAGCTTCTCCAGCTGCTTTGCCGTGAACTGAGCGGAAGCCGGAACGTCCTGGGTCAGACATGCGGAGCCCATCCCCCAGGCCCTGCTCTCCACACCCCCACACCTGTGCCCACACAGGTTCCTAAGCACCCATCAGCCAGCCTGGGCCCAGTACACGGCAGGGAAGGCGTGAAGCCTGCGGGCGTGCATCCTGGGCGGCAAGAGATGGCACCAGCTGGAGGAGGAAGCTGCCTGCTCTGCCTCAGGCTCTGTCTGGGTTTTCTCCAGTGTATGTCTTCTCCGTGAACAGCCTCACCCAAGGCCTCCTCCAGAGCGGAAGGGTCAGAAACCTCTCACTCTGATCTCAGCTCCTGCTTACGGATGGCTTTTCAACATCAAAGAAAGACGCAAGGAAACTCACTTCAGGCTACCCCCAAGTCATAACACAGAATTCCAGGTAAAAACACACCTGAAAATGTTATCTTGAGAGAACGCTGTGGATGCAAGAGGTTGCTGGGCAGCACACGCAGCTTCCGGGGGACTAACTGCTGTGCCAGCACCACACGGATGCAGGGCCTCTGGCAACCCATCTGGAACCACAAACGCCCTGTACCAGGTAGCCCTGGCCACCAGCACCACAGGGTGCAGGACACAAGCAGGCCTCAGCCGGTCCCCTCTGTGCCCAGCAGCATCTGACAGGCCCACTGTGATGGGAAAGCATCCCAAAGCCGCATACAGTAGCTCCGCACATCACTCCTGCCCAGTAGCTCAGAGCCAGCGACAAGGCAAGATAAAGCTGGCCACAGATGAGCAGCCAGGAGCACATCCCAGGGAAATGCATGGAAACCTGCCCTGGATTACTGGAAGCTGCAACCTCCACCTCCACCCCACATGGGAAGAATACTCAGAAAGCTCTCCTTCAAATGATCTCACAGAATGAGTCCACACAGCGGAACATCAAGGCCTAATGCCCAAGTTGTCTTTTTTCTTTTCTTTTCTGTTTTTTTTTTTTGAGACGGAGTCTCTGTCGCCTAGGCTGGAGTGCAGTGCCGCGATCTGGGCTCACTGCAAGCTCTGCCTCCCGGGTTCATGCCATTCTCCGGCCTCAGCCTCCCGAGTAGCTGGGACTACAGGCGCCTGCCACCGCGCCCCGCTAATTTTTTTTGTGTTTTTAGTAGAGACGGGGTTTCACCATGGTCTCCATCTCCTGACCTCGTGATCCACCTGCCTCGGTCTCCCAAAGTGCTGGGATTACAGGCGTGAGCCACCGCGCCTGGCCTCAAGTTGTCTTTCTTAAGATAACACTCCAGGCTGGGCGCGGTGGCTCACGCCTGTAATCCCAGCACTTTGGGAGGCCGTGGCGGGCAGATCACGAGGTCAAGAGATCGAGACCATCCTGGCCAACGTGGTGAAATCCCGTCTCTATTAAAAATGTAAAAAAAAATTAGCTGGGCAAGGTGGTGGGCGCCTGTAGTCCCAGCTACTCGGGAGGCTAAGGCAGGAGAATCGCTTGAACCCAGGAGGCAGAGGTTGCAGTGAGCCAAGATCATGCCATTACACTCCAGCCTGGGTGATGGAGCGAGACGCCATCTCAAAAAAAAAAAAAAAAAAGATAACACTCTTTCTTTCATGGACGACCCTAATGATCTGCCTCCACTTAGCCTGAGATATGAAGAGAGCTAATATGTCACCAAGGTGGCTCAATAATCCCCTCCTTGGTCAGCAGTCTGAGCCCTGTGTGGCAGTCACTCAACTGTTACATAATCTGCCTGACTGTTTCTGTGGCTCTGAGTGAGCGTGGCTTACACTATCTGTCCTCACCAGAACAGGGCTGGGGTGAACGGCCATTCGGTACATACCTTCAGCTGGAACAGGGTATCTGCAAAGAAAGAGGGAATGGTTTGAGGATTGGGAATGGGACGTTACCCTTCTGGCAGGGAGGACCCACTAGGATCCTTCTAGACACCAGGAGCTAGAACACAGACACAGCCTACACCCGCCTGGGGCCTTCGGGGAGCCCCAACAGGGGAGGCACAAGACAGATTCGTGTGCCAGCCCTGGCTCCTTGCTAGCCACAGGGCCCAGCAAATGCAGACCCTCCCTCCCTGTTTCCCTGTTGGGAACATGAGGGTGGCACCAGCCAATCTCAAAGCGTTAGTGTGAGGACAGAAGAGGTCATGGACACAGCATCTTTTGGCCATGGTTAGAATCCAAAAGATGGTGGTTTATAATTAATGCAACTTTGCAAAAGCCCCTTGGGATTCTTTCCCAATTTAAAATTTCACCTGTAATCCCGGCACTCTATCGGGGGCCGAGGCCAGGGGATCACTTAAAGCCAGGGTTTGAGGCCAGCCTGGGCCAATTTAAAAGTTCACTACTTGACAGGTTACTTTTCACAGACTCTTTCTCCCCAAAGGTAAATGGATAAAAATAGCAAGGTGGTAACTCTTAGGCATCAAAGACCTGATTTCCAGTGGGCACAGTCGCTCACGCCTGTAATCACAGCACTCTGGGAGGCTGAGGCGGGCGGATCACTTGAGGTCAGGAGTTCGAGACCAGCCTGGGGAATATAGTCAGCCCTCATCTCTATTAGAAAAAAATATTTTTTTTTGCTGGGTATGGTGGCTCACGTCTGTAATCTCAGCACTTTGGGAGGCCGAGGCGGGCGGAGATCGAGACCATCCTGGCTAACATGGTGAAACCCCGTCTCTACTAAAAAATACAAAAAAATTAGCCGGGTGTGGTAGCGGGTACCTGTAGTCCCAGCTACTCGGGAGGCTGAGGCAGGAGAATGGCGTGAACCCGGGAGGTGGAGCTTGCAGTGAGCCGAGATCGCGCCACTGAACTCCAGCCTGGGCAACAGAGAGAGACTCTGTCTCAAAAAAAAAAAAGAAAAAATACTTTCTTTCGAAAAGTAGGATTGAACTCAATTCATTCAACAGCTAAATTTGGAGAGTGACCCTGACCCCTGATTCCTGAAAGGGCTTCACCACACTAGCCAGAATGAGGCAATGGAGCCTGTAAAATAATGAGGTTACTGAGTGTTCACAAATGCACACCAAGGCTCCAAGATGAGACCTCCTGGGGTTCCAGCAAGCTCTGGGCATCGTTCAGTCTATCGCCTGTCAGTGCAGGTGTGGTCAAGGCCAAGTTCAACCTGTCATCTGTCAGTTCAGGTGTGGTCAAGGCCAAGGTTATCTGTGACTGGAAAACAGCCAGCCTGACCCAGGTGACACGGTACAGGTAGGCGGGCCATCCCACCCAACTCACTACGGGATGCTGGCCAAACCGCCCTCCTCACCTCTGCTTTCCGTCACCTCAGCTTTCCCTCACTTCAGCTTTTCCTCACCTCAGCTTTCCCTCACCTCAGCTTTCTCTTCCAGCTGTGTGTGGCAGCACAAAAACCCAGCTAAGGCAAAATCTGACTCTGAGGAAATCTGACATGGGCTTGAGATAAGTCCCCTCAAAAGAGGTGAGTGAGCTGTGGAGTGAAAAGCCATAATTTTTTTTTTTTGAGAAGGAGTCTCACTCTGTCACCCAGGGTAGAGTGCAATGGCACCATCTTGGCTCAGTGCAACCTCTGCCCCCAGGATTTAAGCGATTCTCCTGCCTCAGCCTCCCAAGTAGTTGGAATTACAGGGGCATGCCACCAGGCCCAGCTCATTTTTGTATTTTTAGTAGAGATGGGGTTTCACCATGTTGGCCAGGCTGGTCTCAAACTCATGACCTCAGGTGATCCACCAACCTCGGCCTCCCAAAGTGCTGGGATTACAGCCCTGAGCCACCGCGCCCGGCCTCCCAGAGTGCTGGGGTTACGGGCCTGAGCCACCACGCCGGGCCTGGCCAGCATATTTTTCGTGGCAGGAGGTAGATGTTATCTTTCATTTTCTCTCAAGGCAATTTGTAGAAAATCTCTACACATTTCCTTCATGATGATGACACGGTGGTACTATAGCTTTTCACAGTTCAAAAAGAATTTTTTTTGAGACGGAGTCTCGTTCTGTCGCCCAGGCTGGAGTGCAGTGGCGGATCTCGGCTCACTGCAAGCTCCGCCTCCCGGGTTCAGGCGATTCTCCTGTCTAACCCTCCTGAGTAGCTGGGACTACAGGCGCCCACCACCACGCCCGGCTAATTTTTTTGTATTTTTAGTAGAGATGGGGTTTCACCGTGTTAGCCGGGATGGTCTCAATCTCCTGACCTTGCAATCCGCCGGCCTCAGCCTCCCAAAGTCCTGCGATTACAGGCGTGAACCACCAGGCCCAGCCCTTCAAAAAGTATTTTTAAAAGCCTGCCCATCACACCAGCCCAACGATGTTTCAGCAAACGTAGGACTTCATTTTGCCAGATTCTTCCTGTTCTTTGGTATCCCTGAGCACAGAACCAGCGCCAGGTGTAGAAGGTAAGAACTAGGGCGTCCCATTGAGCACAGAGCCGCTTGCCTTGTGCTGGCTCCTGCTCAAACCTCTGCTTCTCCATGTGGAGAATGGACGCAAAGAGCTGCTCTGACCAGCGCCTGGCACTTAGGGAGCGCTTTCTATCTGAGCTCTTCTGATTTGTCGTGATGCTGTTTGGGGCAGGGGGTGCAACTGTCACTTTTTCTGGTGCCCTCTGACCCGACATTCCAGGGCCCGAAAGGCCGAACAGGCATCGCACAGTCCCCTCTACCGAGCTGGTGGGAAAGGGCGCCTGACGCTGAGGAGTGCCAGGGGCGGGGGAAAGGGTCCTGGGTCGGTGGTCAGGGATCGAGGCCCGGGGCAAGGGGTCCTGGGTCGGGAGTCTAGGTCCCGGGTCCGTGGTTGGGGGTCGGAGGTCGAGGCCCCGGGGAAGGCATACCGGGTTGAGAGTTGGGGGTGGAGGCCTGGGGGAAGGGGTCCCGAATCGGGGGTCGAGGATCGAGGGCCGGGGGGAGGGGTCCCGGGTCGAGGGTCGAGGCCTGGGGTAAAGGATCCCGGGTTGGGGTTGGGGGCCGGGGAAGGGTCCCGGTCGGTGGTCGGGGGTCGAGGCCCGGGAGAAGGGGTCCCGGGTCGGTGGTCTAGGCCCCGGGGAAGGGGTCCCGGGTCGGGGATCGGGGGTCGAGGCCCCGGGGAAGGGGTCCGGGTCGGGGATCGCGGGACGAGGCCCGGGAGAAAGGGTCCCAGGTCGGTGGTCGAGGCCCTGGGGAAGGGGCCGGGTCGGGGATCGGGGGTCGAGGCCCGGGGGAAAGGGGTCCCCGGTCGGTGGTAGAGGCCCCGGGGAAGGAGTCCGGATCGGGGATCGGGGGGTGAGGCCCAGGAGAAGGGGTCCCAGGTCGGTGGTCGAGGCCCGAGATCCCTCCTGAGCCCCGCCCGCGGCCCCAGGTGGGCGGAGCCCACGCCAGTGGGAGAAGCGGCCCCGCCCCGCGCGCGAGTCCCCGGAGGACGGCCGCGACCTCTTACCGTCCATGGCCACAATGACAGGAGCAGCACTCGGAGAGGGAGAAGGGACGCCAACTCCGGGCGGCGTCAGGTCCCGGCGGCGATCGAACCGACCAAGCTGCACCCGGCGGGGACTTCCGGGGTCACCGCCTCACTTCCGGTCGCACGGGCTGCTCTCGCGAGAGGATGGTGGCCGGTGCCGCCAGAGGGGCGGGGCGCGGCTGCGCGGCGCGCAGTCGCCATGGTGACGCACGCCGCGGCCGCGAGGACCTTTTGTGAGTCACTCCGGGCTGCCCTGCCGCGGAGGTGCGGGGACCCGGGCTTGCGCCGGCGGGGGCGGTGGGCTCACCTATGGGCCTTTCCAAAAGCAAGCAGAAACCCAGGAAAGGTAAAGGGGGCGCAGGCGCTGGGCTTCCCGCCTCTCCGCCCCTCGGCGCGGGCCCAGGGCGGGGCTGGGCGGGGCGGTGCGAGCGCAGGCGCCAGGCTCTTCCCGGTGCGAACCGTTCCTGCCGCCGACTCCGCCACGGACGACGCGTTTCCCGCCTGAGGCGGTTATGGAAACGCAGAGACTGGAGACTTTTGAAGCCAGCTTATTCTGGACCCAAGCAGGCGACTGAAGACGATGGGACCTACTGCCCTGGATTCAGTAAGTCCCGGGTCTAACGGATGATCCGTGTATTTCAGGTGAGGAACAAAAGAAGGGATCCACCTATTCAGTTCCAAAATCTAAGGAGAAGTTGATGGAGAAGCATTCCCAGGAAGGCAGGCAGGCAGACAGGGAGTTGGAGAAGCCTATGGACAGCCTCCACCCCGGGTCCGGGACAGCCAAGCACCTGCCGCCGGCAACTTCGCTGGAAGGTAGGAGACGGCGGGAGGGAGCGAAGCGAGGTCAGCGGCTTGGAGGATCTGGGGCTGGGGTGAGGAGCCTGCTTCTAAGACCCTACTGGATGGACACTAGTAGCAGGCACGCGCCCTAAAGATCAAACTGCTTTGTTTTAGGAACTTTATGTAGGAGGTAAATACCCAGAATTCTTGGTTGAAAACATAAGTTTTATGAAAAGGTAGGTCAGTTCTCGAGTGATAAGTGCGGACCAGGTGGTCGAGGGGCTGGGGCAGTGTGCGTGTGTCTCACGTGAGGTTCTCCTGGAGGGCTGGGTATCTAGGTGCCTTGAGAATCCCTCAGCCTCCTCACACTGGAACAGGGCCCTGGGAGGCCGTCCCAGGCTGGACTGTAGCTCTCTGAGGGCTGTGGGGGCAAGTACATTGCGGAGGGTGACCGACAATTAGAACCTGGGTGCGACAAAGGTGTCTTTTCTAACAGCCTAGTGTGACCAGACCTTTGGGTGTGTGTGGGAAGATGAGGCCCCAACAGTATGAAGAAGCTAGAATACAAAGTTTTCCATCAGTTTTATCACGTGGAGCTGGAAGCGTTAAATATTTTAAACAACGGAGGTGCTGCCTGGGGCGGTAGTTCACACCTGTCGTCCCAGTTACTTGGCCGAGGCAGGAGGATCTTTTGAGCCCAGGAGTTCAAGACCAGCTTGGGCAACATAGTGAGACCCTGTCTCTACAAAAAATAAATATTTGAAAATAAAAAACAAGGGCGGCACGATGGCGTCTGTGCCTACCGACGGGGGAAGCCGGTTCGCAGGGGAGGTGGCCCGGTCAGAGACACATTGCTGTGGCCCAGTGGGAGCCAGCGAGGCCTTGCAGTACGAATTCCAGAAGGGTCAAGCAGGCAGAACCCGCAGAGTCTGCCGTCTGAGGAAATTGGGGGCCTGTGCCAGGAGGAAGTGTTTCAGTTTCATCACAAGAATGAACCACATGGCTGGGCACAGTGGCTCACGCCTGTAATCCCAGCACTTTGGGAGGCCGAGGCAGGTGGATCACTTAAGGTCAGGAGTTCAAGACCAGCCTGGCCAACATGGTGAAACCCTGTCTCTACTAAAAATACAAAAATCAGCTGGGCATGGTGTTATGTGCCTGTAATCCCAGTTACTTGGGAGGCTGAGGCAGGAGAACTGCTTGAACCTTGAACTGGGACCTGGGAGGCAGAAGTAACGATGAGCGAGATTGCACCACTGCACTCCAACCTGGGCTACAGAGTGAGACTATCTCAAAAAAGAAAAAAGAAAGGAATGAACCACTCGGGTCAGACAAGAACCACTCAGGTCAGACAAGAACGAATGTCAGGGGGATGACTGGCCTGCTAGGCAGAGGAGCTGGGCCTGGACTGGTTCAGACTGAGACGCTTGTGGGATCAAGGGCTCGAAGTAGGAGGCTCTGGGCCTTGGACTTGGAAGAAAGGCCTGGATTTGAATTCCCAACTTTGGAACCCCCCACTGGAGGGCGGAACCCCTCACTGGAGGGCAGAACCCATCACTGGAGGATGGAAGTCTGCAGGAATAGCATCACCCTAGGGTGGCGGTTTGGAAAATGCTACCTGTCTGTCAGGGTGCTTTTAGCTGAAAGTTACAGAAAAGCTAACTAAATACGGCTTTAACGCAGGGTTTTAATGTCTCACGAATGAAGGGTCAGAGGCAAGGCTTCCAGGTTGGCTTGCTTGTTAGCACAGCAGTGATCAAAGGCTTTGCATGTCTCTTCTTGACCCCTCTCAGTGTCCACAGCCCCCGATGAGTGTACAGCCCCCACACGCAGGCAGGACTGCGTCTACTCCAAAGGCATTGCTGCTTGCTTTATATTAGCAAGGAAGGCTTCGCCTGCCCAGCCTCTCCAGGACTCCCTCAACGGTGCAGATTCTCCAGGGGCTGGAGGGAGCTGTGAAGCACGGGAGTGGGCAGGTCCTCTGCCAGCAACGGAACTGGGGGAAGGAGGACCGCCTGCTGGAAAGGCCCCAGCAGTGTCTGTCACACCAGACGGTGGGGGAGGAAGGTGGACATGAAGGGAAAACAGCAGAGCAAGAGTGAGGACAAAGTTTCAGGAGAGAAGATGAAGTGTGCACGCTGCCCATGCAGTGACGGGCTGAGCGACAGTGAGGAGCAGGCTGCTGACTCCCTTGCCACACGGTGAAGGAGTCCTGGAGGTAGGACACTGACAGAAAAGCCAGAGGAAAGACCCCTCGTATCGCATTTCCCTTTACATGAAATGTCCAGAAAAGGCACATTTACAGAGAGAAGCAGATGAGTGGTTGCCGGGCAGAAATGGGAGCCAGACACAGTGGAGCACAAGGGGACTTTGGAGGGTGATGGAGATGGTTTTCAACCTGAATCTGAACCTGGGAAGCACTGCAGTTTAGTAGTCCTGGTCCCTAAGCCCTTCCAGTGCAGGAGCCAGACTTGTGAGCGAACAAGCCGTTAGTGATTCCAGGCTCTGGCTGGTACCCTGAGTCTTCTCAGCTTGGGGCATGCACCTCAGGGGAAGCCAGCATCAGTCTCCATCCCCAAGAGCCACGCTGGACGTGTCAGTGAGTCTTCAGATGCCTACAACTGCCTGGGCAACCACACGTGATACTTGTCCTGCGAAACCTGTCCTGAACCCATGAAATCCAGAGAAAATAAAGTCGTCGTTTTAAGCTGCTGAGGTTTGGGGTGAGTTACTATGAAGCAGTAGTGAGCAGAACAGAAGGGCCATGATGGGCAGAAAGTTTGGCCATAAGTTAATCATCGTGGCAGCTGTTGGGATATTAATGTGGCTTGGCTGTGTCCTCACCCAAATGTCATTTTGAATTCCCACATGTGGGAGGAGCTGGGTGGGAGGTGATTGAATTATGCGGGCAGGTCTTTTCCTGCTGTTTTCGTGATAGTGAATGAGTCTCACCAGATCCGACGGTTTTAAAAACAGGAGTTTCCTGCATAACCTCTCTCTCTGCCTGCTGCCATCCATGTAAGATGTGACTCGCTCCTCCCTGCCTTCCGCCATGATTGTGAGGCATCCCCAGCCATGTGGAACTAAGTCCATTAAACCTTTTTCCTGTATAAATTATTCAGTTTCTGGTTTGTCTTTATTAGCAGCATGAAAACGGACTGATACAGATAGATGTATTATACTGTTACCCCTGCTACTTCTGTCTATGCTTTAATTTTTGCATTACAAAGTTCACAAACATACAAACATTATAGAGCTCTAACATCACAGATTAGTCAGCTTGTTCCCCAATGTTGGAAATTCTACCACAAATAAAGAACTTGGGAAAAAAAGGAGGGGAATGTTAGAAGGAAATCTGAGCAACCTAGACCTGGGCTCAGTCACGCCTGAGACAGTCAGATGGGGTATTTGAGGATGAGTCAGTGTTAATTTTCTTAGATGTGGCAGTGCTATTGTAGTTACGCGAAAACACAATCCCTATCTGATACAGAAATATACTGCAACGTTTATGGGTAAAATCATATGTCTGAAATTCCTTAAAGATACTCAGGACGACAGGTGCGGTGGCTCATGCTCTAATCCCAGCACTTTGGGAGGCCGAGACGGGTGGATCACTTGAGGTCAGGAGTTCGAGACCAGCCTGGCCAACATAGTGAAACCCTGTCTCTACAAAAAATACAAAAAAATCAGCTGGGTGTGGTGGGGCACACCTGTAATTCCAGCTACTTTGGAGGCTGAAGCAAGAGAATCGCTGGAACCCAGGAAGCAGAGGTTGTAGTGAGCCACGATCATCCCACTGCACTCCAGCCTGGGCGATAGAGCGAGAATCCATCTCAAAAAAAAAAAAAAAAAAAAAACTCAGGAAAAAAATGAAGAAAGAACAAGATAACAAAATACTGATTGAAGCTGAGTGCTGCATAGGTGCAGGTGCTCATTCACTATTCTATTCTATTGTATGTTTGAACACTTTTTTTTTTTTTGAGATGGAGTTTCCTTCTTGTTGCCCAGGCTGGAGTGCAATGGCATGATCTCGGCTCTCAGCTCACCGTAGCCTCCGCCTCTCAAGTTCAAGCGATTCTCCTGCCTCAGCCTCCCAAGTAGCTGGGATTACAGGCACCCGCCACAACCCCCAGCTAAATTTTTTTGTATTTTTAGTAGAGACGGGGTTTCACCACGTTGGCCGGGCTGGCCTCAAACTCCTGGCTTCAGCTGCTCCACCCGCCTTCGCCTCCCAAAGTGCTGGGATCAGAGGCGTGAGCCGCCACACCCGGCCTCCCAGAGTGCTGGGATCACAGGTGTGAGCCACCGCGCCCAGCCTGTTTGAACACTTTTGTAATGTTTTGTTATTTGTTTGTTCTGAGATGGAGTCTCACTCTGTTGCCCAGGCTGGAGTGCAGTGGCACGATCTTGGCTCATTGCGACTTCTGCCTCCTGGGTTCAAGCATTTCTTCTGCCTCAGCCTCCCGAGTAGCTCGGACTACAGGCATGTGCCACCACGCCTGGCTAATTTTTGTATTTTTAGTAGAGACGGGCTTTTACCGTGTTGGACACGCTGATCTCAAACTCCTGACCTTGTGATCCACCCACCTCGGCCTCCCAAAGTGCCAGTATTAGAGGTGTAAGCCACCACGCCCAGCCTGTAACATTTTCATGAAGGTAGAGTATGCTTAATTGCAAGAAAATTTTGAAAAAGAAGAGAAATGGAACACTTCTATCAGCTATTAAAAAATATCATGCTGAGTGAAAAAAGCCAGTCCCAGAAGGTCACATGCTGTATGATTCAATTTCTTTTTTTTTTTTTTTTTTTAGGCTGGAATGCAAATGACATCATCTTGGCTCACTGCAACCTCGGCCTCCCAGGTTCAAGCAATTATCCTACCTCAGCCTCCGTAGTAGCTGGGACTACAGGCATGCACCACCATGCCCTGCTAAACTTTGTATTTTTAGTAGCAATGGGGTTTCTCCGTGTTGGTCAGGCTGGTCTCAAACTCCCGACCTCAGGTGATCCGCTTGCCTTGGCCTCCCAGAATGCTAGGATTACAGGCGTGAGCCACCACACCCGGCCGTGATTCCATTTCTGTAACATTCTCTGAATGACAAAATTATAGACAGGACAGATTGTTGGTTGCTAGGGCTTTGGGGTTGGGGTAGGGAGTGGGTGTGTCTGAAGGGCAGCAGGAGGAAGATGGGATTGTTGGTTGTGGTGGTGATTGATTAAATGGCGTAGCTGTACATACACTCATAGTACCGGAGTCCGTTTCCTCGTGTCGATAATGGTACTATAGTTATATAAAATGTTCGCTTTGGGAGCCAAGCACAGTGGCTCACACCTGTAATTTCAGCACTTTGGGAAGCCTAGGCAGGCAGATCACTTGAGCCCAGAAGTTCAAGACCAGCCTGGGCAACATGGTAAAGCCCGATTTTTACAAAAAAGACAAATTAGCTGGGTGTAGTGGAGTGTGCCTGTAGCCCCAACTACTCAGGGGCCTGAGACAGGAGGATCCCTTGACCCCAGGAGGTTGAGGCTGCAGTGAGCCAAGATCGCGCCACTGCCCTCCAGCCCGGGCGACAGAGTAAGACCCTATTTATGCTTCCTAGCAAGGAAAGATAGTACACATATTGAAGAATTTGACTGCATTAAAATGTTAAACCTCTCCCCAAACTCTTATAAACAATTGTAAAACAAATGATAAGCTCAAAAAAATATTTACATCTATCAGAGGCCAGAGAATATCATGTTGACTCTGGATCAGGGGCTCGGACATGTTGCTGTAGAGGCACACGTCTTCCTGGAAGGTGGTTTGGTAACAAGGTGGCAGGACTCCTAAGACAGCCCACACGATCCCTGCCCCTGGGGAACAGCCATGTGTAACCCTCCCCTCAGGTGCGAGTGGAATGAGCAAGAGGGAGGTGTGTCCCTCCTGCGATTAGCTCGCTCATCCATTGAGTTTGACGTAATCAAAACGAGAGATGATCCTGGGTGGGCCCGACCTGATCAGGGAAGCCAGACAGTAAAAATGTCAGAGGCTTTTTAGGCCTCTGCAAGCTTTTAAGCAAGCCCTTGCCAAAGCCAGCAAGAAAATGGGAACTTCGTTCCTTGAACCAGGAATAAATTCTACCTGCAACCCGAATGAGCTTAGAAGAGGACCTTCCAGTTCCTCATGAGAATGCAGTGCAGCTGGCACCTGGAATTCAGCCTGAGTCCCAGCCACGCCGCACCTGGACCCCTGACCATGGACCCGATAAGATGATAAGTGGATGTGCTGGTTTAAGCCTTAAAGTTTGTGGTGATTTGTTTTGCAGCAGTAGAATTACACACAATATGTACCAAGAACCTTTAGAAGAGTCACATTTTTTTTCTTTCTGTTTTGTTTCTGAGATGGTCTCACCCAGGCTGGAGTGCCGTGGCACAATCTTGGCTCATTGCACCCTTGACGTTCTGGGCTCAAACGATTCTCCCACCTCAGCAACCTGAGTAACTGGGGCCACAGTGCGCACCACCACACCCAGCTAATTTTTGTATTTTTTGTAGAGATGGGGTTTTGTCATTTTGCCCAGGCTGGTCTCGAACTCCCCGGTTTTCTCCCCGTGTGCGGAGATGAGAGAGTGTAGAAATAAAGACACAAGACAGAGATAAAAGACAGCTGAGCCTTGGGGACCACTACCACCAAGACGTGGAGACCGGTAGTGACCCCGAATGCCAGGCTGCACTGATATTTATTGGATACAAGACAAAGGGGCAGGGTAAAGAGTGTGAGCCATCTCCAATGATAGGTAACGTCACATGGGTCACGTGTCCACTGGACAGGGGGCCCTTCCCTGCCTGGCAGCTGAGGCAGAGAGAGAGAGGGAGAGAGTCAGCTTACACCATTATTTGTGCTTATCAGAGACAGTACTTTCACTAATTTACTACTGCTATCTAAAAGGCAGAGCCAGGTGTACAAGATGGAACATGGAGGTGGACTAGGAGCGTGACCACTGAAGCACAGCATCACAGGGAGACGGTTAGGCCTCCGGATAACTGTGGGTGGGCCTGACATCAGTCAGTCAGGCCCTCCATAAGAGGTGGAGGAGCAGAGTCTTCTCTAAACTCACTTGGGAAAGGGAGACTCCCTTTCCCGATCTGCTAAGTAGTAGGTGTTTTTCCTTGACACTGACGCTACCGCTAGACCACAGTCCGCCTGGCAACGGGCATCTTCCCAGATGCTGGCATCACCGCTAGACCAAGGAGCCCTCTGGTGGCCCTGTCCAGGCATAACAGAAGGCTCTCACTCTTGTCTTCTGGTCACTTCTCACCATGTCCCCTCAGCTCCTATCTCTGTATGGCCTGGTTTTTCCTAGGTTATGATTATAGAGCGAGGATTAGTATAATATTGGAATAAAGAGTAATTGCTACAAAGTAATTAATGATATTCATATATAATCATGTCTCTAGATCTAGTATAACTATTCTTATTTTATATATTTTATTACACTGGAACAGCTCGTGCCTTCGATCTCTTGCCTCAGCACCTGGGTGACTTGCCACCCACAGTGGTGCATGCTGGTGGTCCCAGCTACTTGGAAGGCTGAAGTGGGAGGATCATTTGAGCCCAGGAAGTTGAGGCTTCAGTGAGCCATGATTGTGCCACTGCATTTCAGCCTGGGCCACAGACCAAGATCCTGTCTCAAAAAGAAAAAGGGATATCACTCAGTGCTTAGTGCAGCTGTGGGTCATTCGGCAGCTGACACAGATGAGGCTATGTAACGCAGCACTGTAGGCAGAGGGAGAGGCCAAGGCCTGAATACCCTGTCTGACTAGCCTTGGGCAGGCAACTTGGCTTCTCTGCCTCCCCCACCTGGTTAGCCTTGGACAGTCAAGTTGGCCTCTGTGTCTCCCCTGTCTGACTAGCCTTGGGCAGGTGGATTGGCCCCCATCTGACTAGCCTTGGGCAGATGGCTTGGCTTGTCTGTACCTCAGTTTTGTCTGAAATATGGGTTGTCAGAGACCTATAGTAGAAGCTACTGTGTGTCATTATTCACTGTTTTAGGGCTCGGAACAGGCACGTGATAAAAGCCAGCACTGTTGGCCGGGCGTGTGGCTCATGCCCGTAATCCTAGCACTTTGCGGGGCCAAGGCGGGTGGCTCACCTGAGGTCGGGAGTTCAAGGCCAGCCTGGCCAACGTGGAGAAACCCCGTCTCTACTAATAATACAAAAATTCCCCGGGTGTGGTGGCAGGAGCCTGTAGACCCAGCTGCCTGGGAGGCTGAGGCAGGAGAATGACTTGCACCCGGGAGGTGGAGGTTGCAGTGAGCTGAGATCACACCACTGCACTCCAGCCTGGGTGACAGAGCGAGACTCCTTCTCAAAAACTAATAATAATAATAAAATAATAAACCAGCACTGCCATTGCCAGCTGTCCATCCTACCTCGCGTCGAGGTTCGTGAGCTATGAGGTGTCCCCACACAGCTGTAAAACAACATGACCACTGTAGTTGTTTCTGTAAAAAGGTGACTGTGAGTCTTCTAACCCTGTACCACACATATGTGTGCAGAGAGAGCGAGCTCCATCCTGCTCTCCCAGAAGCCCGAACGGCTGCGCCTGAGCTCGTAGCAATGGCACTCCAGGAAGGGGCGGGCGGCTGTGCCTGAGCTCGTAACAGTGGCACTCCAGGAAGGGGGTGGGCGGCTGTGCCCAGGGTCGTAGCAGTGGCACTCCAGGAAGGGGCGGGCGGCTGTGCCGAGCTCGTAGCAGTGGCACTGCAGGAAGGGGGCGGGCGGCTGTGCCGAGCTCGTAGCAGTGGCACTGCAGGAAGGGGGCGGGCGGCTGTGCCGAGCTCGTAGCAGTGGCACTGCAGGAAGGGGCGGGCGGCCAGCCAGGAGAGCAGCCAGTGAAGGAGCACTTCTGCTTTGTACGCGGCAACGCTCAGCAGGCTCAGCAGTTTCACAGGTCTCAGGCGGTCCTTGTAACCTTAACAGGTTTAAGAAAATGTGAGCAACATCGGAAATGTCCATTTCTAGAACATTCTAATAGATAAAGTTCTGTACAGAGGGCTTTACCAGAATTAGAGAACTTTGGAGTGGAAATGATGTCTCTGAACCTTGAGCTCTGAGGCGGCTCCTGCCTGGACGTGTGCCCTCCCTCATACCTGTGCCGTCACCCTGATGCCATCCTGCCACGGATAGTGGAAGTGTTTCTCCTGTTTTCTTCCCTGAAAAAGGGTGTCCAGCAGCAGCAACCCTCATGGCTGAGTTGCACATCCCTTAAGCCCTGGAATGTTCATGGACAGTTTTGATCACTTTTGGACTCACCCATTTCTTCTGCTAACCATACATCTAATTCCTTTACTCTGATCAATGGCAGGAGGTGTGTGCATCGTAGAAGGAGCTTTCCACACATCTACTAAATGCCTGAATGTTTTTTCCTCTAGAGAAACCTGATGTAAAGCAAAAGTGCAGCAGGAAGAAAGTGGTCGTTCCACAGATCATCATCACCCGAGCGTCAAATGAGACGCTAGTCAGCTGCAGTTCCAGCGGGAGTGACGAGCAGAGAACCATTCGGGAGCCGGAGGACTGGGGCCCCTACCGGCGGCACAGGAACCCCAGTACAGCAGACGCCTATAATTCACATCTCAAAGAATAAACAAGCACCCTTGCATGGCACTCGTTACTGCCTGCAATAGGCGTCTCAGGAACGGCCGCCCCACCCTGTGAGAAGCCGCGGCCCCTTCTCCAGTGCTGTCATGAAGGGTGGCACCAGGGCCGCCCACCCTGTGAGAAACTGCAGCCCTCTTCTCCAGTGCTCTCAGGGAGGGTGCACCAGGGCCACCCCACCTGGTGAGAAACTGCAGCCCTCTTCTCCAGTGCTGTCATGAAGGGTGGCACCAGAGCTGCCTACCCTGTGAGAAACTGCAGCCCTCTTCTCCAGTGCTCTTGGGGAGGGTGCACCAGGCCCGCCCCACCCTGTGAGAAGCCGTGGCCCCTTCTCCAGTGCCATTTGGCCTTGCCTTCCCCAGAGCTGCTAGCAGCTCGGTCGAGGCAAGAGTGACTGGCTCAGAGAGCGAGCTTTGTGGTATTGATAAATGAATAGCATGTTCATGTTGGAAGTGGCTGGCTGTGCGGAGTGATGGACAGCAGATGGCATCTCATTCTGATTCGCAGTGGGCAGTTAAAACACTTCCCTTCGTTTCAGAAGGAGACAGTGTGAATACCTGGAAGTTAAGTGAATAAGGTGCCCCCCAAACTTCAGGAAAGGGCCAGATTCTAAGAGCTAAACGTTAAGATGTAATGTTCCAGAACAAACAGGTGCAGAGTTGCCTAATGGGGCCCCAGGGCTCCTAGCTTGACTGTAATCTGAGTCAGCTTATGAAAAGGTCCCAAAGAAGAATGTGGAATGTGTGCTGGGGGCGTGGGACAGCCATGGCACTGAGACTTTGGAAGTGGCCTTGCCAGCGCTGTCCTGTCTTTCTGGCCCACAGATAAGGGCTCCCAATTGAGGAAGGCCACGGAAGGGACCTGAACACAACGGCGTGAGACAAGTTATCTCACGTGGCTGCACCTCTCCAGTAACCCTCAGCTCAGGCTGGACTTTCCGCCTGTGTTGAGAATGCCCTGCCCTGTCTGGAAGCCTGATGCATGTAGTGACAGTGTGTTAGCTTTGTTCGTTTCTAGTCTGGCCAGCAGGCTTTGCATGTGATCTCCCATTGGCTTGCTTCAGTGGCCAACGGAGCCAGGGGTGTCCACCAGAGTCCTGGACACAGACTTCTCGGGTGCCAGCGGCAGGGAACCTGCTGCCTGCCACACACATACAATTTCTAATCCATACAGGCCTATGTAGTATATACACACATACACAGAGCCTTAGGAATTGCGAAAGGCCAATCAAAACTTGGGGCCCTAATTTCACTCTGCCAAAAGAAAAAAAAAATGAGGTGAAAGATGAGTCATGCAAGAAACTGCTTCCTTTTTGTTCCTAAGAAGAGAGCTACCAATAAAAAGTTAAAGTTTCTCCACAGGTAGCTACTCTGTTCACCTGTGAGGTGCCAAAAATTTTTTTTATTATTATACTCCAAGTTCTAGGGTACATGTGCACAACGTGGAGGTTTGTTACATATGTATACATGTGCCATGTTGGTGTGCTGCACCCATTAACTCGTCATTTACATTAGGTATTTCTCCTAATGCTATCCCTGTCCACTCCCCCCACCCCACGACAGGCCCCGGTGTGTGATGTTCCCCTTCCTGTGTCCAAGTGTTCTCATTGTTCAGTTCCCACCTATGAGTGAGAACATGCGATATTTGGTTGTTTGTCCTTGTGATAGTTTGCTGAGAATGATGGTTTCCAGCTTCATTCATGTCCCTACAAAGGGCATGAACTAATCCTTCTTTATGGCTGCATAGTATTCCACGATGTATATGTGCCACATTTTCTTAATCCAGTCTATCACTGATGGGCATTTGGGATGGTTCCAAGTCTTTGCTATTGTGAATAGTGCCGCAGTAAACACACGTGTGCATGTGTCTTTATAGCAGCATGATTTATAATCCTTTGGGTATATACCCAGTAATGGGATGGCTGGGTCAAATGATATTTCTAGTTCTAGATCCTTGAGGAATCGCCACACTGTCTTCCACAATGGTTGAACTAGTTTACAGTCCCACCAACAGTGTAAAAGCATTCCTATATTTCCACATCCTCTCCAGCACCTGTTGTTTCCTGACTTTTTAATGATCGCCATTCTAACTGGTGTGAGATGGTATCTCATTGTGGTTTTGATTTGCATTTCTCTGATGGCCAGTGATGATGAGCATTTTTTCATGTGTCTGTAGGCTGCATAAATGTCTTCTTTTGAGACGTGTCTGTTCATGTCCTTCACCCACTCCATCAAAAAGTGGGTGAAGTGCCAGTGTACTGAGCACGAGACAAATACATAATTGACCCCTTTTGTCTTGTGGATTCAAGTATGTGACCATGCCCTCCCTCCTTCCCCTCCAGCCCCTTTCCCCTTTAAATACCGAAGCCCTCACCATCATCTTTGGAGGAAGGTACAGAGTTGGCTCTCACGCGCACATCCTGAACTTTGGCCAAATAAACCTCTAAGATGACTGATAGCTGTCTCAGATACTTGTTGGCTTATGAAGTGGCCACCATGCAGGGACTCAGAGCGGAGGTGGCCCTGCCCTTTGACAGGTTTCCTCCTGGTGCTTAGGACCCGTTTGGGCCTTCTTTATTGCTCAGGACAATTTGCTGAGATGTGGGAGCCCCACCATTCTCCAGATAATCTCTGATCTCCTGAAACTTGGTTGAGGTCTTAGGTTTATTTTGCGCACAACGCCTTTTCCTTTTCCGGTGTTTCGCTTGCTTCCAACAAAGAAGGTGAGTTTTCCTGCTTCCATCATGATGGAGAGCAGGAGACTTCCCTGGAGTTTCAGCTCGGAAACATCTCGAGTTTTTCCTGATTCCAGGATGGAGAGCAGTCTAAAGCCTGGGCCCCATTCCTAGGTAAGTAGCTGAATCGGGGGTCTGTCTTGGAAGTTCTCCTTAATGACTAGAGCTAACATTAACGACTGGCTGGTCTTCTACTATTAGCATGCTCAGTAAGTGTATACATTGTGGGATTGTTTGTTTTGCTTAACTGCTTTTTGTTTATTTGCTTCTGTGTTTGCTGTTTTTGCTGTTTCAGTCTTTTTCCCGTTGGATTTGATGAAGTCTATTAGACTTGGTCAAATCTGAAGCAAACTTCCAAGTTGTGGGAAACAAGCCTCTGAACTAGCTGAATTCCCACAGCTGGGAAAAACGAAAAAAAGCCAGAACAAGGGAAAAATGATTTTGACCACCTGATGGGCTTTATTTGTATAACGAGGCCACCTTTTTCCAGCCATGCCACACTCGAAGAGTAAGTGCCATCACCTCACGCTGCAGTTCGGCAGGTAGAGTCCGCCATTTTTCCACCAGGACAGCCCGGGTTTGGTTGCTACGTCCTTTCTGGTTTGAAATTTGTGTTACTTTTGAAATATCAGCAATTTGTCCCAGCTGAAATAAGGTAGTGAGATTTAAAAGGATTTTCTATTTTTTGAGAAGGAGCCTCACTCTGTCACCCAGGCTGGAGTGCAGTGGCACGTTCTCAGCTCACTGCAACCTCTGCCGCCCAGATTCAGCCATTCTCCTGCCTCAGCCCCCCAAGTAGCTGGGATTACAGGCACCTGCCACCGCACCCGGCTAATTTTTGTATTTTTAGTAGAGACGGGGTTTCACCATCTTGACCAGGCTGGTCATGAACTCCTGATCTTGTGATCTACCCTCCTTGGCGTCCCAAACTGCTGGGATTACAGACGTGAGCCACTGCGCTCAGTCAAGAGGATTTTTAAAAGGGCTTAATGGTCAAAAGTAAACTTAACTAAAAGCTAATATCCGACATATTCCAACATAGTAGCTTCATTAAGTCCGTATGCCACATACACATATAGAGACCCCTGTGTAGAAGAGAAGGCACCAGATTCCTTTTTGGGGAGAAACTTCTGTTTTCCTTATGGAACCCCAAGAGTGGAAACAGACACGTCCCTCTCAGATGTTAAATTGCTTGCTATTGTGTTACCTGATTTTTTTTTTCTAAAACAGTTGACACAGGACTTTTTGGGGTGCTGCTTCTCCAGCTGGAGGCCTCTGTGGCCGGTGGTGCCCCTAGCCGGGTCTCCTGGGCTCCAGGCTTGGCCCTGGAGTACCCCGCCCACCTAGTCCGGCCGTGGGATCTGCGCTCAGCCCATGGCTGGACTGCGCATGTGCAACCCGCTTCTGCCTTGAGCACTGGAGTCTGGACAAGGGGAATGTGGTGGCGCCCAAAACGTGGAGATGCCAGGAACCGCAGAGCCCCAAGGGTGTCACAGCTCGATTGTTCCCCGTGCCTGCGGTCTGGTGAGTGGGGATGTGTTACAGTGTCAGCCCCCCAAGGAACCACAGAGCCCCAAGGGTGTCACAGCGTGATTGTTCCCCCTGCCTGCAGTCTGGTGAGTGGGAGTGTTACATTGTCACTCCCCCGCTTTTTTTTTTTTTGAGACGGAGTCTCCCTCTGTTGCCAGGCCAGAGTGCAGTGGCACAGTCTCGCCTCACTGCAACCTCCGCCTCCTGGTTTCAAACGATTCTCCTACCTCAGCCTCCCAAGTAGCTGGAACTACAGGTGCGTGCCACCACGCCCATGTAGGGACCAGCCCCACAGGGTCAGTGGGTCTCTCCCCGTGTGTGGCGACGAGAGTGTAGAAACAAAGACACAAGACAAAGAGATAAAAGAAGGCATCTGGGCCTGGGGGACCACTACCACCAATGCGCGGAGACCGGTAGTGGCCCCGAATGCCTGGCTGCACTGTTGTTTATTGGATACAAAGCAAAAGGGGCAGGATAAAGAGTGTGAGTCATCTCCAATGATAGGTAAGGTCACGTGGGTCACGTGTCCACTGGACAGGGGGCCCTTCCCTGCCTGGCATCCGAGGCAGAGAGAGAGAGAAGACAAAGAGAAAGACAGCTTATGCCATTATTTCTACATATCAGAGACTTTTAGTACTTTCACTAATTTCCTACTGCTATCTAGAAAGCAGAGCCAGGTGTACAGGATGGAACATGAAGGTGGACTAGGAGCGTGACCACTGAAGCACAGCATCACAGGGAGATGGTTAGGCCTCCGGATAACTGCAGGAAAGCCTGACTGATGTCAGGCCCTCCACAAGAGGTGGAGGAGCAGAGTCTTCTCTAAACACCCCCCCCCCCCCCCCGGCCAGGGAAGAGGTGACTCCCTTTCCCGGTCTGCTAACTAGCGGGTGTTGTTTCTTGACACCTTTTGCTACCGCTAGACCACGGTCCGCCTGGCAACGGGCATCTTCCCAGACGCTGGCGTCACCGCTAGACCAAGGAGCCCTCTGGTGGCCCTGTCCAGGCATAACAGAAGGCTCGCACTCCTGTCTTCTGATGACACCTCACTATGTACCCTCAGCTCCTATCTCTGTATAGCCTGGTTTATCCTAGATTATGATTATAGAGCGAGGATTATTATAATATTGGAATAAAGAGTAATTACTACAAACTAATGATTAATGATATATATAATCATATCTAAGGTCTATATCTGGTATGACTATTCTTGTTTTATATTTTATTATACTGGAACAGCTCCTGTCTTCGGTCTCTTGCCTTGGCGCCTTGGGTGGCTTGCCGCCCACACGCCCAGCTAATTTTTTTTTTTTTTGAGACAGAGTTTCTCTCTTGTTGCCCAGGCTGGAGTACAATGGCACGATCTCAGCTCACTGCAACCTCTGCCTCCTGGGTTCAAGCGATTCTCTTGCCTCAGCCTCCCGAGCTGCTGGGACTACAGGCATGCACCACCATGCCCGGCTAATTTTTTGTATTTTTAGTAGAGACAGGGTTTCTCCATGTTGGTCAGGCTAATCTCGAACTCCCGACCTCAGGTGATCCACCCTCCTTGGCCTCCCAAAGTGCTGGGATTACAGGCATGAGCCACCGCACCTGGCCAGTTTTTGTATTTTTAGTAGAGACAGAGTTTTACCAGGTTGACCAGGATGGTCTTGATCTCTTGACCTTGTGATTCGCCCACGTCAGCCTCCTAAAGTGCCGAGATTACAAGTGTGAGCCACCAGGCCTGGCCGTCACCCCCTTTTTGAATCTGTGTTTCAGCAAGTCCCAAATTCTTCTCCTGTATCCAAGAAAAATGAAGTTATGCAGACACCCGGAGGGTGAACAGGACAAAGTTTTGTTGAGCAACAGAACAGTTCTCAGTGAAGAGGGAAGCTGAGGTGGGCAGCCCCCAGGCCCCCACTGAAGCCCCCACCATGCACAGCCTATGATTTTATGTTTGACTTGGCATTCTTTTTCTTTTTTTGAGACAGAGTCTTGCTCTGTTGCCCAGGCCAGAGCACAGTGGCATGATCTTGGCTCGCTGCAACCTCCGCCTACCGGGATCAAGTGTTCTGCCTCAGTTTCCTGAGTAGCTGGGATTACAGGTGCCCGCCACCACACCTGGCTAATTTTTGTATTTTTAATAGAGACAGGATTTCACCGTGTTGGTTAGGCTGGTCTTGGAACTCCTGACCTCATGATCTGCCTGCCTCGGCCTCCCAAAGTTCTGGGATTACAGGTAACATTCATTTTTAATGTCCCTCTAGCACACCCAGACTCTCCCTCTGTATTTTGAGATGTAAATTTTGCTATCTGATTTTTCACCTAAGAGTTCTTCCTTCGGTATGTCAATTTAGGGCTATCAAGCTGAAAATTGCCTTAGACAATGAAACAGGTTATCAGAAAACTGGAAGTTTAGGCCGGGTGCAATGGCTCACGCCTGTAATCCCAACACATTGGGAGGCCAAGGCGGGTGGATCACTTGAGGTCAGGAGTTTGAGACCAGCCTGGCCAAGATGGTGAAACCCCGTCTTTACTAAAAGTACAAAAATTATCTGGGTGTGATGGCACGCACCTGTAATCCCAGCTACTTGGGAGGCTGAGGCAGGAGAATCGCTTGAACCTGGGAAGCGGAGGTTGCAGTGAGCTGAGATTGCGCCATTGTACTCCAGCCTGGGCAACAAGAGCGAAACTCCATCTTAAAAAAAAAAAAAAAAATACAAAAATTAGCCAGGCATGGTGGCGGGTGCCTGTAATCCCAGCTACCCAGGAGGCTGAGGCAGGAGAATCTCTCGATCCCAAGAGGTGGAGGTTGCAGTGAGCTGAGTCTGTGCCACTGTACTCCAGCCTGGGTGACGGAGTGAGACTCCAAATCAAAAAAAAAAAAAAAAGATTGAAGGAAAGAAATTGGAAGTTTAAAATAGTAGAAAAAAAAGAACGGGTCTTATGCATCTTCTGTGTGTCTAATAATCTATGTATCTATGAGTCATGTATATAATGTTTCACTACCAAAAATATATAAAAGAGTTTTAATTAATTGGGTTAAAGGAAAAAAAAGCACTTAAATACTGTATCAGAAAAATATAATTTTTTTTTTTTTTTTTTTTTTGAGACAGTCTTGCTCTGTCGCCCAGGCTGGAGTGCAGGGGCGCGATCTTGGCTCACTGTAAGCTCTGCCTCCTGCGTTCACGCCATTCTCCTGCCTCAGCCTCCCAGGTAGCTGGAACTACAGGAGCCTGCCACCATGCCCAGATAATTTTTTTGTATTTTTAGTAGAGATGGGGTTTCACCATGTTACCCAGGATGGTCTCGATCTCCTGACCTCGTGATCCACCTGCCTCAGCCTCCCAAAGTGCTGGGATTACAGGTGTGAGCCACCATGCCTGGCCAGAAAAATAGAAATCTTAAGCCCAAATGCTTTTTCAGGTTCATGTGACTTAAGTAAATCCTTAAAAAATAAGCTAGCTTTAAAATTATTGGTAAAATAAAATTAGAAATGTCTTCAGAATTGTCAACATACATTATTGTTTAGATTTATTGGTAAAGGAGTTTAATATTTATCATTATGAGATATTGTAAGTTGTCAAAATTTGGCATGAGGGTTATAAGGCTTGCAACACAAAAGGGAATTATGTTTGGCTAATTTTTTGATAAATAAGGCATTTAATATTGTTTAATAGAAAGAGATAAATCCTGAGTTATAAGCAAAAAAAAAAAAAGAGGAACATTTATTTAACCATAAGGTTCTTACTTAGGTAAACACCTAAAATTCACAGGCTATAAAAATGGTTAGGCCAGGTATGGCGGCTCACGCCTGTAGTCCTAGCACTTTGGGAGTCCGAGGTTGGTGGATCACCTCAGATCAGGAGTTCAAGACCAGCCTGGCCAACATGGTAAAACCCTGTCTCTACTAAAAATACAAAAATCAGCTGGGCATGGTTGCAGGTGCCTGTGATCCCAGCTACTTGGGAGGCTGAGGCAGGAGAATCGCTTGAACCCAGGAGGTGGAGGTTGCAGTGAGCCAAGATCGCACCGTTGTACCCCAACCTGGACAAAAAGAGCAAAACTCTGTCTGAGAAAAAAAAAAAAAAAATGGTTGACAGAGAAGTAACTTTAAATGAAGACTACCACAGTTTTCTTTCCTTTTTCTTTTTTTTTTTTGAGACAGAGTTCACTCTGTTGCCCAAGCTGGAACGCAATAGTGTGGTCTCGGCTTACCGCAACCTCTGCCTCCCAGGTTCAAGAGATTCTCCCACCTCAGCCTCCCAAGTAGCTGGGATTACAGGTGCCTGTAACCACGCCTGGCTAATTTTTTAAAAAATATTTTTATGGGAGGCTGAGGCGGGAGAATGGCGTGAATCTGGGAGGCGGAGCTTGCAGTGAGCCGAGACTGCACCACTGCACTCCAGCCTGGGCAACAGAGTGAGACTCCATCTGAAAAAAAAAATTTTTTTTAAATAAATATATAATTACAGATGTAAAGATAGTTACAAGGAGGTATTTTTAGTATGAAAAGTTAAGGCCGGGCGCGGTGGCTCAAGCCTGTAATCCCAGCACTTTGGGAGGCCGAGGCGGGCGGATCACAAGGTCAGGAGATCGAGACCATCCTGGCTAACAGGGTGAAACCCCGTCTCTACTAAAAATACAAAAAATTAGCTGGGCGTGTTGGCGGGCGCCTGTAGTCCCAGCTACTCGGGAGGCTGAGGCAGGAGAATGGCGTGAACCCCGGGAGGCGGAGCTTGCAGTGAGCCGAGATCGCGCCACTGCACTCCAGCCTGGGGGACAGAGCAAGACTCCGTCTCAAAAAAAAAAAAAAAAAAAAAAGAAAAGTTAAAAGGAAAATAATTTCATATGAGAAAGAATCTTGTGTGGTAAACTTTTGTTCTAAAATGGCTGATTATTTTGGAAAGAGGGATGTTCAGGGTAAAACAGGAAGTCCAAGTATATCATAAATGGTTTGTGTAAGTTTTGATAAAGTTTGTAAAAAGTTTTTTTTGTTTTTTTTTTAAGATGGAGTCTCGCTTTGTTGTCTGGGCTAGAGTGGTGCATTTTTGGCCTATGTCAGATTAACAAGTCTTTTTTTTTTTTTTTTTGAGACATTTCTGTCGCCCTGATGCATCTCTCCCCCCCCCCCCCCCCCCCCCCCCCCCCCCCCCCCCCCCCCCCCCGCCCCCTCCCCCCCCCCCCCCCCCCTGCGATCCTACCACCCCCCCACAGTCTTTCTTGAAGCATTAACCCACTCTTTAATTTAAAAAAAAATTATAAAAATGTTTATGGAAATTATCTTTTTTTTGTTTTTGAGACAGAGTTTTGCTCTTGTTGCCTAGGCTGGAGTACAGTGGTGCGATCTCAGCTCACTGCAACCTCCGCAATTCAAGCAATTCTTCTGGCTTAGGCTTCCAAGTAGCTGAGATTACAGGCACCCACCACCATGCCTGGCTAATTTTTGTATTTTTAGTAGAGACTGGGTTTCTCCATGTTGGCCAGGCTGGTCTCGAACTCCTGACCTCAGGTGATCAACCTGCCTCAGCCTCCCAAAGTGCTGAGATTACAGGTGTGAGCCACCACACCCAGACTTAGGGCCTTATTTTTTTATTTTTATTTTTTTAGATGGAGTCTTGTTCTGTCACCCAGACTGAAGTGCAGTGGTGTGATCTCGGCTCACTGCAACCTCTACCCCCCAGGTTCAAGCAGTTCTCCTGGCTCAGCCTCCCAAGTAGCTGGGATCACAGACATACACCACCACGCCTGGCTACTTTTTGTATTTTTAGTAGAGACGAGGTTTTGCCATGTTGGTCAGGCTGGTCTTGAACTCCTGACCTCAAGTGATCTGCCAGCCTTGGCGTCCCGAAGTGCTAGGATTACAAGTGTGAGCCACCACACCCAGCCTGAAAATTATATCTTATGGTCAAGATGTTTACAATTTAATAGATTTGTTTATAAAATTTTAGAGAGATTTAATTGGCCTTATGCTGTCTTTATCTTTTGAGAAATTCCCTCAAAGATTAAAGGTTTCTACATTTTTTTTTGAAATCTTTTAGTTATCTCAGCACCATAAGAAAGGTAAAAACAGAAAAAAAAATAAAATAAAAAAAGAGAAATCTGTGAGCTATCACTGTGGCTAAGTGAATGAGTTATTTTACAATGACCTGTGATCCTATTTAGTGATAGCAACTGTTTTAAAACTTTTTCTAGGCCAGGCACAGTGGCTCACACCTGTAATCCCAGCACTTTGGGAGGCCGAGGTGGGCGAATCAAGAGGTCAGGCAATCGAGACCGTCCTAGCTAACATGGTGAAACCCTGTCTCTACTGAAAATACAAAAAATTAGCTGGGTGTGGTTATAGGCGCCTGTAGTCCCAGCTACTCAGGAGACTGAGGCAGGAGAATGGCATGAAGCCGGGAGGTGGAGCTTGCAGTGAGCCGAGATTGCACCACTGCACTCCAGCCTGGGTGACAGAGCAAGACTGTGTTTCAAAAAAAAAAAAAAAAAACACTTTTTATATTTGACAAACTTTCCAAAATCGTTTCTTCAGTCCTCATTAATTTTTGTGTGTGTGTGTCTGATGGAGTCTCACTCTGTTGCCCCAGCTGGAGTGCATTGGCACAATCTCGGCTCACTGCAACCTCCACCTCCCAGGTTCAAGCGATTCTCCTGCCTCAGCCTCCCAAGTAGCTGGAACTACAGGTGCCCGCCACCACACACCGCTAATTTTTGTATTTTTTTTTCTTTTTGAGACAGAGTCTTGCTCTGTCACCGAAGCTGGGGTGCAGTGGCACGATCTCAGCTCACTGCAAGCTCCACCCCCTGGGTTCATACTATTCTCCTGTCTCAGTCTCTCGAGTAGCTGGGACTACAGGTGCCCACCGCCACGCCCAGCTAATTTTTTTGTATTTTTTAGTAGAGACAGGGTTTCACTGTGTTAGCCAAGATGGTCTCGATCTCCTGACCTTGTGATCCATTCACCTGGGCCTCCCAAAGTGCTGGGATTACAGGAGTGAGCTGCCGCGCCCAGCCTCCCAGGGTGCTGGGATTACAGGCGTGAGCTGCCACACCCGGCCTCCCAGGGTGCTGGGATTACAGGCGTGAGCCACTGCGCCCAGCCTCCCAGGGTGCTGGGATTACAGGCGTGAGCCACTGCGCCTGAAGTCCAAAAAGAGATATATGGCTTATTTGGTATAATGAAATCATACAGGAAGCATTGTTAAAGGTGAAATGGTGTTTTTCTTGGGATTATATTTATATAAATGTGTTGTTAGTGTGTGTTCCAAAATTGTATGAGATGCCTGTGATTCTGATACATCTTAGTATATGGTATTAGTAGTAATTACGATTATTATGTAAAATTGTTGTATGCCACATAAGTAACCAAATTTGCTTCTCAATTATGTCGTTTTTTTTTCTTTTTACTGAGACAGAGTCTTGCTCTGTGGCCCAGGCTGGAGTGCAGTGGTGCAATCTTGGCTCACTGCAACCTCTGCCTCCCGGGTTCAAGCAATTCTCATACCTCAGCCTCCAGAGTAGCTGGACTGCAGGCACATGCTACCACGGCCAGATAATTTTTGTATTTTTAGTAGAGACGAGGTTGTTTTTTTTTTTTGAGACAGAGTTTTGCTTTTGTTGCCCAGGCTTGGAGTGCAATGGCGCAATCTCGGCTCACTGCAACCTCCACTTCCTGGGTTCAAGCAATTCTCCTGCCTCAGCCTCCCAAGTAGCTGAGATTACAGGCATACCCCACCATGCCTGGCTAATTTTGCATTTTTTTAGTAGAGACAGGGTTTCACCATGTTGATCAGGCTCGTCTAAAACTCCTGACCTCAAGTGATCCACCTGCCTCAGTCTCCCAAAGTGCTGGGATTAAAGGTGTGTGCCACTGTGCCCGGCCAAGACAGGGTTTTGCCATGTTAGCCAGGGAGGTCTCAAACTCCTGACCTCAAGTTATCCGCCCCCCTTGGCCTCCCAAAGTGCTGGGATTGCAGGCATGAGCCACTGTGCCCCGCCTCAATTATGTCTTTAACTGTGGCTGTTCTAAGGCTTTTGTCAACCACAATTGTTGTTTTACTTTGATCCTTTTATAGAGCAGTTTATAATCAGCTATGGAACTCTGAGGTACTCTTCAATGTAAGTTTCTGATCACTTTAGAGATTATGCCATTGGAATAGAGCAAAAAACTTCTAAGACTCATTGAGAGCTGCTATATTCATGAGGATTGTTCATCCAATATTGGGCAAAACAAGAGTTAATTTCATGGACTAAATATAAGACTGAAATAATCTTTTTACGTTTTTGCTTAAAACATTACTGATTCTTGGTTCTGAAAGAACCAACTTTATTTATTTTATTTTTTTTTTTGAGATGGAGTCTCGCTATCTCCCAGGCTGGAGTGCTGGAATGCAGTGGCACAATCTCGGCTCACTGCAGGCTCCGCCCCCCAGGGTTCACGCCATTCTCCTGCCTCAGCCTCCAGAGTAGCTGGGTCTACAGGCGCCCACCACCTCGCCCGGCTAATTTCTTGTATTTTTAGTAGAGACGGGGTTTCACCGTGTTAGCCAGGATGGTTTCGATCTCCTGACCTCGTGATCTGCCCGCCTCAGCCTCCCAAAGTGCTGGGATTACAGGCATGAGCCACCGCGCCCAGCCAAAAACTTTTTTAACTTTGAGCTATTTGCAGCTTTTAGCAATTGAGTAAAGTACACTCCTGTGAGGAAGATTTGGAACATATTTGTTTTCTTTTTTGTTTTTTATATTTTGCTTGAGTAGCATATTTCTTTCTGATTTCTCCAGAAATTGGAACTATTTGTGAGAGCTATTTAAAAAAAAAAACTTTTCCCTCTCCCTTCCCCTATTTGTATTCTAATGTCAATATAACGATGTGTGCATGTGCAGTAACCATCTGTTTTCTCTTGTAGTAGGACATAGAGACACTGCATATTTTACCAAGGCTTTGACTGGAATGGCATGCTTTCACATATAAACAGACTGCTGTAAGGAATCAAAGTTGACTTATGGTGCCCATCAAAGCCCTTGGGAAAACGGGCTTCATACTGTATCCACCCAGTGGATTCTTCTTGCCCAGATGGAGCCAGTGTATCAAGGTAGGGAAACTGCAATAGAGAAAGGGTTTAATTCACAGAGACAGGTGAATGGGAGACCAGAATTTGATGATTACTGAAATCAGTCTCCGCAAGAATTCAGGGACTAGGGTTTTCCCAAGGTAGTTTGGGGGAAGGGGTGGGATTGCTAGGCAATGGGTGCTTGCTGCTGATGGGTTGCGGGGGCGGGGGGCCATCGTAGGGTGTGAGACAGGATCCTCCCGTGTGCTGAATCACTTCTGGGTGGGGCTACACGAGTAGCTGGCAGGTCCACGTGGGGCCGTCATCAGTCAGTGGGTCCTGTTGGAGCCGTCAGTATCAGACATGCAAAAAACCCTTGAGAGATACTGCAAGAGGCCAGTCTTGGGTAACAACAGCGTCGTTATCTGCAGGACCTCTGGAATAGTGGCTGATAATTGTTTATGTCTGCATCTTAGCAGAATTCAGGCTCCTCTCCTCTCCCTAGCCTGGTGGCCCCTCATTAGTTTTACAAATACAGTTGAGTTTTGGGGAGGGGCTATTATCATTTAAACTATAAATGTCTCCCAAAGCTAGCCCAAGAATAACTGAAGGCAGCTTGAAGGCTAAAGGTCAAAGGAGGTTTGGCTAGATCTGATCTTCCCCAACTGGCATAATTTTCTCAATGATACAATTTTTGTGGCCGGGCGCGGTGGCTCACGCCTGTAATCCCAGCACTTTGGGAGGCCGAGGCGGACAGATCACGAGGTCAGGAGATCGCGACCATCCTGGCTAACACGGTGAAACCCCATCTCTACTAAAAATATAAAAAAAATTAGCCAGGCGTGGTGGCGGGTGTCTGTAGTCCCAGCTACTCGGGAGGTTGAGGCAGGAGAATGGTGTGAACCCGGGAGGCGGAGCTTGCAGTGAGCTGAGATCGTGCCACTGCACTCCAGCCTGGGCGACAGTGAGACTCTGTCTCAAAAAAAAAAAAAAAAAAAAAGCCTACATGGTAAATATTTATTCTTGCTACAGTTGATACAAATAACCAGGCTAAGTACAATAAGACTAAAACTTATTCTGAAAACAAATCAGTACTACCTGATTTCACTTTGGTAAAAATAGGAGACTAGAGAGAGAAAAATTGTTTCAAAATAAACTATAGTATACCTGTTATTAGATTCTAGCCTTGCCTAAGGTTTTTCAACTTTTATTATTTTCTCTTTTTTTGTTTATTTGTTTTTTGAGACAGGGTCTCGCTCTGTCACCCAGGCAGTGGCTTGGTATCAGTTCACCGCAACCTCTGCCTCCTGGGTTCAAGTGATTCTCGTGCCTCAGCCTCCCGAGTAGCTGGGATTATTGGTGTGCACCACTATAGCTAGCTCATTTTTTTGTATTTTTAGTAGAGATGCATTTCACCATGTTGGCCAGGCTAGTCTCGAACTCCTGACCTCGTGATCCACCCACCTCAGCCTCCCGAAGTGCTGGGATTACAGGCATGAGCCACCACGCCCAGCCAAAGCTCTGCTTTTCTTAAAGCTCGGTGAACGAAAGCTAGACAACTTAAACCTCAGAAGAGAATAATGGTAATCTATTTATATACATAAACCACTTTCATGCCTGCCTGCTGTGTATGGACTTCAGAGGAACACAGCCTATATCAGTTTTCTAGGATTGTTCTCTCCCCGCGCTCTTTTTTTGTTTTCTTTCTTTCTTCTTCCCTCTGTTTTCCTCCCTCCCTCTATCCCTCCCTCCCTCCCTTCCTTCCTTTCACAAACTCTCACTCTGTTACCCAGGCTGGAGTGCAGTGGCACAATTTCGGCTCACTGCAACCTCCGCCTTCCGGGTTCAAGCGATTCTCCTGCCTCAGCCTCCCGAGTAACTGGGACTACAGGCAACCACCACCACACCCAGCTAATTTTGTTAGTTTTAGTAGAGACGGGGTTTCACCATGTTGGCCAGGCTGGTCTCGAACTCCTGACATCAAGTGATCTGCCTGCCTGGGCCTCCCAAAGTGTTGGGATTACAGGGGATTACCGGGGATTACAGGCATGAGCCACTGTGCCTGGTCACAACCCCCGCATTTTCTTTTCTTTTTTTTTTTTTTTTAGACAGAGTCTCACTCTGTCGCCCAGGCTGGAGTGTAGTGGTGTAATCTTGGCTCACTGCAAGCTCTGCGCCACGGGTTCACACCATTCTCCTGCCTCAGCCTCCCGAGTAGCTGCGACTACAGGCACCTGCCACCATGCCTGGCTAATTTTTTGTATTTTTTAGTGGAGATGGGGTTTCACTGTGTTAGCCAGGATGGTCTCTATCTCCTGACCTTGTGATCCGCCCGCCTCGGCCTCCCAGAGTGCTAGGATTACAGGCATGAGCCACCCGCCCGGCCAACACCCCCATTTTCTATACCACACTCAACTCCCCCATTTTCTACGTGCTGATCAAAACGAATCTGAAAGGAGTCTAGGTCTGGCTGTGGGCTATTGGGAACAGGCCCCCCAATCTGGCCATAAACAAAATCTCTGCAGCACTGTGACATGCTCATGATGGCCATGACGCCCACGCTGGAAGGTTCTCAGTTTACCGGAATGAGGGCAAGGAACACCTGGCCCACCCAGGGCGGAAAACCGCTTAAAGGCGTTCCTGAACCACAAACAATAGCATGAGCAATCTGTGCCTTAAGGACGTACTCCTGCTGCAGATAACTAGCCAGACCCATCCCTTTATCTTGGCTTATCCCTTTATTTCCCGTAAGAAATGCTTTTAGTTAATCTATAATCTATGGAAACAATGCTTACCACTGGCTTGCTGTCAGTAAATATGTGGGTAAATCTCCGTTCCAGGTCTTCAGCTGATTTCCCACTCCACACCCTATATTTCTGTATGTGTGTGTCTTCAATTCCTCTAGTGCCGCGGGGTTAGGGTCTCCACGACCGAGCTGGTCGCGCATTGGTTTGGGCCCTGCTTGCTCTACTGGATGTCAACAGTGAAGCCAGATTAGAGGACACGTTGGCTGCCCCAGTCCTGGACCTGGACGAGCGGCACTTCCTAAACATTCCACGTCACCTTTTCTTCCTCCACCTTCCAGGGCTGGGCTGTGAAAGAAATTGGAGAGGCAGGTGCCTGTGAGAGCGGCTTCTACCACCCTCGGAAGTCAGGTCTTCCATGAGTGAGGGGAGGTATCTACTTTGCCAGACCTCGTTAGAGAATGCTGACATAGCTGCGTCTTCCCGCCCAGAAGCTAAGCCTGAATGCCACCCCTCACAGAGCTTCTCTCCCGTCTTTCACTTGCTGCTGCTTATTTCTGTCACAGAACTTGACAGCATGGACATCGGCACTTGTTTCCTTCAGTCTCCCGGAGTCCCCATGTCCCAAACACAGATGACGCACCCAAATGCCTGCTGAAGCCACATCCCTGGACCAAGTGACCTGACCCTCACCTGGTGGACCTTCATCTTCACCTCTCACCTGGAAGACTGTTTCACCTGGAGGACCGCCCCACCTGAAGGACTCCCTACTGGAGGACCCTCTTACCTGGGGGACCCCCTCACCTGAAGGACCCTCTCACCTGGAGGACCCTCTCACCTGGAGGACCCTCTTACCTGGAAGACCCCTCACCTGGGGGACCCTCTTACCTGGAAGACCCCTCACTTGGGGGACCCCCTCACCTGAAGGACCGTCTCACCTGGAGGACCCTCTCACCTGGAGGACCCTCTTACCTGGAAGACCCCTCACCTGGGGGACACTCTTACCTGGAAGACCCCTCACTTGGGGGACCCCCTCACCTGAAGGGCCCTCTCAGCTGGAGGACCCTCTTACCTGGAAGACCCCTCACCTGGGGGACCCTCTTACCTGGAGGACCCTCTCACCTGGAGGACCCTCTTACCTGGAAGACCCCTCAACTGGGGGACCCTCTTACCTGGAAGACCCCTCACTTTGGGGACCCCCTCACCTGAAGGACCCTCTTACCTGGAGGACTCCTTACCTGGGGGACCCCCTCACCTGGAGGACCCTCTCACCTGGAGGACCCTCTCACCTGGAGGACCCTGTCACCTGGAGGACCCTCTCACCTGGAAGACTCACCTGGAGGACCGCCCCACCTGAAGGACTCCCAAGTGGAGGACCCTCTTACCTGGGGGACCCCCTCACCTGAAGGACCCTCTCACTTGGAGGACCCTCTCACCTGGAGGACCCTCTTACCTGGAAGACCCCTCACCTGGGGGACCCCCTCACCTGAAGGACCCTCTTACCTGGGGGACCCCCTCACCTGAAGGACCCTCTCACCTGGAGGACCCACTCACCTGGAAGACCCCTCACCTGGGGGACACTCTTACCTGGAAGACCCCTCACCTGGGGGACCCTCTTAACTGCAAGACCCCTCACTTGGAGGACCCCCTCACCTGAAGGACCCTCTCACCTGGAGGACCCTCTTACCTGGGGGACCCTCTTAACTGCAAGACCCCTCACTTGGAGGACCCCCTCACCTGAAGGACCCTCTCACCTGGAGGACCCTCTTACCTGGGGGACCCTCTCACCTGGAGGACTCTCTTACCTGGAAGATCCCTCACCTGGGGACCCCCCGACCTAGAGGATCCTCTCACCTGGAGGACCCCTCACCTGGGGGACCCCCCCACCTAGAGAATCCTCTCACCTGGAGGACCCTTCCCCCCACCTGGAGGACTTCCCTACATGAAGGACTCCCACCTGGAGGACCTTCTTACCTGGGGGACCCCTCTCACCTGGAAGACCTTCATCTGGATAATCGCCGTGGCCTCCCACTACGGCGCAGCCGGGTCGGGTGCCCGGGCTTCACCCTAAAATAAGGCCCGAACTGCAGCACTCGGAGCCGGTCCCTGGAGCCAAGCGCCTAGGGCGGACCCGCGGGAGCGTCTCTTGGTAACCGTTGCTAAGGAGAGGAAGCCCGGGAAGGAGCTTTCGCGCCTGCGCCGCGGGGCCGTCCGCGTCTGCGCCTGCGCGCAAGAGAGGAGGGGCCAGCTCTCGGCATGGCGGAGCCAGATCAGGAGTCCGAGCAGATCCGTCTGAAGTGTATTCGTAAGGAGGGCTTCTTCACGGTGCCTCCGGAACACAGGGTGCGCGGGGTGCCACCCGGGAAGCTCTGCCCGCCTCGCTAACGGCACTGCTCGGCTAGGTCTGGGGAGTCTCGTGTCGCGCTGCCGCGCCGAGGCTTCCGGCACGGGCGGGAACGACAGTCCCAGAGTTCCCCGCGGCGGGGGCGGAACCCGGGGCGGGGCGGGCTCGGGACCCAGACAGCCGGTTCCCGGAGATCTGGGGGGCCGGGGCGGGCTCAGGGATGCCTCGCGCCCGCGGAGAGACGGGCCCGCGACGTGGGAAGAGCAGGCTCCGGGCTCCAGCTCTGGCACTGCTGAGTTCAGCGCCCGGGCTGGGCTTTGCAGGCTGAGCCGCGAGCCGCTTGTTTCTGGGGAGAATTTACTTGCGCGACGAGTTGAAGCTTGAAGGCTCCCGCTGGGCTTGGGCGGCATTGAGCGGGGTCCAGCGCTGCCTGGCGGCTTCACGCGAGCCCTGGGCGCGGCCCTTGCAGAGGTGCCGGTGCCTCCCTGTGCAGAGACCAGGAGGGAGCCTCGGAGCGTTGGGCGATATTGCCCAGGTGCACGGCTGGTGGGGGCGGAGAGGCCTGAACTTTGGCCGCTGGTCTGTGTTTTAACTGCTAGCTGGTGCTCTGAGAGACCAAGCCACGTGTTCAGTAAGAATCATTAACAGCTCGTGGCTGGATGACAACAGGAACCACACTTGGCTCATTGAGACGTGCAGCAAGTGCTCACCGCGCTGACAGCCCTGTGCTGGACTCTGGGGTGAAGTAGGGAGTTGGCCTTTCCTTTTTTTTTTTGGAGACAGGGTCTTGCGCTCTCTCCCAGGCTAGAATGCAGGGCGTGATGACGGCTCAGTGCATCGTCAGCCTCCTGGGCTCAAGTGATCTTCCCGCCTCGGCCTCCCAAGTGCCGGAATTACAGGCGTGAGCCGCCGTGCCCAGCCTGGCCTGGCATTTCTTTGAGTTCAGGAAGTGTGACAGGGATTTGGACACCCAGAAATAAGAAGGGTGTCGAGAAGAGCACAAGCAGAGGATGTGAGAAGGGGGATTAAGGCGGGAAAGGGAGGTTGAGACTAGGCCATCAGTGAGTGCCAGGCCAGATGCTTCTGACTCGGTCCCCAGGTGTCAGGAAGGAATCAAACTGAGGACAAATGCGGCCAGTGGCTCACACTTGTAGTCTCAGCAATCTGGGAGGCTGAGGTGGGAGGATTGCTTGAGCCCAGGTTTGAGACTGAGGGTTAAGAGAAGAGAAGCAGGGAAATGGGGGCTGTGAGGTTTCAAACCTTGCTATGTGTGCTTTTTTTTTTTTTTGAGACGGAGTCTCGCTCTGTCACCCAGGCTGGGGTGCAGTGGCGCATTCTCGCCTCACTGCAAGCTCCACCTCCCGGGTTCACGCCATCCTCCTGCCTCAGCCTCCCAAGTAGCTGGGACTACAGGCGCCCGCCACCACGCCCGGCTAATTTTTTCATATTTTTAGTAGAGACGGGGTTTCACCGTGTTAGTCAGGGTAGTCTAGATCTCCTGATCTCGTGATCCGCCCACCTCAGCCTCCTAAAGTGCTGGGATTACAGGCGTGAGCCCCTGCGCCCAGCCTACATGTGCTTCTTAGATCCATGGAGAAGGGTACAGACTACTAGTTCAGAGACCCCAAAATACAGGGCCTGAAGTAAGATGATGGCTTTTTTCACTCTCCTCTAACATTCTGGAGAGAAGCAGTTGTTTTGCACAGGTGTGCCAGGCGTTCTGGTTCCCTTTGTCTTCCCATCACTGAGGTGAGGAGAGGTGAAAGCATCCTTTCACCTGGAAGTAACACGGTCCCTTCAGCTCACATCCCAAGGCCAGATGCCACTGGGTAGCGTTTCATAACTTACAGGAGGTAGTGATACAGGGATGCTGGGACAGCAGCCTCTGCCACAGATGTATTTTTGTATGTGGGATTGAAAGGGAGTATCTAAGTGGCTGCCTCTGATATTTCTTTCAAAGCATTCGCCCAGTATCGTCACCACCTTTTCTCATCAGAAAAGCCCAAGAGGCGGGGCACGGTGGCTCACGCTTGTAATCCCAGCACTTTGGGAGGCCAAGGCGGGCAGATCACTTGAGGTCAGGAGCTCCAGACCAGCCTGGCCAACATGGTGAAACCCCGTCTCTACTAAAAATAGAAAATTAGCCGGTTGTGGTGGTACATGCCTGTAATCCCAGCTACTCAGGAGGCTGAGGCCGGAGAATCACTTGAACCCAGGAGGCGGAGGTTGCGATGAACCGAGATCTTGTCACTGCACCCAGCCTGGGCAACACAGCAAGACTCAGTCTCAATAAAAGGAAAAAAAAAAAAAGCCCAAACGTGTGGTTGCCTTTCTGTTTGGTGAGCAAGACGTGAGTGGGCTCCCTAGTACAAATTCCATTTGAAATTTCCTCAGTTGTTCCATCAGCTGCCAAATTTCCACACTGGCAACACCCTTCTCTTTCAGCTGGGACGATGCCGGAGTGTGAAGGAGTTTGAGAAGCTGAACCGCATTGGAGAGGGTACCTACGGCATTGTGTGTGAGTGGCCAAGGCCAGGACGTGTAGCCGCAGCTCGTGGCTGTGACAGAGTGTGGGATGAGATTGTCGAAGCAGCAGCCGCGTTGGGGCTGAAAGGGACTCAGACCCTGTGCTCTGAACCAGGGCAGAAACTTGTTCAGGAACTTTAATTCCTGATGTAGTTATCACAAACGTTATACCATTTCTGGATAAATGGAAGCATCCAGTTGCTAACACCCATAATGCAAATGTGTCACTGCAGAGTAGAGAGAACCGTTAGAGAAACAAAATACAGAACCTTCCAGAAGCAGCAGGAGCTGGACACGGTGCACATGTCTATAACCTCAGCAACTCTGGAGGAGTCACCTGAGCCCAGGCGTTTTTTCTTTTTGTTTGTTTTTGAGATGGGTCTTGCTCTGTTGCCCAGGCTGGAGTGCAGTGGCATAATCATAGCTCACTGCAGCCTCGACCTCCCAGGCTCAAGTGATCCTCCCACCTCAGCCTCCTGAGTATCTGGGACCACAAGAGTACATAAGCACACCCAGCTAATTTTTAAATTTTTCGTAGAGGTGGGATCTCCCTATGTTGCCCAGGCTGGTCTTGAACTTTTGGGCTCAAATGATCCTCCTGCCTCAGCCTCCTAAAGCACTGGGATTACAGGTGTGAGCCACTGCACCTGGCCAAGCCTAGGAGTTTGAGGCTGCAGTGAGCTGTGATCGCGCCACTGCACTCCAGCCTTGGCAACAGAGTGAGACCCTGTCTCAAAGAAACAAAAATACCACACACCACTGAAGCTTATAACAGCTGTGAAATTGACATAGGTCATTCTGGAAGCTGCACACATGAGCACGATGTTTTGTAGAGCCACCTTCACACAAAATAAGGTTTGCTTTTTTCTACGTAGAGTACCTTATTTGCTTTTAGGACATTACAAGAGAGCACAAAGTAGTGATCTGCATGCTAAGGAGGACATGGAGAGCCTGGAGCCACAGAACTGAGTGGCTGGAGGCCAGGGTCCAGCACAGAGCAAAGTTGGACACCCCCTGCCCAGTTCAAATGAGGAAATCTCCCAGGGAGCACGCGTCTCGGGCTGGGGTGTTGCACACAGTGAGGACTGAGTGTCACTGGGCGTGAGGTTGTCAGAGGAAAGAACGGGGACCCTGTGGCTCAGGGAGAGGCTCCCGTGCGGTGCTAGGGAGCCCACGAGGGGCATCGAGATGATGTCGTCACCGATGCATTTCCATTCCAGATCGGGCCCGGGACACCCAGACAGATGAGATTGTTGCGCTGAAGAAGGTGCGGATGGACAAGGAGAAGGATGGTGAGCAGGCAAATGGGGTGTTGGGACGTCGCACTAGGAGGAGGCAGAAGGGTGTGAGTTACCTGAAGTTTCCTCAGAGTGACTGCACGGTGGTTGTGGGGGGGGCCAGCCTCTGGGAGGGTTCTGGTGTGGCCCAGCACGTCACCCCCAGGTCCACACGCAGCCTCAGCTGTCTGCCAGGCGTGCTCTGCGGTCTCCATCCCCTGCTCTCCCTCCTGTCTGGGGAGCCCACCTCACTGCAGGCTCATCTCTTTTTTTTTTTTTTTTTTTTTTTGAGACAGAGTCTTACTCTGTCGCCCAGGCTGGAGTGCAGTGGCGCAATCTCGGCTCACTGCAAGCTCCGCCTCCCGGGTTCACGCCATTCTCCTGCCTCAGCCTCCCGAGTAGCTGGGACTACAGGCACCCACCACCAGGCCCGGCTAATTTTTTGTATTTTTAGTAGAGACGGGGTTTCACTGTGTTAGCCAGGATGGTCTCGATCTGCCCGCCTCGGCCTCCCAAAGTGCTGGGATTACAGGTGTGAGCCACCACGCCCGGCCTCACCGCAGGCTCATCTGTACTGTCCCCTCCACCCCTAGCACCTGCCGGTGCAGCCAGGGCCCTGCCATGCCCCAGATGGATGTCCACGGTGGTTAGAGAGGTGCCGATTCGTATTTGGTCAAGGAAGGGTTAAAAGTACTTATTGGGCCGGGGGCAGTGGCTCACGCCTGTAATCCCAGCACTTTGGGAGGCTGAGGCAGGCGGATCACCTGAAGTCGGGAGTTCAAGACCAGCCTGACCAACATGGAGAAACCCCCATCACTACTAAAAGTACAAAATTAGCTGGGCATGGTGGCACATGCCTGTAATCCCAGCTACTAGGGAGGCTGAGGCAGGAGAATTGCTTGAACCCGGGAGGCGGAGGTTGCGGTGAGCCGAGATGGCGCTATTGCACTCCTGCCTGGGCAACAAGAGTGAAACTCCGTCTCAAAAAAAAAAAAAAAAAGCTTATTGGGGTCGCCCTGATTCTCCCTGAGGTGGGGACACTGCAGCACCTGGTATCAGGTGTTCAGCTTATTGGGGTCGCCCCGATTCTCCCTGAGGTGGGGACACTGCAGCATCTGGTATCAGGTGTTCAGGAAGCCCAAGAGTGGCCGGGGTTGGGGCTTCCCTGCCATTATTGGGGTGGGGCTCGCTGAGGCCGCCTCCCTCCCCAGGCATCCCCATCAGCAGTTTGCGGGAGATCACGCTGCTGCTCCGCCTGCGTCATCCGAACATCGTGGAGCTGAAGGAGGTGGTTGTGGGGAACCACCTGGAGAGGTACGCGGTGTCCTGGTCTGTGCATTGGGCCCTAGGGAGCATGTATCTTGGGCTAGAGGTGTTGCACAGAACCAGGACTGAGTGTCACCGGGCATGAGGTTGTCAGAGAAGAGATGACCCCACCTCACTGCCTGGCTCAGCCCGTTGTCTGAGGGGGACACAGGTTGTCCTGCCCATGTCCCCTCCTGCAGCAGGGGAGGCTCCACTTTGAGCCCTTAGGAGAAGGCCGGAGGGTGGCATGCATTTTCTGTTTCCTCCAGCATCTTCCTGGTGATGGGTTACTGTGAGCAGGACCTGGCCAGCCTGCTGGAGAATATGCCAACACCCTTCTCGGAGGCCCAGGTGCGTGGCAGAGGGGCCTGGGGTCGGGGAATGGGCTTCATGGGCCCTTGCCGTGCACATTTATAACAAAACAGGGCACCTGGGGACTTGCAGAGTGGCTGCTGCCTCTGCCTCCACCTCCCAGTGTCTCAGCGAGCTTCAGTGAGGTGGAATTCATGTGGTGGGGGCATCTCCTGGAAGCAGGTAGCCCTGGGGCTGAGAGCCTTGTGAGGGCACTAGTTTCCTGGGCTGTTGGGAACGGGCAGCCCCAGGGCCGAGAGCCTTCTGAGGGCACTGCTTTCCTGGGCTGTTGGGACTGCTAGTCCTGCTGGCCAGTGTGGGTGTGGCAGGGCCTGGCCGGGCTTCCCTGCAGGCTCACCCTGACTGGTACCTCTGACCCTCTGCACAGGTCAAGTGCATCGTGCTGCAGGTGCTCCGGGGCCTCCAGTATCTGCACAGGAACTTCATTATCCACAGGTGGGTGACAGCTAGGTCGAGTTGGAAGCACAAATTCGGCTGAGGCCTGACTGTGCTGCCTCCTGTGGAAAGTTACTAAAAGCTCAAGGGTTCCCAGCTGCAGCAGCCTGCCCACTGCTTGTACTCCATTTGTGTTTTTTTCTAAAATAGAGAAAGAGTCTCTCTGTGTTGCCCAGGCTGGTCTCAAACACTTGGGCTCAAGTGATCCACCCACCTTGGCCTCCCAAAGTGTGGGATTACAGGTGGGAGCCACCTTGACCGGCCATGCACTCCCATTTTTAAAAGGCCCAAACATTAAGAGCATGTACGAGTTAATGAAAAAAAAATAATGAAGATACTAGGCCGGGCGCGGTGGCTCACGCTTGTAATCCCAGCACTTTGGGAGGCCGAGGCGGGCGGATCACGAAGTCACGAGATCGAGACCACGGTGAAACCCCGTCTCTACTAAAAATACAAAAAAATTAGCCGGGCGTGGTGGCGGACGCCTGCAGTCCCAGCTACGCGGGAGGCTGAGGCAGGAGAATGGCGTGAACCCAGGAGGGAGGAGTCTGCAGTGAGTCGAGATCGCGCCACTGCACTCCAGCTTGGTGAAAGAGCGAGACTCCGTCTCAAAAAGATACTAGGCCGGGCGCAGTGGCTGACGCCTGTAATCCGAGCACTTTGGGAGGCTGAGGCAGGTGGATCACGAGGTCAGGAGATCAAGACTATCCCGGCTAACACGGTGAAACCCCGTCTCTACTAAAAATACAAATAATAATAATAATAATATATATACTGAGGCCGGGAGGCGGTGGTGGCGGAGCCACTCGCCTGCGGTAGTCCTCAGGCCTACCGTCCAGCTTGGAGGCGGTCGGGGTCAGGGTCAGGAGATGAGAATGGCTAACCGGTGAAACCGTTCTACCGGGGTGGGCGGGCGCTGTAGTCCAGTACTCGGAGCTGAGGCAGGGAATGGGCCGGAGGGAGCTTGCAGTGAGCGAGATTGCCCACTGCACTCCAGCCTGGGCGACAGAGCGAGACTCCGTCTCAAAAAAAAAAAAAAAAAAAAAAAAAAGAGATACTAAAAAGCCCAAACCTGAGGAAACGTGCAGGAAGTGACGGGCATCAGTGCCGTGGGGGACACCTCAGCCCCCCTGGCCCTCTGGGAGCCACCTGCCAGTGTTTTTCTATCACAGGGACCTGAAGGTTTCCAACTTGCTCATGACTGACAAGGGTTGTGTGAAGACAGGTGGGTGCAACTTGGGCCAGGCCCTGTCCCTAGATGGCAGCTTGTCAGCCCCCACTTGGTGACACACACTCCCCTTTCTGCTGCAGCGGATTTCGGCCTGGCCCGGGCCTATGGTGTCCCAGTAAAGCCAATGACCCCCAAGGTGGTGACTCTCTGGTAAGTCCTTCTGAAGCGTGGTGGCCCCTGGGGACCAGGCCTGCCTAGTGGAGGTCTCCTTGGGGATGGCAGGCTGAAGTTGCAGTGGCCTTGGGAATGTTAAGCTATAGGGTCCGTGCACACTCATAAACGCTGGGTCTAGAACAGCCTCCAGGACACAGCAGGGCTGTCCCACAAAGTGGTGAGAGCTGGGCTCAGTGGCATCAAGGGCCTGCCTAGATGAGACACACCTCACCTTGAGAGCTGGAAACACACCATGGCTGTGAAACCATCTCTGGAGGGAAGGCTGCTTCACGGACTGAAGGACGGGCAGCTTGCATGCTTTCCCTGGTTCTTCCTCCTGGATACTTTTAGCCGAACAGGGTCATGCTTAGCCAGGGCTGAACTTCAGAGTTGGTCAGACTCAGGTCAGGACCCCAGTGTCGTGTACTCCCCATCTGAGAACGGGTTGGTGGTGGCTGGTGTGGCTGTGTGCTGAGGGTCCGTGGTCCCTGCGACTCTGAGGACACCGCTGCATGTGACAGCTCTCGCCCCCAGCAGCCGTTGCTGTGTGCACCACCTGGATTTGCAAGGCCTGGGGCAGAGGGTGGTCCAAGTTGGGACAGGTTTCCCAGCCACCACAGGCTCTCAGGGAGGCTGTGTCCTGTGGAGGCCTGGGCTGGGGGAGAGGAGCCGGCCGTATTGAGGTGGGTGCTTCTGTGTGCAGGTACCGTGCCCCTGAACTGCTGCTGGGAACCACCACACAGACCACCAGCATCGACATGTGGTGAGGAGATATGGTTACTGCTCCTGGGGCCTCAGGAAGGGCTGGGACAGGAGCTGGGTCACCTGGTCCCTGAGCTCAGCCTCAGGGGAGGGGCAGGAGTGCAGTGGGGTCTTTGCCAGCCTCCCAGTCCCAGGGAGGTGGGCCTGAGCCTGGGAACCCAGGAGGAGGTGTGAGAACTTAGCTTGCTGTTCTCAGGCCCGGAGCACAGAGGTCTGCAGGAGGCACGCCTGCCCCTGCCCTTGTCACCCTGGGAGGCATGCGGGGCCCAGGAGGGGAGCCAGTGGTCCCTGCCTGTCCTTCACAGTGTCCCTGACCCAGCGTGCCTCACGCTAGCAGGGTCAGCAGAGGTCTGGCTGCAGTGAGGTCCGCTGTTCCTGGCGCTGGCAGGGTCAGCAGACGTCTGGCTGCAGTGAGGTCCACTGTTCCTTGCACTGCCGGGGGTCAGCAGACGCCTGGCTGCAGTGAGGTCCGCTGTTTCTCGCGCTGGCGGGGGTCAGCAGACGCCTGGCTGCAGTGAGGTCCGCTGTTCCTCGCGCTGGCGGGGGTCAGCAGAGGTCTGGCTGCAGTGAGGTCCGCTGTTCTCTGCAGGGCTGTGGGCTGCATCCTGGCTGAGCTGCTGGCCCACAGGCCCCTTCTCCCCGGCACTTCCGAGATTCACCAGATCGACTTGATCGTGCAGCTGCTCGGGACGCCCAGTGAGAATATCTGGCCGGTGGGCATCCTGGGCAGACCCGCAGCCCCCGCCCGTTGCCATGCCCTCTGCACCCGCAGCCCCCGCCCGTGCCCACGCCCTGTAGCCCCTGCCCATGCCCACGCCCTCTGCGCCTCAGCTCCTGCCTCCCATAGGGTTTTTCCAAGCTGCCGCTGGTCGGCCAGTACAGCCTCCGGAAGCAGCCCTACAACAACCTGAAGCACAAGTTCCCGTGGCTGTCCGAGGCCGGGCTGCGCCTGCTGCACTTCCTGTTCATGTACGACCCTAAGAAAAGGTGCTGATCTCTGCATGGGGGGCGGGGACCCCCACCCCCCACACTGTCCAGACCGTTTCCCAGAGCCCAACCTCATGGCGGTGGAGAGGCCCCTCCCCAGGTGTAGCCCCTTGGAGTGGTTTCTGGCCACCAGGCTTCCTTTGAGAATTTGAGTCAGAGGCTGCTCAGCTGGGTGGGAGATAAGGAAGCCGGACTCAAGAGGCGCACTAACGCAGCCTGCCTCCTCCAGGGCGACGGCCGGGGACTGCCTGGAGAGCTCCTACTTCAAGGAGAAGCCCCTACGTGAGTGTGCAGGGTTCCTGACTCGCTCTGCGGGACATGGCTGGCCCCTACGTGAGTGTGCAGGGTTCCTGACTCTGCGGGGCATGGCTGGCCCCTACATGAGCGTGCAGGGTTCCTGACTCTGCGGGGCATGGCTGGCCCCTACGTGAGCGTGCAGGGTTCCTGACTCTGGGGGGGGGGGGGGGGGCGGGGCATGGCTGGCCCTACATGAGCGTGCAGGGTTCCTGACTCTGCGGGGCATGGCTGGGCCTACGTGAGTGTGCAGGGTTCCTCAGACTCGCTCTGCGGGGCACGGCTGGGCCCCTACATGAGCGTGCAGGGTTCCTGACTATGGGGGCATGGCTGGCCCCTACATGAGCGTGCAGGGTTCCTGACTCTGCGGGGCATGGCTGGCCCCTACATGAGCTGCAGGGTTCCTGACTATGCGGGGCATGGCTGGCCCCTACATGAGCGTGCAGGGTTCCTGACTCTGCGGGGCATGGCTGGCCCCTACATGAGCGTGCAGGGTTCCTGACTATGCGGGGCACGGCTGGGCCCCTACATGAGCGTGCAGGGTTCCTGACTCTGCGGGGCATGGCTGGCCCCTACATGAGCGTGCAGGGTTCCTGACTCTGCGGGGCATGGCTGGCCCCTACATGAGCGTGCAGGGTTCCTGACTATGCGGGGCATGGCTGGCCCCTACATGAGCGTGCAGGGTTCCTGACTCTGCGGGGCATGGCTGGGCCCTACGTGAGTGTGCAGGGTTCCTCAGACTCGCTCTGCAGGGGAATGGCTGGGAGCCCATTTTGCCCTGGGTGGGTGGTGAAGTGGCCTGGTGCCCTCACTGACGGCACACACTTTCTGGGGTAAGAGGACAGGGGCATGTGGAGGCACAGACAGCCCAGGGGCAGGTCCAGAGGCAGAGCTGGACTCAGACCGGGGCCTGCTCCTCCTGTCTGGGGCCCTGCCCTGCCCAACACTGAGCCACCCTTCTCCCTGCAGCCTGTGAGCCGGAGCTCATGCCGACCTTTCCCCACCACCGCAACAAGCGGGCCGCCCCGGCCACCTCCGAGGGCCAGAGCAAGCGCTGTAAACCCTGACGGTGGGCCTGGCATACACCTGTATTCCCACACCAGGTTTTCCGATCGGCGGTGTCCGTGAAGGGTGCTGTGAGCCAGGCTGACCAGGCGCCTGGGATCCAGCTCATCCCCTTGGCTGGGACCATCCTCCACTGACCCTCCCACTGTCTGCCCTGAACCCACTGCTGCCCGCAGAAAAAGGCCGGGTGACGCTGGGGGGCTCCCAGCCGTGCACCCTGGAAGGGGCAGGTCTGGCGGCTCCATCCGTGGCCGCAGGGGTCTCCCGTGGTGGTCCTCGCTGTGTTGGAAATGTGCAACCACTGCTTGGGAGGAGTGGTGGGTGCAGTCCCCCTGCTGTCTTTTGAGTTGTGGTGGACGCTGGCCTGGGATGAGTGGGCCCAGAAGACCTTCGTATCCCCTCTCAGTCGCTGTCCCGTGCATGGGTCAGCTGTGGTGACCCCAGGTGGGCCTGGCAGGACTCCAGATGAGGACAAGAGGGACAAGGTATGAGGTAGGAGCCACAACTGAGGATGCCTGGAGACCACCAGGAGAGCCCTAGGCTGGAGGCTGAGCTGCATCCCTGCTCCCCACATGGAGGACCCAACAGGAGGCCGTGGCTCTGATGCTGAGCGAAGCTATAGGCTCTTGTTGGATAAAAGCTTTCTTAACAGACATGGTTTCACCAGCGTTTAATGTGCTCTGATGTTGACTGTCCCTCTGAGTGTTCCGGGGAGGAGGCGGGTGGGGTGGAGGGTCAGGAAAGCAGGCTCAGCTTCCAGGGTCAGGGAGTTGTGGGCCCAGAGGGGCTGTCACAGTGGATGTACCCTGTCCCCTCCCTCGCCAGACCCGAGGTTAGGGCAGAGCCACCTCCTCGCCAGCCTGTGGGCTGCACCCAAGGGAAGGGAGGGCAGGGGCGTCGTTACCACTGGACGCACCAAGACCCAGCTGCCTGGGTGAGCTGCCCACAGGCCCTTCCGCCCAGCAGCAGTGACGCTCAGGGCCTTCCCAGCTGTCAGCCATTGCCCATCCCCGCGGCTCTCGTACACCTCCACATCTGGTTTGAGGTCAGGTCATTTCCTGTCTGTGGGCCCAGCTGCCGTGACACCCAAGGGGAGGGCCGGGGTCCCTAAAGCCAGGTCAGCCGTGCACCCAGCAGAGCCCTGCAGATTGGCCCCAGCAGAGCTTGGGGAGGGGGAGTTCGGTGTCACCAACAGGCCCTTGAGGACACTCGTGTGGACAATCTCTGGGACACGTGGACCCCCCAAGTCCTGAGCCCCGTACTGCAGGGAGTGGGCCAGGAGCTGAGGCCTTGGGGCACAGGGTCCTTCTCAGGGACAGGTTCAGGCACTGGCTGGAACAGGCTGGACCCCTCCACCCAACACATGTGGGCATGCGTCTGGGTGGAAATGTGGGGAAATGTGGAAAGGCTCCTGCTGGTCGGCCTAGGCCTGCTGCCCTTGGAGCCTTCCATATACAGAGTCCCACCTCCAGCAGGAGTTGGCCTGGACTCTCCAACCCCCTGCTGTGCCCAGGACTCCCCCAGGGACAAGGCACCCAGAGGCTCAGACCCCTCCCCAGCAAAGAGAAGCACCACGGGAGCTGTCTCCCAAGAGCCCTTGACCTGGGGCCCAGCTGGCCTAGGGCCGGGCCCCGGGGCTGTTGTAGAGCAGAGTGTCCATCTGTGCACGCTGTAGCCACAAGCGCCGCTGGGCGTCGCCAAGCAGCACACGCAGCGAGTGGCCCGGACGGCAGGCGGGCAGGGCTGCACAGTGGGCAGCGTGCAGCTGGCGACAGGTGTCGCAGCAGAGGGTGGGCAGGGCACCAGGGGACAGGCAGCTGTGTGCCTGGTAGCCTGGGGGCTCAGAGACAGACCTATAGGCTGAGGCTGGTACCCCCTCTGCCCGAATACGCCTCGGGCTGGCCCCTGCAGAGCTTTCAGGGGTGGCCAGGTCCCCAGGCCTACTCAGCTCACGGCGCAGAGAGAGGAAGGAAAAGGCGGAGGGTTCAGGTTCCAGCCCCTCCTCCAAGGCCCCATAGGGTGGGCTGCTGGCCTGCAGCAGCTCCTCAGCTGGGGGCTCCCAGGCCCGGCCCCCAGTGCCCCACAGTTTGGCACTCTGCTCCCAGAGTGGCGGCCTGTAGGCCAGCTCCGCCGAGGGTGAGTCAGGGCCTGGTGACGGCTCCCCATACAGGCTGGCGTCCTCCGACCCCTCGTCCTCTTGCAGGTCCCGGTATAAGTCCAGTGGGGCCCTGTAAGCAGCAGGGGAGCCTCGGGGGGGCAGGGGTGGCGGCTCCTCATCCTGGGCCAGCCGCTGCTGCAGCCAGGCCACACAGGAGGCCACGTCCCCGCTGGCACGCCGTGCCTGCAGCAGCTCCTCAGCTGGCAGCACACTGGTGCCCAGCTGGGCCAGCACCTCGCCCAGGATCTCACACTCCAGCCGGAGGGCAAAGCAGCCCAGGGCCACCTGCACCAGCTGGCAGGCGGGGGGCAGGGCAGTCACCATGAGCCGATGGCTGTCCCTGCGCACGTAGCCCATCTTCTGGAAGCTCTTCAGGAGGAGGTCATCTGAGAGCACACCCTTCAGCACGTGCACGTAGCCCCCGGAGAAGGTCTGCAAGGGAGCGGCCTGGTCAGTGGCTGCCCACCCTCCCATAGGCCAGACCCTAGGGTACGGTGGGTCCGGGATCCGCTGGCTCAGGCCTTGGCAGCTTCGGATGCTCAGACCCAACCCCAGAGACTAGGCTTATAGCCAGTCTGGGCCAGGCCCAAACATGAGAATTTCTTTTTTTTTTTTTCTGAGACAGAGTCTCGCTCTGTCATCCAGGCTGGAGTGCAGTGGCTCCATCACAGCTCACTGCAACCTATGCCTCCCAGGTTCCAGCAATTCCCCTGCCTCAGCCTCCCCAGTAGCTGGGACTACAGGTACCCACCACCACACCCGGCTAATTTTCATATTTTAGTAGAGAGGGTGTTTCACCATGTTGGCCATGCTGGTCTCGAACTCCTGACCTCAAGTAATCCGCCCGTCTTGAGCTCCCAAAGTGCTGGGATTACAGGCGTGAGCCACTGTGCCTGGCCTAGAATTTTTTTTTTTCTTTTTGAGACAGAGTCTCACTCTCACCAGGCTGGAGTACAGTGGCACAATCTTGGCTCACTGCAACCTCCACCTCCCGGGTTCAAGTGATTCTCCTCCCTCAGCCTCTTGAGTAGCTGGGATTACAGGCGTGCATCACCACGCCCGGCTAATTTTTGTATTTTTTAATAGAGACGTGGTTTCACCATGTTGGTTAGGCTGGTGTCGAACTCCTGACCTCGTGATCCGCCCACCTGGGCCTCCCAAAGTGCTGGGATTACAGGCGTGAGCCACCGCGCCCGGCCAAGGGTGAGTGCTTTCTAGCCTACAGTTAGGTGAAGGACTAAAGGAACCTCAGGACAATCACTGCGAGCGTCTCCTGACTCTAAAATTCCCTAACTCCGGGACTCCTAGCATCTAATGCCAGGACACGGCGCATGTGTGGAGCACCCAGTGCCTGCAGCACTGAGCTCGGGGCTTCGATTCATTCCTCTGGCCCCATGAACTGGACTGTTCCTTTGTCGCTGTCTCAGAGGAGGAAAGGCGCTGAGAGAGATGAGCTAACTTGGCTAAGGCCTCACGGCCAGGAGGCAGCAGAACTAGGTCGAAACCAGGGCTGCCCGGCACTGAAGCCGGTTACTCCCCCGTCCCGCCCCCCTGGGAGGCCTCAAGGGCGGGCCTGTCCGTCGTCTCTCATGAATGAAAGTCCTGTCCCCTCCGACCAGCAGGTGTCCCCGGGGAGCCGCGGAGAGACTGCCGTTGCCATGGCAGCCGGCGGAGGCGTAGCTCGCCCACGTGCCCAGTGACGTCATCGGCTTCCTACTCTTCCAAATTAGCTCAGAGCTCCCGGCGGCCCTGCCCCCCTCCTGCCGCCAGGAGCTCACCTAGAGGGACCAGGCCAGCCCTGGGCACAGCCTCCCGCCCCAGGCCGAGGAGTTCACTAGGTCTGAGCCCAGCCCTGAGACTTCACAGGGATGCGCCCATCTGCAGTCCTCCCAGCCTCGGCGGTCTCTGTAAATAGGATTGGCCCATATCCTGGAGGAATTAGGATGACCATGGGAACTCAAGTACCTTCTGTGCCCCACCCCGTCCTAAGATTTCCATGGCAAGTGGGGCCGCGAGGCCTCTTAGGGAAGACACTGACGCAAGCTCTCAGGGCAGGACCCCGTAGACAGTACCCAATCCTGCCCTCGCCCACCCCATGTTCTCAGCCCTAGGAGTGGGTGCCCCCACACGCCCACGACCCCTCAGCGCTCGGAGCCTTGAGAAGCCCACCGGGCACTGAGGACGCTTGAAGCCCCTCTCTCCCGAAAGGCGTGGTCCTCCATGATCGACGGCCCCACGACCCGCATGCCAGGACGAGGGGCGCGCTCCTCCTGGCCTGGCGCCTACCTTGATGGTGGTGAACTCCTTCCTCCAGGGCAGCAGGTACAGGTGCACCGCGGCGAGCTCCAGCAGCTCGAAGGCGCGGGCCAGGCCGCGTAGCGCGGGCGCCAGGTCGGCGCGGCCCCACAGCCCGTCGGTGAGCAGCGCCAGCGCGTCGTCCTGCAGCGCCCCGTGTAGGTCGAAGTCCTCCACCAGGATCTGCCAGAGCACCGCGCGCAGCGAGGGGTCCCCGCACACGCCCGCGCGGCCCCGTCGCAGCTCGCGCTCCAGGCACAGGCGGTAGTCCTCGGACAGCGAGCTGCTGCCCATCCTGCGGGGGGCGGGGGGCGGGGGGCGGGGAGATCAGGGACCTAAGGGCGCGCCCAGCCAGCCGCGCTCTCCCCGAGCCCCCACCCAGCGTCCCCAGGAGCCCTCGAGCCTGGAGACCCCGTCCCCAGCGGCTGGGCGCCCCCGGTATCTTCGGCACCCCCTACCCTGGAGACCTCGTCCCATCAGCGGCCCGCCCACCCAGAGACCCAGGCCCCTCCAGCTGAGCGCCCCCGCACCTCCAGCTCCCCCTCCAGCCTGGGTACCTCGGCCTTCCAGGGGCGCCCCCGGTTATCGACCGCACCCTTCTCTAGAGACGCGCTTCCGCCCACTGAGCCCTCTCCCGACCAGAGCCCCTTCGCCCGGCAGATGGAGCTGCGGACCCCGCGGGTGACGGCGCTACCTGTCTGCCCCCAGCTGTCTCCGGCCGCCGCCGATCAGTTCGGGCCTCCCCGCGCGCCGCGCGCTTCCGCCGGGAGTCGGCTCCGCCCGGGATACGCGGCCGTGACGCTGGGGGCGGGGCTCGGCGCAGGCCCCGCCTCCGAATAAATTAGGAGGGGCGGGGCCTGGTGAAAGGGGAGGAGGAGGTGTCCAGCCTGGCCGAGCACCTGTGCGAGGCACCCCGCGAGCCTCCTGTCACCGCGTCGCCCGTCTCCTCACGGGACCGGTATCATTCACGACGCCCCTGGGCCGAGGGCTGCGGGCTCATGGCAGGCGCTCAGTGAACGCTGTGCCTGGGCCGCTCCTCCCCACGAGACAGGGACCCAGCCCCAGGCGCCCCGGCCGCGAGGAAACAGGTGCGCGGGGTCGTCCTCTGTGGGGTGGGGCCACCGGCATTACCTGGTGGGGATTGGCCGGACCCGGGGACGGGCCTCCCCTGTGGGGCGGGGCCATCCCCTTGCGGGAGGGGCTCGTGGCGCGGAAGGTGGGCGCAAGGACAAGCCTTTCAGCCTCGTCTGAAACAGCAGCTTCAGGTGGATGCGGGGACCTCAGATTCGTTTTTGCTGGCTCTGCTTCCCGGCCTCCTGCACTTGCCATCTGCAGGCCTTGAGACCATCGTCTGGGCGGGTCTCTGAGGCAGGGCGAAGCTGCCCCCTCTCTAGGCTAAAAGCTGATCTGGGCCACGGATCCATCCAGGCTAAATCTGGGCCACGACTTCCCGGGGACGTTGTCTTCGCTTGGGTTCCTCTGTTCTGTGCTAAAGCCACTTTCTCGCATTGCCCAGAAGTAGAGGAGGATGAGGGAGACCCTTGGAGGTCCCAGCCGAAACCCACCCCTACGCCACACCCCCGCTTTGGGCAGGCTCTGCTCCTTCACGTCTGTGTCCCTCACTTCTCCAGGCCACCAAAACCAAGGCCCAAGTTTGTTGAAACTTTCCCTGGGCCTGGGCGACAAGGCCTCCGCTTTTTCTTAGAATTTTTACCTGGCAGTTCCCTGCTGGCATCTTAGAAATAGTGTGATCATGGCCGGGCGCGGTGGCGCACGCCTGTGATCCCAGCACTTTGAGAGGCCAAGGCGGGCAGATCACCTGAGGTCAGGAGTTCAAGACCAGCTTGGCCAACATGGTGAAACCCCGTCTCTATTAAAAATACAAAAATTAGCCGGGCATGGTGGCACATGTCTGTAAGCCCAGCTACTTGAGAGGCTGAGGCAGGAGAATTACTTGAACCTGGGAGGCAGAGGTTGCGGTTGCAGTGAGCTAAGATCATGCCACTGCCCTCCAGCCTGGGCGACAGAGCAAGCTCTCCTCCCATGGGCCTGGGTGGGTTTTTGCACCTGCCTCAATCCATGGAATAGAACTGATGTGGAATGAATTCCAAGGCTAAATCATAAACATGCCATACCTCGGCCTTGTCTTGAGATCCTTGGCCTCTGATATGGTTTGGCTCTGTGTCCACACCCAAAATCTCATCTTGAATTGTAATCCCACAGGGTCGGGGCAGGACCAGGTGGAGATAATTCAATCATGGGGGCCGCTTCCTCCATGCTGTTCTCGTGATAGTGAATTCCACGAGATCTGATGGTTTTATAAGGGGTTCTCCCCTTTGCTCAGTGCTTATTCTCTCTTCTGTCACCCTGTGAGGAGACGCCTTCTGCCATGATTATAAGTTTCCTGAGGCCTTCCCCAGCCATGCGGAACTGTGAGTCAATTAAACCTCTTTTCTTTATAAATTATCCAGCCTCAAGCAGCTATTTAGAGCAGCACCGGGATGGACTAACACACCCTCAGAATCCAGCCACTAGAGTGAGAAGGCCACGGCCGTGTGCAGAGGTTTTGGGCTGCAACTTCCACCTGCAATTCACATTCACCCGGAGCCTATTCTTGGGACTTTTTTGGAAATAGTTTTTCCAGACAAAATCAAGATAAGATGAGTTTGTTCTGTGCCGGGCGCAGTGGCTCACGCCTGTAATCCCAGCACTCTGGGAGGCCGAGCAGGTGGATCACGAAGTCAGGAGATTGAGACCATCCTGGCTAACACGGTGAAACCCCGTCTCTACTAAAAATACAAAAAATTAGCCTGGCATGGTGGCAGGTTACCTGTAGTCCCAGCTACTCGGGAGGCTGTGGCAGGAGAATGGCGTCAATCCAGGAGACGGAGCTTGCAGTGAGCCGAGATCGCGCCACTGCACTCCAGCCTGGGTGACAGAGCAAGACTCTGTCTCAAAAAAAAAAAAAAAAAAAGATGAGGTTGTTCTAGGTTGGTATGGGCCCTAAATCCAGTATGACTGCTGTCCTTATGAGAAGAGAGAAACAGATGTGAACGCACAGGAGAGAAGACCGCTTAAAGACGGAGGCAGAGTGGAAGGAGGGAGCCGTGAGCTAAGGTAGCACAAGCTGTGTTAGAGCCACCAGAAGCTGAAGGCAAAAATAATTCTACCCTACAGCCTCCCGAGGGAGTCAGCCCTGCTGACAGCTTGATTTTGACCTCAGGTCTGCAAGAGGGTGAGAGAACATTCCTGTTGTAAGCCACCCATTTTGTGGCCGTTTCGGCAGCCCCTGGAGACCCATCCAGTTCTCACGTCATTGTTCTGACAGCCCTGAATGAGGTCCCAGCCAACAGCTGGCACCAACCATAGACAGCAGATAGCTCTTCGGATGAATCCAACCCCTGGTCATTGGATTACCACCTAGAAACAGCCTCCCATGATGCTGAGGAGCCACCTAGCTGATTTTTGTATTTTTTGTATTTTCAGCAGAGACAGGGTTTCACTATGTTGGCCAGGCTGGTCTCAAACTCCTGACCTCACGTGATCTACCGACCTCGGCCTCCCACAGTGCTGGGATTACAGGCGTGAGCCACGGCGCCCAGCCTAATTCTTAACTTTTTAGTAGAGAAGGGGGCCTTACTTTGTTGCCCAGGCTGGTCTCAAACTCCTGGGCTCAAGTGATCCTCCAGCCTCAGCCTCCCGAAGTGCTGGGATTTAAGGTGTGAACCACCATGCCTGGCCTCTTGTGTATTTAAGCCCGTGAGTTGGGGTAGCTTGTTATGCAGTGGTAGCTACATGGGCTGTACATTCACGGCTGTCTCCCTGCCCGCCCAGGGATGGACACTCCGTGGGCTGTGTGGATTCTCCGTCCTTCCCTGCCCTCCAGGGACGGACACTCCATTGCCTCCACTGCATATGCATCCTCTAAAACCGGCAGCAGCCTTGCCAGGTCAAAGGTTCCATCTACACTTACCTGGACTCCAGGACTGCACCTGGTCCTCTGGGGCCACTGCCATGTCCACCCCATAGTGTGGGTGAGCTCCCTCCCCCTCCTGTACTCGGCATTGTCCAGCTTCCTCATCTTCTCCGGTCCAACGGATGTAAGGTTACATCTTGTTTGCTTTTCATTTGATTTTTGTTACGATTTGGACACTGCTTATGCAGAATAGTTTTATTTTTATTTTTATTTTTTTAGATGGAGTCTCGCTCTGTGCTCAGGCTGGAGTACAATGGCGTGATCTCGGCTCACTGCAGGCTCCGCCTCTCAGGTTGAAACGATTCTCCTGCCTCAGCCTCCTGAGTAACTGGGACTACACGAGTGTGCCACCATGCCCAGCTAATTTTTGCATTTTTAGTAGAGACGGAGTTTCGCCATGTTGGCCGGGCTGGTCTCGAACTCCTGACCTCAAAAGATCCATCCGCCTCGGCTTCCCAAACTGCTGGGGTTACAGGCACGAGCCACCGGTCCCAGCCATTACTTTTTATTTTATTTTTATTTTTTGAGACAGAGTTTCTCTCTGTTGTCCAGGCTGGAGTGCAGTGATGCGATCTCAGCTCACTGCAACCTCTCCCTCCTGGGGTTCACGCCATTCTCCTGCCTCAGCCTCCCGAGGAGCTGGGACTACAGGTGTGGGCCACCACGCCCAGCTAATTTTTTGTATTTTTAGCAGAGACGGGGTTTCACCCTGTTAGCCAGGATGGTCTCGATCTCCTGACCTCGTGATCTGCCCACCTTGACCTCCCAAAGTGCTGGGATTACAGGCGTGAGCCGCCGCGGCCGGCCGGTTGTAGGATTTCTAAAAGGAAGCTGCCATTATTCATTCCTGTCTTATGGGCGAGCGGCAGGCTCAGAGAGGGCAAGTTGCACAGCACACAGCAGCCCCTGGACAGGTCTGCAGGATCTCAGCGCCAGGGCCAGGGATACAGCTTAGCCAGGACGTTCCCGGCCCCCAGCGTGGTCAGGCTGCAGGTGTGGCCCGATGCCAAGCCAGCGGGGCTCCCACGCCAGGATTTGTTCAAGACACAGCTCATCTCCACCATTCTATGAAGCGGGCTTTAAAATTCCATCTTCTAGACAGCAAAGCTGAGGCCGGAGCAGCCGAAGCTCCAAGGCACCACGGCCAGCTAGGGTTCACACTGAGGGCTGGGGCAGATGCTCCAGCTGTTCCCCCACCCAGAGAGACACTTCTGTCTCCCCACGGGGTCCTCGGGGAGTAAACCAGCCACTGCTGAGGGCGCAGGCACAGGGCATCCCACTGATGTCCACAGCTACTGCTTGAAGGCTGTTTCCCTGAGGACGGCGACACTGCCCCACAGCCAGCTCCTGGTAGCATCTAGGATTGGGACCTTCCACCCCACCAGCCCTGCACCTGCCTCCTCATGGCATCTCAAACTGCCGGCGTTGCCTTTCTTGCAGAAGAGCCCTCCCTCCTGATCTGCCCACACCGCCCTGGCAGATGCTGTCCACGCCCGGCAGCCTTCCGTGCACCTCAGAGCGTGTGTGTGTCACCATGCACAGAACCACGATTCTGGAGACCCTCGGGTGACTGCTCTGGGCTCAGGTCCCCAGTGATGACCTAGGACCCCGGCCCCACCCCGCCCTTCCCACCCACCGATGCCCTGCAGAGCTCTCCTGTCCAAGAGGGTGAAGCCCACACCTGCCTGGCCAGGCACAGCCCCAAGAGGACCCTGCTTGTACACAGAGGGTCTCGGAGGTTGGCAGATGTTCAAGAGGTTGGGCCAGGCTTTGTTTGGGGGCTGGGCTGTGGCTCCTATCCCACATCCTCAGCGGCCTCTGCTGTGGGCAGCAGGGGTGGTCGTGCTGCCTGGCCAGTGGGGTGGGGATTGAGGGAGCCACACAGCGAAGCACAGCAGTGAGCTCTTTATTTTAGGCTGGGTAGGGGCAGCATGTGACAGTCAAGAGGGCTGACCCTTGGGCTGCATAGATCTAGATAAGATGCCCAGGGTCCCGGAATGTTCACAGCCCACAGCCAAGGTGAGCAAGGCGCAGGGAGTGTCCTGGGCTCAGAGCCCCAGACCCCGCCGGGGTGTCTCTGCCCATCAGCAAACAGCACACCCTCACACTAGCTGCACCCCAGGCCCCAGCCGGCCCTTGTTCCTGACCCAGACAAACTAGTTCATGGGGCTACAAGTCCCCTTCTAGGGGTCAGAGGGGAGAGAAACTGGACTGCTGTCTCCACCGCTAGCCTCCACGGCCCCCTCTTCCCTGATGCTCCCCAGGGGCTGCCCCAGCCAGATGCTCATCACTGAGCCTGCACCCATCGAAGCCCAAAGCCTCCCTTCTCGGCCTCTCTGAGGCCTACACAGGAGAGCAGGGCCTGGTTCCTCCTGGAGCTGATTCAGCCCCATCTGTTGGGGCAGAGTTGCCAACCCCAAGCCCCAGGGTCAGATGTGAGGTGAGGAAGGGGAAGGGCTGGAGAGCACACCACAGTGGACAAGCCCCTGCCATGTGCAGAGCAGCGTGAGGCTCCAGGATGGTCCTCAGTAGATCCCATGGCTCCAGGTGTAGGAGAGACAGCCCTGGGAGGCGAGGCCAGGCCCTGCAGGGGCCCTGGGCTGTGGCTCTACTACTTGGCCAGGCCTCCCCGGGGCAGCAGCTCCACGTAGCTCAGGGCACTCTGCAGTGATGTCAGGCAGTACCCCTCCTCTCCGATTAGGTATCTGCACGGATGGCAGGGGCAGCTGGTGTCATCTGGACGAACAGAAGGACACCCCTGGCCCTGCAGAAGGTAGTGTCTGCCCTCCCAGTTCAGGACCTGGGTGCTGAGAGTGCGCAGGTGGGGCTGTCAGGGCCGCTGGGCTAGAGGAGGCCTTTCCCACCCACTCCGTGCTCGTCCTTGGACGGCAGAACCAGGGATGGCACTCGATCCCCGTCCCCTCCCCAGGCAGATGTTGCTCAGGGGACAGCCCCCAGCTCCTGCTGTCTGGGAGAGGCTGAGCTAAGGGAAGGGCCACGGGACATGTGGCAGCAGGCACTCCGCATAGGTGGACCTACAGGGGCTGCCCAAAGGCACGGCTGTGATGGAGCCACACGCTGCCCTCCCCAGCTGCCACTGACAACCACCGTTTAGTAGGTTGAGGGATGAGGTCCCTGCTCTTTGCACACAGACCCCCACCCTGACCCGCCGGGGTCTACCCCTCGTGGATGAACTCCTCCAGGGCCGCGCACTCCGACACCAGCTGAGGGAGGCCGCTCCTCAGCACCACGAAGGACAGGATGGGCAGCAGGTCATCGGCACCACTGTCGGGAGGGCACAGCGGCCTTGGGTTGGGGCCAGGGACCTCTCCGCAAACCCAGCAACTGTGGAGCCATCCTGGCCGTGCTGGCTGCCATCACTGTGCCCTCCTGCCCAGAGGCACAGGAAGCCAGCTGAGCATGGTGAGGCTGTCCCTAAAGGGAGCTCCTTCACGGCGGGGCCAGGGCTGGGCCCACACGGCCGGGCCGACACAGCCCTCCCGTTTCTACAGTGAAGCCGGCTGGCACAAGGATAAGGGGCAGGAAGACAGTCCCTCCCATGACCACTGCCTTTCTAGGGCCCTTCCTCCCTGGCCACACCTCGCCCTCCTGGGACTCACATGGCAGCTGCAGCGATGGGCTGGGGGCCGGCCTGGGGTGTGGCCTCCGGCGTGGGGCAGTAGTCTTCCGCACAGACACAGATGATCCGCAGGGTCCGCACTGCACCACAGACGGGGTTTCAGGGGCAGTTAACCCCGCCCCGAAGCCGAAGCCACCCCTTATACCCCGCCCACCTCCGGATGTGGATGGCTGGGAAGAGCTGCGATGACCCTGGGGATATTGCTCAGACACCACTTTTGTTCTGGTGCCCCCACCTCCCCACCGGCAGGTGACAAGAGAAGCTCAGTGGTGAAGACAAAGGCTCCAGGTCACCTACTGGGATGGGAGCCTGTCCCTCCCCCTGCCTCTCGAACCTGCTGACCTATGCACTCCAGCTTCTTCTGGGGGCAGCTCTCCAGGACCAGCAGTCCGAGCTCCTGGGCCGCTGCGCAGTAGGGGTAGCCAGTGGCCCCCTTGGCCTCAGGGTTCTGGGGGAGGAGCTTGGTGGGGATGCCAATGGCGGTGGGGGGTGCATTCCTGTAGAGCTCCATGCTCCTGCTCAGGGCAGCCTCCCGGGCTCGGTGCACGCTCCTGGGGCAGAGAGAGGCCAGGCTAAGCTGCCCCAGGGACCTTGCCCTGGGGACAGAAGCAGGGCTGTGGCTGGAGC